>NC_059301.1:25285749-25340749 GCF_017591435.1 Portunus trituberculatus | reverse complement strand
TCTCTCTCTCTCCTTACCATCATCTGTTACTAGTGTCACCTCTTTACCAGAATGGCGTCTCATCTGCTTTCTCCCCCTTAAGCCTTTTTCTTCTCCCTTTTCATCGTCACCCCTTTCTCTGCCTCACTCTTCTTCCCGAACCTTTCTCCTCAGCCCCCCTCACGACCACCACCACCACCACCACTACAGGCTTTAGTCACAGGAATGCAAATAGCTTCGTGTCCTGATGTGCCTCGTGATAGGTCGTCAGGTCAGGTCGTCGGCGGATCTTCGTGTCGGCAACAAATGGAGGGAGGGATAATGGAGGAGGGAGGGCAGATGGAAGGAAGAAATCACGACAGTGGAGAAAGATGTGTAGTTACTTGAGAGAGAGAGAGAGAGAGAGAGAGAGAGAGAGAGAGAGAGAGAGAGAGAGAGAGAGAGAATGTATGTGAAGAGCATATAGTAAATGGTAGAGTGCAAGGGGAACTGCAGTGTAAGGAGATGGTGGATAGATAAATAGATAGATAGATATAAATATATAGGTAGACACACACACACACACACACACACACACACACACACACACACACACACACACACACACACACACACACACACACACACACACACACACATATATATATATATATATATATATATATATATATATATATATATATATATATATATATATATATATATATATATATATATAGAGAGAGAGAGAGAGATTGTTACGCCTAATATCACTATTAAAACTAATAATGTCCACTACTGCTATCACATATATCACATCTATGTCATCAAAATCTCTCTCTCTCTCTCTCTCTCTCTCTCTCTCTCTCTCTCTCTCTCTCTCTCTCTCTCTCTCTCTCTCTCTCTCTCTCTCTCTCCTCTCTCTCTCTCTCTCTCTCTCTCTTAACTAAGCCTCTTTTCTCTAAATATATCAATTTGCCTTCATTTCATCCATTCGCAATCTTCTAATCACAATTTTCTCTACTTAGAAATTTGAACTTACTTATTTCACAATAGTATATGTTTCTTCATCCTCTTGACTCCTTCCTGCTATCCATTCTTCCTTCCTTCTTTCATTAATTCATTCTACTTGTCTCTCCACCTTCTGTCTCTCCTTAACTCAGTGCCTTTCATCCCAATCTCTTCAATCTTTTGTCTTTCTTTTCATCTGTTTCCTCACCAACTCCTGGTTCCCTCCTTTCATCCATTCTTTCTTCCTTCTTTCAATCTTTCCTTCTTTCATTATTTCATTCTACCTGTCTCTCTTCTCCTTCTATTTATCCTTAACTCCGTGTCTTTCCCCACAATCTCTTCTATCTTTTTATCTCTTTATCCATCTGTTCGTCCATCAATCCATTCATTCATCTATCCATCCTCCTTTCTTCATTCCATCTGCTACTCTTCCAATCACTTCCTTAACTGTGTGCTTTCCACCGCCATCTCTTGATTTCTTCCTTCCATCCCTCCATCCATCTATTTTTTCTTCATTCCTCCTTTCCTTCTCTCCTTCATTCATTCGTTACTTCTCTCTCTCTCTCTCTCTCTCTCTCTCTCTCTCTCTCTCTCTCTCTCTCTCTCTCTCTCTCTCTCTCTCTCTTCCACTCCTATCTCTCCTTACCGTTCTCTTATTGTTCTCTTGACTTCTTCCTTCCATACTTCCATCTGTCTATCCTTCCTTCATTACTCCCTTCCTCCCTTCCTTCCCTCTTTCATTCATTCGTTACTTCTCTCTCTCTCTCTCTCTCTCTCTCTCTCTCTCTCTCTCTCTCTCTCTCTCTCTCTCTCTCTCTCTCTCTCTCTCTCTCTCTCTCTCTCTCTCTCTCTCTCTCTCTCTCTCTCTCTCTCACGAAGCAATTCATCCATCAAGGTGGCTGGAAACTTTATATTTTTTCTCTCTCTTTTCATTTCTCTTTTCATTCTGCATCCCATGAATTTCCATATGCGTTCGTTCTGTTTCTCTGTGGTTCGTCGTCATTTTTTATTTTATTTCCGTTTTAAGTTTTCTTTGTCTTTATTTTTGTTTCTTTATTTATTTATGTGTGTTTTTTCCAGTGATGGTATGCATTTTTGTGGGGATTTGTGATTATTATTATCATTATTGTTATTATTATTATTATTATTATTATCATTTATTTATTTTTCTACCTGTCTCACCTGGACGCTCTTAATTACAGATGATGTTTTGTTTTTTTGCGTCATTATTTCTTTTTTTCCATAATTTTTTCATTCACATATAAAGATTTCGCAGGTTTGGAGAGAGAGAGAGAGAGAGAGAGAGAGAGAGAGAGAGAGAGAGAGAGAGAGAGAGAGAGAGAGAGAGAAACGCTTTTTCCATCATCTCTCTTTTCTTCCTTTCTCTACCTTCCCTTCCTCCACTCCATTCTCTTACGCTCCTCTCCCTTCCCTTCACTTCCCTTCCTTTCTCTATTCTTCTCTTCCCTTCCCATTTCATCCAGTTTCCTTTCCATCTGTTCTATTTTTACTTTGATGTCCTCTTTTCCCTTCCCTTTACTCCTATTCCCTTCCATTCCCTTCCATTTATTTCCCTCACCCTCTTCCCCCTTCTCCCATTCCTCTCCATTCCCTTCCCTTCCCATCTCTTCCTTTACCTTCCCTCACTCTCCCTTTAATCCATCCCTTTCCTATACCTCCCTCACCCTCCCTTTCTACTCTCCCTCTCCCCCTCCGTCCCTCACTCGCTCCCCACTTTCAACCTCCTTCTCCTTCCGTTCCCTGCTGCTCCTGAGTCGGAAATTTTAAACATGAGGATTTTCCCGGAGTTTAATTTAGGAGGCAACGCGTCAGCTGATGTCTCCAGTATAAAGCCGCAGGAGGGGAAGGGAAAGAATTGCAAGAGAGAGAGAGAGAGAGAGAGAGAGAGAGAGAGAGAGAGAGAGAGAGAGAGAGAGAGAGAGAGAGAGAGATGCTTTTGTAGTTTTCCTTTGGTCTGATGCGTCTATCTGTTTATTGTGGTTGTGTAAGTTTTTTTTTTTTTGTGTGTGTTTGCTTTTCAATTTTTGTTTTGTTTTTATTTGTTATTGCTTTTTCTCTCTTTTGTTCGTTCATTTGTGTGGTTGTTGATTGAATTATTCCTTTATGCTTTCTATTCTTTTTTTGTTTCTTTTGACTCTCTCTCTCTCTCTCTCTCTCTCTCTCTCTCTCTCTCTCTCTCTCTCTCTCTCTCTCTCTCTCTCTCTCTCTCTCTCTCTCTCATGGCGATGAAACTGATAAACGTATGTTGAACTAAAGGGAATAGAAGAAAAAGTGAGAGAGGAAAAATTAAGGAAACAAAGAGAAAGAGAGGAGGAGGAAGGGGAGAAAGAGGTCTAGGATGGGAAGGAGGAGGAGCAGGAGGAGGAGGAGGAGGAGGAGGAAGAAGAGGAAGAGGAGGAGGAGAAGCAGAAAAGGAGGATTAGGGAATAGAATGAAATCGGGAGAGAAGACAGGGAAAGTCAAACGAAAATTGTTGTTTTGATTCCACGAAAAGAAGGAATAAATGAAAGAAATAAAAGAAGTAAAGATGGGAATTACACACACACACACACACACACACACACACACACACACACACACACACACACACACACACAAGAAAAAAGACTGTGGTGTGTCCATTGTTTATCCCATTACCCAAAGTCTGTTCTCGAATGGGGGGAGGGGGAGGAGTGGCCCTTCTGAGCCACTCGTGAGACTAAACCTTTTGATTGGTTCAGGGACTATGCTGGCTAAAGGAAGGGCACACACACACACACACACACACACACACACACACACACACACACACACACACACACACACTGATGCAAGTCTTATCACTTTCCTCTAAGTAACGTTCACCACCACCACCACCTCTAGCACTATCACCACCACCACCACCACCATCATCACCACCAACATTACCATCTTCATCATCATTGATTTTATAACCACAACCACTATATCACCACCACCAACACCACTACCACCACCATCAACATCACCACAACCACCACCATTAACATCACCACTACCACCACCACCATTACCAATAACACCACCACCACCACCACCACCACTACCACCAACATAAAAATTTAATTTGGTGCATAAAAAAAGAAAGAGAAAAATTGTCAGATATACACACCTGTGCAAAAAGAAGAGAAAAAAAGAGAACCCATTTAGTTGTGTATGTGTGCATCTGTATACTCGTATTAAAAAACAAACAAAAAAAAATCAAGGGTAGGGGGAAGGAGAGTCGGGGAGGGGGGATGGACAGCTCTCTCCCGTTTGTTTTTGGAAATCGACGTGGAATTGTGTGTTAAGATTCAATTTCAGATACGCCCACCAGGTTCCGCTTTTAACTGAGGGAATTTTCACATATAACTGGCATCCCCCGTATCGAGGGGAAGGGAAAGGGAGGGAGGGAAGGGCAGGGGGAAAGGATGGGAAGAGGAAGGGGGGGGAGAGGGTTTATATAGGTGGGTATATGCCAGAGAACAGTGGTATAGTGTAAGGGAAGGTGGGTCATGCACGTATAGGGGTACACACACACACGCGCACACACACACACACACACACACACACACACACACACACACACACACACGTATATCGGAACAATGACTCAAAAGCACATAAGTGATATTAGAGTAAGTTAATGACGGCATCAACAACACCAATAATGACAGTAATAATGGTGATGATGATGACGATGATGATAATAATGATGATGGTGATGGTGAAGATGATGATGTTAATAATGATAGTAGTAATACTAATAACAATGATAATAATGATAGTAGTAATAATAATAACGATGATAATAATAATAATAATAATAATAATAATAATAATAATAATAATAATAATAATAATAACAATAATAACAATAATGATAATAACAATAGTAATAATGATAATAATAATAATAATGATAATAATAATAATAATAATAATAATAATAATAATAATAATAATATTAATAACGACAACAATAATAATGATAATATTAATAATAATGATAATGATAATGATAATAATAACAACAACAATAATTATAGTAATAATAATAATAATAATTATAATAATAATAATAATCATAATAATAATAATAGTAATAGTAATAATAATAATAATGATAATAATAATAATAATAATAATAATAATAATAATAATAATAATAATAATAATAATAACAATAATAACGTCAGCAAGAACAAGAACAACAAGAACAACAACAACAATAACAACAACATTAAAGACAAAAACAACAACAACAACAACAACTACAACATCAACCACCAAACCACCAAACCACCACCACCAAACCACCACCACCACCACCACCACCACCTCCACGACCGAGAACAAGAACAGTGACACCAGTAGCGAATCACAACATTACTACACACTTATTGGCTTAGTTAGAGTTTACCTGGAGTTCCAATCCCCTAAAGCTCTTTGTATTTGTAGCAAGTCACCGTACCTGTACATCCCTTCTCGTCCTCTACTGTCCTTGCTCCTCCTTTCTCATTTCCTCTCTTCCATTTTCACCGGCCTCTATTCTCCTTCGTCCCTTCTCATTCCCCGTTTTTTTTTCTATTTTTTATCGCCCTTTACCTCTCTCTCTCTCTCTCTCTCTCTCTCTCTCTCTCTCTCTCTCTCTCTCTCTCTCTCTCTCTCTCTCTCTCCTCTTTTTCTCATTCTCTCTCTTCTATTTTCATCGCCCTCTATTCTCCTTCGTCCTTTCTCATTCCCTCTTTTTTTATCGCTCTTTACCTCTCTCTCTTCTTCCTTCTCATTTCCTTTCTTCTATTTTTCATCGTCCTCTATTCTCCTTCCTCTCTTCTTATTCCCCCTTTTTTATTTTCATCGTCCTCTACCATCCTCCCTCCTCCCTTCTCATTCCCTTTCTTTTTTTCCTTCCCCATCTACCATCTTCCACCCCTCTTCTCATTCCCTTTCTTCCATTTTCATTGTCATTTATCATTTTCCCTCCTCCCTTCTCATTCCCTCTCTCCCATTTTCATTCCATTACTTTTCCTTCTTTTTTTTCTTTCCCTTTATTGTATTGCCTCTCATACTCTTTATTATTTCGTATGTATCTTCTTTAAATCTTTTCTTTTCTTCTTTTTTTCATGTGGTGTCTTGTTGTTTTCTTTTTCCTTTAGTTTTTTCTTTATGTTTGTTTCTTTGATATATGTCTTTTATATATTCAACTCCTTGTTTACTGCTCTATTTTTGTTTTTATTTCTTTTCTCTTCATTTCTTTATTTATATTTCGCTAGTTTTATTCTCACATTTCTATTTATTTTCTCGTTCCTCTCCTCTAGCTTGGCATCTTTCCTTACAGCTCTTATTTCTTCCTTTCATTTCAAGTTTTCTCGAATCACTTTCTCTAGTTTCATTAGTTCATTGTCTTTCCATTACTCATCCTCGTTCATTTCTATCATTCATTTATACTTCACTATTCTTCTTTTCTCTTCCTTCCCTCTCCTCTTCCCCAATTACTCCTCTATTTAGCTTGGTGAGGCGGTGGGCGGTGGGCGGTGGGCGGTGCAGTGTCACTTATACCTAGAACACCTCATGCTACCCTCGGGCATCCATCCAGCCTCTTCCTTTTCCATTCCTTTTTTTTTCTCTCTTTCCTTCTTCTGTTATCTATTTCTGTTAGTCATTTCTCATTTTTTTCCTCCATCCCTCTCTCGTCCATTCATTTCTTTCCTTTCCTTTATTCACCCTTCTTTCTTCTTCCTTTCTTCCTGACCATTAATTTATTCCTCCCTCCTTACCTATGCATTCCTTTTACTCGTATTTCTCTTCCACCTCCTCGTCCTTCTCATCCTCGTCCTCGTCCTCCTTTTCCTCCTCCTACTTCTCCTCCTCATCCTCCTCTTCTTCCTCCTCCTTCTCCTCTTCCACCATGTCTTCGTCCTCGTCCTCATCCTTGTCCTCGTCCTCGTCCTCGTCCTCCCTCCTCCTCGTTCTCGTCCTCCTCCTTGTCCTCGTCCTCCTCCTCCTCCTCCTCCTCGTCCTCCTCCTCGTCCTCGTCCTTCTCCTCGTCCTCCTCCTCTTCCCAGCACATCTTGAGGGGCATACAGACATTATTAAAACCCAAGGGACATAGAAAGCCACGTTTCCTCATAAATTTGTGAAAAAAATATCCTCTCCTCTGTCCCGCGGCAGGAAAAAGTTGTGTGATCACATTATCCATGAATACGTAAACAGGCCTCTTCCTCTTCCTCTTCCTCTTCCTCCTCCTCTTCCTCCTCTTCCTCTTCTTCCTCCTTCTCTTCTTCTTTCTCCTCCTCCTCCTCCTCCTCCTCCTGTTGCTGTTCTTTTATATTTTTCTGTTGCTTTTTTCCTCTTTTTATTTTTCTTGTTCCTCTTTCTCCGTTGTTCTCTCCGTTCCTCTTGTTTCTGGTTTTGTTGTTGTTGTTGTTGTTGTTGTTGTTCTTCTTCTTCTTCTTCTTCTTCTTCTTCTTCTTCTTCTTCTTCTTCTTCTTCTTCTTCTTCTTCTTCTTCTTCTTCTTCTTCTTCTTCTTCTTCTTCTTCTTCTTCTTCTTCTTCTTCTTCTTCTTCTTCTTCTTCTTCTTCTTCTTCTTCTTCTTCTTCTTCTTCTTCTTCTTTTTTTAATTTTCTTCTTCTTCTTCTTCTTCTTCTTCTTCTTCTTCTTCTTCTTCTTCTTCTTCTTCTTCTTCTTCTTCTTTTTGTCCTTCCCTTCCGTGAATTTGTGAATTTACTTATGTTTGCAATGTTGTCGTCTTCGCCCTCCTTCTCTTCCTCCTTCTCCTCCTCCTCAAGATGACCTCAAGCAGGGGAACGCTTCTAATCCCTTCTCTCTCCTTTCCAAGTTTAGATTAATCCCATGTACACACCAACCTCATGCTGGACCATGTTTGAGCGACCGCCTCCGAAAGTGTAATTTTTCTTTCGAGTTATTTACTGTGGCTGAGAGAGAAGAAAAAGGAGAAGAAGAAGGTAGGGTGGGATGTGGAAGGGCATTCAGAACAGATGCTTGTGGGAAAGTGTTCTTAAGTTCGTTATGGGAAGAGGAGTAGGGAGCTAAAACAAAGTAGAAATTTTAAGAAGAGCGGAGTGATTAATTTATTAAGGAAAAATGTTTATGTAACGATATTGAAGGGAATATTCTGCATGTTTGTGTTGGAAGGAAACTAATGATTGCTTACTGAATGACTTGCCCAGATTGTATGACTAATTGATTGGTTGATTGACTGACTGACTGACTGACTAACTGACTGGCTGTATTTCTGATTGTCTTTTTAAGTTTGTCGTAGGATGAGAATAACGATAAATGACTGACTTTTCCTTATCGCATGACTGGCCAGCTGACTGACTGATTGGCTGTAAGTGTCTCTCCTCAGCTTTCTTGGTTGTACTGTTCTTGACTGGCTTGTGAAATGTCTATGTTCAGATGAAACACCCGACTGTTACTGGATGAATGCCACACTAATTAACTCACTGAATGATTGACTGAATTGCTACTGATTGGGTTCTTAGATTTGTATTAATACGAAACTACCGAATACTAACGACTAACTCACTAAATGACTCTTTTATTGACATTGACTGACTAACTCACAGGCTGAATTACAACTGACTGGCTTCTTAAGTATATGTAGGAATAAAACTATCAACTGATGATTAAATGACTGATCAGCTGACCATCTTCTCTGAGTAACTAAGTAATGACTAACTGAATTGTTGACTAGGAGGAATAAAACACTGGCTGATTTAAAAGATCTATAATGAATGAATCAACTGAACAGGATGAAATAGAACAAACGAGAGAAGAGAGGAGATGGGGTGAACAAAAAAGAAATGTCCTAACTTTAGAAAAAACAAAATCTTCCTTATATTAGGTTTTCTAGTTTTCTTTTTATCCCCTCTTTTATCTTCACGTTTTTCTATTCCTCCCATTCATCCGCCTTCTTTTGTTCACCCCATCTTCTCTCTTCTCTTTGATCTATTCCATCCTGTTTCTTATATCTTCTCTGGTTTCATAAGGGATTCAGGAAGGCGCTGCAGGTGAGATGCCACATTATTAACAGGGAAGAATACGAGGTGTTCATCCCAGTATTTACAACCCCTCATCACCATTACTCAAACTGAAGATACTCTTATTCCTCTCCCTCCCAGCGGAGTGATGATGACGGTGGTGGTGGTGATGGTGGTGGTGTTAGCAATAGTAGTGGTGGTAGAAGCAATAGTCGTCTTGGTAGTGATAGCTTTACAGGTAGTTTTTATTTTTATTATTTTTTGTATTATTTATTCTTTTCCAGGGTATACGTGCTCCTAAGTCGTGTTATTTTTGTTTTGTTAGTGATGGATGAGCTAGACAGAATGATTTGTTGTAATATTAATCTTATCTGTTTTTTTTTTCTTTCATTGCTTTTTTTTTTTTTTCTTGTAATCTTTTGTGTTTGGAATATTTGAGGTATATCTATTGTTTTTTATTGATTTATTTTTCTAGGAATTTTCTTTTGCTGCAGTGTTATCTTTCTGTGCCCCTCCCCCTTTTTTTTTTGTCAATGATCTCTTTTTAGTAGCCTTTGTCAATGTTTTACTACAATTTTCTAGCGGGGCTTTCTAGTTATTTTTTCAACATTTTTTTCTTGTAGTCTTCAATTCATCCTTTTTTTCTTTTTTTTTCCCAAACCCTTAGAAGTGGTGAAACTGTGATGATGATGATATTGATGATGATGATGATGATGATGATGATGATGATGATGAACTTAAAGGAAATAGAAATAGGATGATAAAGAGGAAAAATACAAAAAAAGGAGCAAGAGGAGGAAGAGGAGGAAGGGGTAGGAGGAAGAGGAGGAGGAGGCGGAGGAGGAGGAGGAAGAGGAGGAGGAGGAGGAGGAGGAGGAGGTGTTGCTCGTTGACTTTTAATATTTACTTGCATTTTCTTGCACCTCTTCCTCCTCTTTTACAACTAACGGCAGCACTTTATTTGTCTCGCCCCTAAGGACACATCGTGAGAGAGAGAGAGAGAGAGAGAGAGAGAGAGAGAGAGAGAGAGAGAGAGAGAGAGAGAGAGAGAGAGAGAGAGAGAGAGAGAGACGATCATCACCACGACCACCACCACCAGCACCACCACCACACTACAGCCACACGCTACAGTTTGCTTAGGGAGAAGGACCAGCCACACCTCAGCTTTAGGTCAACAGCAGGTGGCAGATAGATACACGTACACGCATCCTACACAAGACAGGTGTACCCTACTCAATACGTGTTCCCATATTCTGAAATGCTTCCTGTCTCATCTCTCGACAACGTGTAGTAGACTCGAGTGGAAAGTGTTGCAGGTTTCTAAGGGTGTTTTTCGGTATTGTAGTGACGGTTTTGGAAGGGTTTTGTATTGTCAGTGGGAAAAATATTAATAGGATGATGCGTGATAAACTCTCTGTGGCGTTTGAAAGTAGTCCTCGTGAGAGAAATAAGTGTTTAATTGAGATGATTCACTTGTACTGCCACGGGAGTTAAAGTAAGTCTACCTGCTCGTTACTACTTATTACTACTACTCCTGTGATAACATCAACTGTAACAACAATAAAAACAACAACAACGACAACAACAACGACAACTATTACTACTACTACTACTACTACTACTACTACTACTACTACTACTACTACTGCTGCTGCTGCTACTACTGCTGCTGCTGCTGCTGCTGTTGCTGCTGCTGCTGCTGCTGCTGCTGCTGCTGCTGCTGCTGCTGCTGCTGCACCACCACTGCCACCACCACCACCACCACCACCACCACCACTGCTGCTGCTGCTGCTGCTGCTGCTGCTGCTGCTGCTGCTGCTGCTGCTGCTGCTGCTGCTGCTGCTGCTGCTGCTGCACCACTGCTGCTGCTGCTGCTGCTGCTGCTGCTGCTGCTGCTGCTGCTGCTGCTGCTGCTGCTGCTGCTGCTGCTGCTGCTGCTACTGCTGCTGTCACCACTGTGGTGCTGCTGCTGCTGCTGTTACTATTACTACTACTACATAATGAATCTGTTCAAAATTCAATGACAAAAAATAATCCTCGAGCCCACGCAACTCACGCAAAACTCTAAAGTCATAAGTCTCGTTTTTCCGTAGCCTTGTCTGGACAGGAATTCGCTGGCAAGGCAACTGTCCGCCTGGCCGAGGGAGTGAAATCGTGTGTGTGTACCCGTCTCGCATCGCTGCCTCGGAATTGAATGTCTCGCTCGGAAATTATTATCATTCAGCTACATGGTTTGCAGGCTTATCATTCTTTCGGATCCCGGACCACTGGGATTCTGTTGTGCTGTGCGGTGCTGTGCCGTGTTTTGTTTTGTTTTGTGTTTTTTGTGTTGGGTTTGTGTTCCGTTTGTGTTGGATAGGGTTGGATTGTGTTTGCTCCTCTCTTTTTGTTTTTTTCTTCATTTGCTTTTAAATTTTCCTTCTCCCTATTCCTACTTCTTTTAACGTTTCTGCATATGATGGTTTAGGTGTGTGTGTGTGTGTGTGTGTGTGTGTGTGTGTGTGTGTGTGTGTGTGTGTGTGTGTGTGTGTGTGTGTGTTGATGAAAATGTTATTATATACAAATATATGAAAGACTCTTGAAGAGGAAGAACGGAATTAAAACTGTATGTTACAAGATGATATATCAATGAGTGTTGAGGATAACACGAGAATTGAAATGAAGGAAAAGAGCATAATTTCTCGCTTCGTTACACAAAGAAGTACAAAGAAAGAACACAGGGAATCTTTACACCTCGCCTTTGAGGAGTTTGCAGTCAGTCGCTCGAATGAGTCTTCTCCACACGTCACGATCCAGATATTCTTCATTTTCTTCAACTTCTTCCAAAGACGTTCCTCTTCTTTCCAGGCAGTCCTTGATCCCTCCAATCCACCTCTTACGGAGTCTGGAAATAGTTTCACTTTTCTCATCAAACTCGGCAGGGCGTGTGCAGCAGTTTCACTCTTTTCTCTTGAACGCAATTAATAATAAAAAAAAGAAAAAGAAAAAAAGACATTTTCATGAGTTGTTTGATGTATGTTGGGTATATAACTGCGTTTGCTTGTTTGATCGTGAAACATTTTAAAGTTACACAAAGTTTTAAATGTTGAGAGGATGAACGGGAGAATGCAATTTCCGGGATAGAGGCGAGTAGTTACAAGGGTGGTTTTGTGCTTCACGACTCACCACAAACGTTGGGTCGCCATCCCTCGAGGCAGGCCGCGTGTGGCTGGCCGCTGAGGCTTGGCTGCTGTTGTTCGTCGCCCCTGGGTCGCTTCACTGATTCCAAATAATTTACTGGAACAAGGCGTGTATTCAGAAACTGCTCTCTCACCACGACTATTTCCAGAGGCCATAGACATGATTAACCTGGTTCTTACGATAGTTTCTCTTTTCATTAATGTAGAAGTCTTATCAATCTGTTATATAGCTTCAATTAGAATCTTTTGAAAACAGTGGTGTGGTGCAGAAATGTTTAAGAATATGGACCAAGAGATCTACATTCCCGAATCATCTGCAAGCATTTTGTCAATACAACTATAAGTAGTTCATTCATTCCATTCCTTCTCAGTTTCGCATAAAAAATCAATACTTATCACAAACACTAATCTAAAGTTAAAGAATGTTTTGAAATCTGTCTCGCCTTGGTGTGTCCTGACAGGCTAGTTCAACTGAACGCTCTTTCTGGATACATACCCCCCTCCCCCAATCCCATCTTTCTCTCTCTCTCTCTCTCTCTCTCTCTCTCTCTCTCTCTCTCTCTCTCTCTCTCATACACATTATATCTCATCTTATGTCGACATTCGTAACAACTAATAAGTTTCCTTCTTCTCCTTCCCTCCTTCTCCTCCTTACCTCTTCCATCTCTTTATTCTTCCCCCTTACCTTCATTCCTTTCTGTAAACTCCTTTCCCCTTGCTTCTCGTCTTCCTTTATGTCCGTCTCCCTCTGTTTTCCCACCTGATTACACCGTTTTCCCATGATGAAGCTTTTGGTGCCTTTAAAATTAGTAAGAGCCACGTTTATGAAGCGAGCAAGGGGAAAGGAGGGTCTCGAACAAGAAAGGTTGAGCGAGGAAGGGAAGACGGCGAGAGGGAAGGTAGGAAAGCCACAGGAAGAGTTACAATTTTGAGTTGTGGAAAAGGTTATGTGAGAAATGAAAAAAAAGTGGATTAAGGTGAGGAAAGGGAATATGAAATTTGGAGGCAATTGACATCTACTGTAATGATAAAGTCCCAGTGAAGTCACAAACATTGGATGAGGAGGTGATGTGAGGTTGTCAATAACCCAACTGTGACCTCATAAAATGTTTGCCTTTCTGTCTCGCAACACAAGGGGGCAGCCACACAAAAATACGTACACCCAATTACACACACACACACACACACACACACACACACACACACACACACACACACACACACACACACACACACACACACACACACGCACACACACACACACACACACACACACACACACACACACACACACACACACACACACACACACACACACACACACACACACACACACACACACACACACGGCCCGGTAGCTCAGTGGTTAGAGCGCTGGCTTCACAAGCCAGATGACCGGGATTCGATTCCCCGGCCAGGTGGAGATATTTTGGGTGTGTCGCCTTTCACGTGTAGCCCCTGTTCACCTAGCAGTGAGTAGGTACGTGATGTAAATCGAGGAGTTGTGACCTTGTTGTCCCGGTGTGTGGTGTGTGCCTGGTCTCAGACCTATCCCAAGATCGGAAATAATGAGCTCTGAGCTCGTTCCGTAGGGTAACGTCTGGCTGTCTCGTCAGAGACTGCAGCAGATCAAAACAGTGAATTACACACACACACACACACACACACACACACACTTTCATTAGAAAATGTGAAAGTGTTCCAGTTTAGGGACCGGCACCTCAGTGGGAATTTTTTTTTTTTATTTTTTTTATGCCATTAGCCGGTGCTACATACAAAAGTGAGGTTAGAATGGAAATAAAGTTGTGTGTGTGTGTGTGTGTGTGTGTGTGTGTGTGTGTGTGTGTAATTCACTGTTTGGTCTGCTGCAGTCTCTGACGAGACAGCCAGACGTTACCCTACGGAACGAGCTCAGAGCTCATTATTTCCGATCTTGGGATAGGTCTGAGACCAGGCACACACCACACACCGGGACAACAAGGTCACAACTCCTCGATTTACATCCCGTACCTACTCACTGCTAGGTGAACAGGGGCTACACGTGAAAGGAGACACACCCAAATATCTCCACCCGGCCGGGGAATCGAACCCCGGCCCTCTGGCTTGTGAAGCCAGCGCTCTAACCACTGAGCTACCGGGCCGTGTGTGTGTGTGTGTGTGTGTGTGAAACGTTAATGAGAGTATGTTGAAGAAAATAGTGTAAGAGGAAAGGAGACAAAAATATATGCCAAAAAATTAGGGAAAATGTATGTTATGTTAATGAGCCTATTTCGCAAACGCTTTTCTTTCTCTTTCTTTTCTATATTTTTGTCTCTTTTGTTAGCTTCTCTTTCTCATTTATTCTTTTTTCTTCATAACCATGATTTTTTCGTGTCTCTGTCTTAATTCTTCTCTCTTCTGTTTGTATAATTTACTTCTTGAAATTCTTCTTTCTTAAACTTTGCGCTTTTTACTGTTTTGTTTTCTTTCTGTTTCGTTTCTCTGAGTTTCCCTTTGAGTCTTTCTTTCTGTCTCTGTCTCTTTGTATCAATCTTTCTGTCTATCTGTCTTTCTCTTTCCCTTGGTTCACCATCACTCGTCTTCTAATATATTTACTCTTCCTTGTATCGCCAAATTCTTTCCTTCGTATCACATTCATCATCTTTTATCATCATTTTCTATTCTTTTGTAGTATTCAATTTTGCTCCTATACATTACTTCCGGTTATTTTTATAAAGAGTTGTTCATTATCACTTATTCAATTGAAATAGCCTTATTATCTCCTCCTTTGTCTTTCTTCTTTAATCGTTCATTTCTTTCTTCCTCTTCCTTCATCTAAAATGAAGTCTTCTCTTTACCCCTCCCTTTTGAAAGCAATCTTCCTTCTCCTTTTACTGCTGCTTTTTCTTCTCCTGCTATTTATCTTCATCTATACTCCTCCTCCTCCTCTTCCTCCTCCTCCTCCTCCACCTCCTACTCTTCCTCTTTTTCCACCATGCCCAAGGTCACCGCTAATCACGTGGACGAGAGGCACTATTAAGAGCGGGCCATAAAGAGGTTCGCTAATTCAAGTCTTCCTCGCTCACCTCGTAAAGCTTCCGTTGTTTCGGGATAGACTTTTAACCGGCGAGGCTGTGCAGGAGACTCGGCTGATTTAGACGGTAGGGTGGTGGCCGGGTAGGGTAGAACATTAAGGTGGTGATGGTGGTGGTGGTGGTGGTAATTATAATGATGATATTGGTGGTGTTGGTGATTTCTCTTTCTCTTCTTGATGATAGTAATAATGATAATGATAATAATAATAATAATAATAATAATATTAATAATAATAATAATGATAATGATAATAATAATAATAATAATAATGATAATGATAATAACAATAATAATAGTAATGATAATAATAATAATAATAATAATAATAATAATAATAATAATAATAATAATAATAATAATGAAAATAATAATAGTAGTAAAGATAATTATAACAGTAGTAGTAACAGTAATACAAAATCATAGTAATAATAGTATTTTCAATAAACATTTTACATATTCAGTTGAATATGCAAAGGTGGGACAACATGTTTTCTTCTGTACTCTCGCCAACACTCGCACGCATGACAGATATACTTTTGAATGTACTTTGAAAGAGCGACGCGGATTCAGAATGCAATCATATAAAATAAAGATCCAGTCCACGTGGTATTACTGTATCTGGACATGTACTGAGAGACACACCGTGAGAGGAACATGAATACCAGTGTGTGAATGGTGATGATTTCTCCGTGTCCCTGTCCCTGTCCTCATCTTCATCATTCTCTGCCTTCTCCTCCTCCTCCTCCTCCTCCTCCTCCTCCTCCTTCTCCTCCTCCTCCTTCTCCTTCTCCTGCTGCTGCTGCTCCAACACAGACAGACGCAGTATCTTCTGATCTCTCACTGTCTACCCTTCTATTTCCTCCTCCTCCTCCTCCTCCTTCTCCTCCTGCTCTCTCGACTCCTTCAGCTCCATTCCCTCCGCTCCCGCCCCCTCCTACCCACCACACGAGATTGCCACAATTTGGTCGTCATCACGTCAGGCGTCTCTCTCTCTCTCTCTCTCTCTCTCTCTCTCTCTCTCTCTCTCTCTCTCTCTCTCTCTCTCTCGTGTGCTAGATAGTCCTCTTGGGTCTGGCAGCTCCTCGCTCAGATCTTTTCTGGCTGCAGACTTTTCAGGCCGCCACGCCCTGGCCTCGCAAGGTCCAAGAGGCTCCGCCATTCAGATATTGTCCGCGCCGCTCACCTGGATATTTTTCCCAGATGGATCAGATTCTCTTTTCAAACACGGATTTTGAGGAGGAGCGGAGGAAGCGTGGGATGAGGAGGCCGTGCTTGAAGGCACCGTGTCTCTTATGATATATATATATATATATATATATATATATATATATATATATATATATATATATATATATATATATATATATATATATATATATATATATATATATATATATATATATATATATATATATATATATATATATATATATATATATATATATATATATATATATATATATATATATATATATATATATATATATATATATATATATATATATATATATATATATATATATATATATATATATATATATATATATATATATATATATATATATATATATATATATATATATATATATATATATATATATATATATATATATATATATATATATATATATATATATATATATATATATATATATATATATATATATATATATATATATATATATATATATATATATATATATATATATATATATATATATATATATATATATATATATATATATATATATATATATATATATATATATATATATATATATATATATATATATATATATATATATATATATATATATATATATATATATATATATATATATATATATATATATATATATATATATATATATATATATATATATATATATATATATATATATATATATATATATATATATATATATATATATATATATATATATATATATATATATATATATATATATATATATATATATATATATATATATATATATATATATATATATATATATATATATATATATATATATATATATATATATATATATATATATATATATATATATATATATATATATATATATATATATATATATATATATATATATATATATATATATATATATATATATATATATATATATATATATATATATATATATATATATATATATATATATATATATATATATATATATATATATATATATATATATATATATATATATATATATATATATATATATATATATATATATATATATATATATATATATATATATATATATATATATATATATATATATATATATATATATATATATATATATATATATATATATATATATATATATATATATATATATATATATATATATATATATATATATATATATATATATATATATATATATATATATATATATATATATATATATATATATATATATATATACATGAATGACGTAGGATAAATACATAATTAAAAAATCTCATGATTATTCAATAACTTTACTGCTAGATGTTTCATCAGAAGAGCAGAACACTGAATAAAGAAAAAGGAAATTAAGTAAGTTTTTCCGTTAGATGCTTTCCCAGGAGTGTTTGGGGGTAGTGGTGGATGTTTTGAAAGGACCAGCAAAAAAATAAAAATTATAACCATCGCATGTATTTTGATATTGAGGTAATTTCTGAATCACAGTGCAGTTCAGTTGCAATCCTTTCGTGGCTCGTATGAATGCATACCAGAACGTGCGTGTGTCAGGTGCAGCTTCTTGCCCGCGTGCTCGTCACCACAGCGGGAGGAGCCGATGTTTTGCCGGCATTAAAATCGTGCACGATCGTCGAATGGAAACCCCTCCCGTCCTGCGAAGCCTGTATAACAATATTAGTGAGATACAAAACGTATTCAAACTTTGTAAAAAGAAAGAAAAAAATGTCGAACAGGGTATTTGTGTCGAGTCAGCTGCTTGTGTCAGGCCAACAACCCCCGGCGAGCAGTGACGTCACCCAGCCGGGAGCAGCGTCAGGCAACCCACCCTCACCCCACCTGGCATCCCACTTTCCTTCCCAAACCCTCCCAGCAACAGACAAAGCACTGCGCTCGCCCACAGGCAGATAGATAGTGAGTGGTAGAGTGGCAGTAGATAGTCTGGAGGGAGCTGAAATTAAGGAATGACTTTGATGTTGAAAGTAAGCAAGCAACCAGAGAGAGAGAGAGAGAGAGAGAGAGAGAGAGAGAGAGAGAGAGAGAGAGAGAGAGAGAGAGAGAGAGAGAGAGAGAGAGAAGAGAGAGCACTATTTTCCTCATTCCCATCATCATCATCAACGTCAGTCTTGCAGCAATTCACGTGTCTGGTGTAGAACAAAGGCCTCTCTCTCTCTCTCTCTCTCTCTCTCTCTCTCTCTCTCTCTCTCTCTCTCTCTCTCTCTCTCTCTCTCTCTCTCTCTCTCTCTCTCTCTCTCTCTCTCTCTCTCTCTCTCTCTCTCTCTCTCTCTCTCTCTCTCTCTCTCTCTCTCTCTCTCTCTCTCTCTCTCTCTCTCTCTCTCTCTCTCTCTCTCTCTCTCTCTCTCTCTCTCTCTCTCTCTCTCTCTCTCTCTCTCTCTCTCTCTCTCTTTGATCCATTATACATTTTGTGGCTCGCAATTCTGTTGGTCTAATTGGTCCTCTTTTGTCAAACTGATACGTAACATGCTTCTTCCCTAATCCACAATGCTTTGTAATTTTCCCTCTTGGTCTAGTCATGCATGGTCAGTGGTCGAGTGTCACGCTGTAATTACTTCCATTATGTTTACAAATTTCTTTCAATCTTATGTTCTCTTATCAGCTCAGAATCTTCTTATATAACTTGGCAGTTCTATTTCTCTCCTCCCAGATCTGAAGACGTTAGATAATGTTGAAAGAGGGAAGTGTGGTAGGTTACTTAACTGATGATCATGATTGTCCCTTATCTTCATTCCACTGTGTTTTTAGGTTATCATAACACTTGGACCATTTGTTTGTGATTCTTTTTCAATACATTACCTACTAATTGCATGCTTTCTCCTAATTACTAATCACTCTTGGTCTTTATCCACTTGCATGTATTATGCTACTTGAAATGGTTAACTATATTCTTTTAATTTTCACTGCTTCTACGACTGTGAAGTGTTGCATTTCACAGTGAAAATGTTAATACAAGAGTGGTACAAAAATACGATTAGGTTTTTGTCTTAGAATTTTGTTAATTCATACGTTAAATTCTGTCACAACATGTTGCTGTGTTAATGTAGATTATTCCATTTCATAACATTTATATCTCTACCTGATTATTGGATGGATAGGGTTTAGCATAATTTCTTGTCTTTGACAAACTTATACGTCTACATAACATAACATAACAAAATACAGTTTTCTCTCTGGATATTACTCCTTCTGAAGAAGAATGATTTGATGTCTAGTTGGTTTTCTAATAATTCTTTTTTTCCAGACTAAATTCAGGAAATATGTTGTTGCTTAGTTTGTCAAAACAGCAAAGTTGTACTGTACTCTGTAAAATGTTCACGAAAAATAATAACTGAGAACTACCTCCATCTATTACACTCATTA
This sequence comes from Portunus trituberculatus, assembly GCF_017591435.1. Taxonomy (NCBI): domain Eukaryota; kingdom Metazoa; phylum Arthropoda; class Malacostraca; order Decapoda; family Portunidae; genus Portunus; species Portunus trituberculatus. The sequence goes on along the minus strand of NC_059301.1, from coordinate 25,320,910 downwards.
TTCTTCTATGTCCTTGATGAACTCTTAATATAAAGCTTTCCATTAATATCGATATGAATTATTATTCAGCTTACGGAAATGAATTTCACTGGACTTTGTGAAATAAATCTCTGTTACCACTGCGTTTCTATAGTTTATTTTCATATTTTGGCAGGTTTGCATCAGACTTTCTCCCTCACTAATAAATCATGTAATTCATCCACAGCATCGATAAATTTGTATCAATAGGAGTCAGTTTTGGTTTGCACATTTCAGTCTCCACACTGTTTGCTTTATCTCGCAGCAGTTAACCTCCAATCTCACAGCAAACCAGAAGTGAATCGTCAGGGAACCTCAGCATGAAATATTGTTCGTCTATTTTATTGCTGTGTTTTTCCAATTGCAAGCTCAAAAAATCTCTCCAGTCAAGTGGTTGGCAAGTTCTGGAAAATTGTGTCATGGTGTCTAACATTTTTCAGGTGGAAAATATATATCGATATCGTGGATCTCTCTTTTGTTGACCATTTTCTATTTGTTCTACGCTCATGTGATATGTTAGTCTTGTGATAAAACGATTTACATTTATTTCTGTTTAATTTACTTTCTATGTTCCCTGCAGCTCTGCAAAACATTGTTTTTTCCATCTTCTTCTGACGAGGGTAAAGGAAAGGTAGACTCTCCGCAACATCTTTCTGTTGAAGGGGTCAGTAAGACGAATTTATTGATGTTTTTTTAGATATTTAAATTCTGCACAAGTGGATTTCATATTTTCAAAATTGGATGCTGTATTTGATTTGAGACATACATTAAAGAATACTTGAGCCTCTTCAAGCTTCCATGCCCACTAGCAAATGTAGTTTCAGGGATTCAAAATTGCATTGAAACGAACACTTCAATATTTACTCATATGAAACAGACTGTATTGCTTTGATCGACGAGTGACAAGCACAGCCCCAGTGACGCTCTTCCCTTAGCCAGGTCTCGTTTCAGGTACCTCACAGTGTGTATCCAAGATTCTCCACTTTTTATCAAAGATAGAGATCTTTTTAGAGAGGCAAAATGCACTAGGTCTTCTCAAGATTAGTCCATTGGAGAGTAGCTCATGGCGTACTTTCACGAGCAAGCGAAGGCGGTGCATTCATCACATTTTTGTTAGGTAAAGCAGTTCCAATGACTGAAATCCAATATATCTTTCATCAGTATCAACAAGGATCGTACGGTTCATTAATGTAAACAACCAAGAAAAGTTTGATGTTTCGTTGTTGGTTTCATCGGTGTCACTTTCATGAGCCACCTTTCCTACTGCTTTTTATTTTCTTCATGTAAGCTTGCTGGTATATCAAATTGAATTCTTCAGTGTTTGATGCCTTTGGAAATTAGGTTCACTTGTAATACTTAATCCAGTTTTCAAAAGATACCATGTCAAATACTCAACGGTCTGCTAAACTGCACTTCGAAGAAAAAAAAACCTTTGATGGTGTAGTCTAAAACAGACATTATAGTTAGGCGTCAAAAGGGCAAAGAAAACTATTACAAAAATATCGAATAACGAAATAATTGATGAGAAAAACAATACACGAATTTGGTGTGTTTATCTGGTGTCTGCTTTTAGTGCAGTGAAACATTTCAGAATGCGGTTTGTTTTCTCTTCTTTTTAGTTGAACCCCGCGAAATAATTGTACTTGCAAAACGTAAAGCCATTTTTTCAGAATCTCAAAGTTGAAGCTTCATTGGGTTGACTTTGCTAGTGTTTGTTCTTTATTTTTATTTACTTTACATATTCGTATGTTACTAGGCGTGAATCACAGAGTGGAGAGAGAGAGAGAGAGAGAGAGAGAGAGAGAGAGAGAGAGAGAGAGAGAGAGAGAGAGAGAGAGAGAGAGAGAGAGAGAGAGAGAGAGAGAGAGAGAGAGAGAGAGAGAGAGAGAGAGAGAGAGAGAGAGAGAGAGAGAGAGAGAGAGAGAGAGAGAGAGAGAGAGAGAGAGAGAGAGAGAGAGAGAGAGAGAGAGAGAGAGCCTTGACTTGGCTTTTGATAGCTCACCTCCGGGACCTTTATGGCTATTGAAGTGATTATTTGAGCTTTCATGTCATTTCTGCGGCAGCCCATCAAAGGGGAGAGGCGCACCGATTACTTGGCCTCTGCCTGAACTGTGTCGCGAAGGACTCCACCACCACCCTCAACACCATCACCACCACCACCACCACAGTCACATCTACCACTACCGCTCCTGACAACAACAACAACGCTGCTACTACCACCTAAACACCAACGCCCCACCCAACCCTCCACACCAATCATCTCCTCCTCCTCCTCCTCCTCCTCCTCCTCTTACGTTCCTGCAGCCCTCGTCCTAGCAACAGTGTAAGCGAGAACCCTTCTCTCCTCCCCCTCACCACCACTCCCACCACTACCACTACCACCGCCACACTTGTTGCACGCCTGCTCTCCCGCGTCATAACACACGCACTCAAGGCGTATCACCTCTTCCTCCTCCTCTTCCTCCTCTCCTTGGTGCTCCTATGCTTCCTCTGGGCATCTTCTGGAACACCCTTACACTTATGGAACGTAAGGCTCAGAATGCATCTCTTTGGCTAATGCCTGTGCTGTCTGGGAAGTGTAATACCGTTCTTTTGGCCCGGCATTGTAAGGTTCAGCTTCCTGGTTCGCGTCCTCGGCACACACCGGTCGGAGTTTGCTGCTGGAGAGGAAAAGAGAGAGAGAGAGGAAAAAATCTGCGACGAGGTTTGCATATCGGAATTAAAATCAGAGTGCTCATTTTCAAGACAATGAAGGTCCGTTTTCTCTGCCCTGATCGCCCGACGGGCTGGAAGGCTGCAGCGGGCAGCGAGTGACGGGACAGCGTGGCAACAGGTAGTGGTGACCAGCAGTACCAGCTCGGCTTATAATTGGGACAACAGCCAGGCAAGGTAGCTCGTGCAGGGCGTCCCGATGGTATAATTTTTCTTGTCTGCTTTCCTTCGCATGTTATTATCATTACTTTTGGCATTCTCTTTAGGGACTTGCATCTCAGTGGAACTTTTCGTTGTTTTAGAGTCAGACCAGTATTTCTTCTACATTAACAGACATTATTGTCACAAAAGCTACATAGGCAAAGATGTAAAGATATCGAGAACATGCATGAGTAACGTACTTTGCTTATATTTACTACAACTCCATTCCCTCTTGACTTTATTCTCTCTCTCTCTCTCTCTCTCTCTCTCTCTCTCTCTCTCTCTCTCTCTCTCTCTCTCTCTCTCTCTCTCTCTCTCTCTCTCTCTCTCTCTCTCTCTCTCTCTCTCTCTCTCTCTCTCTCTCTCTCTCTCTCTCTCTCTCTCTCTCTCTGTGTGTGTCTGTGTTGTTCTGAATGTCACCAGATGAAGAGGTTAATTACAAATTTCTCAGTATCAACACTGGATTTTATGGCATTATCACTTCGATCACTAACCACACAAAACAAATTGGCCCGACGCTTCCTATATAGAGGTTGGTGATTTCTGGTGGTGGTATTGGTTGGTGATGAAAGATGATGTGCGGTAATGGTGACTGATGGCTGATGTTGGAAGTGACAAGGTTACCGAGAGATGATGAGTGGTTACAGATGGTGATGAAGAGTAATGAGTGTTAATACGAGTGATGAATACTGATGATTGTAAATAAGACATCCTTTTCTTCCTCCTCTTTCTCCTTTCGTCGTCAGAATAAATGCCTTTATATTTTATCGTCATCATCACCTTTGCATTTTCATCATCGTTGTTATTTCATCAATCATATTAATTTTTAAGCATGATCGATAAGTTCCCCATGATTATTCAAATACACAAACACACGCACACACACACAAAAAAAGTTACCTTCCTTACGCTTCTCTTTCTATACTATAATATAATAGACATAGTCATCTATTTTTCCTTCTCCTTCTTCTCCTTCTACTTTTCCTCCTCATCTCATCCCTCCCAAGACACTACTTAATCACAAGATCCTCCGCCTTTCCTTTCACCTCCCTCAAAGTAATCCTCGGCAGCCGTCGTAAACAATGTTCGATCCATGCTTTACTCGTTTATATCTCAGCCTTCCACCACGGTACATTTTTCATATTTTCCTTAAACATCTCACATTTTTTACATTACCGATCTATCGTATCAATATCATAATTAATGTTAGTCTCTTATTTACCCTTCCTTCCACTCCTTTCCCACCCACCCTGCAGCTCGCCCTTACCCCTGGAGGAGACTTGGTAAGTATGCACACTCAGGGCTGTCTAAAAATGACCGCCTTTGCACTCCTGACCTTTAGAATACTTGAAAGTCTTGAGAGAGAGAGAGAGAGAGAGAGAGAGAGAGAGAGAGAGAGAGAGAGAGAGAGAGAGAGAGAGAGAGAGAGAGAGAGAGAGAGAGAGAGAGAGAGAGAGAGAGAGAGAGAGAGAGAGAGAGAGAGAGAGAGAGAGAGAGACCCCATTTTGTTGGTTTCATTTTCTTTTCTGCAATTTTATTATTTTTTTTCTCTCATCTTAATTTTCTGCGTTCGCTCTTTCCACATATTTCGTTTGTATGAAGCTTTTATTGTGTTTTTTTTTTAACTTCTTAATTGCTTTGTGTATAGATTATTATTTTTTGTACATTTAATACTTGTCAAAGTCGGTTGGGCTCAATTTATTTTTTAGTTTTTTTTTCACTACTTTTCAATTTCAATTTCTTTGCAAGTCACATAATCTCTCTCTCTTTTTTTTTTTTTTTTTTATTTAAACAAAACTTAATACAAAGGAACATGTACCCAAAGGCGCACTGTCGTGTGCTACCTATTCTAAGGGTACTACAATCTATTTCTCTACAATATTTACAAGACTTAAAAATAGATAATATACAAGATGGTCAGCATGTAAATGGAGCACTATTCGTTTCACTTCACTAGCACTATTCACGCACTGCACTACACTGAGTGTCACGTCACAAAGAGTGTCAGAGGAGTTGGCAGTGTCTGTCTCCACTTATGTGCCATCAGTTTGACACTGTGTGTGTCATCTCCTGGACGTGAGGCACCGCGGCCGTGAACAAGTTCCACATCCTGGAGACGCGTCCTGCGAAGGTGCGTTGATGCTGACACCCGTGGGATCGCGGCACCTCTACGGCGTCACCACCATTGAGCACCGTTCTCGTGCTCCGTGCGGTGACTCTTAGAGGATGACGCAGCCCTGCCAGATGTGGCACTCTTTGCACCTGTGCCTTATGGAACACTACGATCGCCGCCACGTCTCTGCGGTGTTCCAGTGAATCAAGGGGACGCTCAGGCTCTGGGTGAGGTGGTAGTGCAGCATCTACTAGCCGTATGGCGCGGCGTTGGATGCTGTCCAGTCTCCTTCTGTGTGTGGCGGCACAGGACATCCAGGAGAGAGCTGCGTATTCAAGGTGGGGCCGCACCTGTGCCTTGTACAGCAGCAGTCTCCCTTCCTGTCGAGGAAACTGGCGATCCTTCTGAGAGCGGAGATCCTGTGAGAGGCTTTCTTGGCAATGGTTTTGACATGCCTGTCAAACCTCAGCCCTCGATCCACCTCCACTCCAAGTATCTTGACGTCATCTTGGAGTGGGAGAGCAGCAGCGCCAAAGACAACTTTCCTGCCATTGCTGCCATGGCGGCTGGGGACCGAGAGACAACCATTGCTTGTGTCTTCTCCGGCGCGAATGTCACTTGCCAGCGAGCACCCCACTCCTTTATCACTCGTAGCTGCTGATTGATGGCCTCAGCAGCCCGCCCACTGTCCTGGCGTGGATAGGTATAGGAGAGGGTGCAGTCATCAGCATAGGCCATGACTCCTGGCAGTAGCTGGAGAAGATCATCCACGTAGATATTCCACAGGAGTGGGCCAAGAATTGAACCCTGTGGCACTGATGCCTCCACAGGCAGGGACTCAGATGTTTGCCCGTTGACAACCACCTTGAGGCTTCTGTCCTGCAGGTAATTTCCCAAGAGTCGTAGCAAGCCACCCTGGATGCCTTTAGCACGAAGCTTTTCTAGTAATCCGTTGTGCCATACTTTATCAAAAGCTCCTGCTATGTCCAAAGCAACCACTATAGTGTCCTTGCCGTCGTCGAGGGCGTCCTGCCAATGCCTGGTGAGAAGCATCATTAGGTCGGAGGTTGACCTTCCAGGTCTGAACCCAAACTGTTGGTCTGAGAGGAGGGCATTGTCCTTGAGATGGCTACACACCACCTCTGCCACGACCCTCTCAAACACTTTACCCACCACTGACAACAGGGATATGGGTCTGTAGTTTTTGGGTCCGTCCTGGAGCTTTTTGTGTGCAGGAACTACTCGAGCCTCCTTCCACACTGAAGGCCAGACGTTTTCCCGTACACAAGTTGTGAACTTGGGTGAGAGGGGCAGCCAGTTCCTGGGAGCATCGCTTCAGCAGGTGCGGGCTGATGTCATCAGGGCCGGTGGCTTTCTGTGTGTCCAGCCCCGCAATAATCGCTTCACCTGCTGATGCGTCACCTCCACCATGGTGACAGTCTTCTCACATTGCTGGACCAGCTGAGGCGGTGGCTGCTGTGGATTCCCGACCTTCATTTTTCCAGCAAACAAGGAAGCCAGCAACTGTGCCCTCTCCTTACTGCTGGTGGCGACAGTACCGTCCTGCTTGCTGAGGGAGGGATGGATTCTTGGTGGCCAGTTCCTTGTTTGTCCTTAACAAGAGACCACCAAGTTTTGTTTCCTACGCCAGTGCCACACAGTTTCCGGCGCAGGCTTTCCTCCCACTTTTTTAAGGCCCACTTGCTGGTTACCACCATCCTCCTGCATGCAGCCCTGTGCAGGTCCTTGTTGCGCCGAGTCGGGTTCCTCTTGTAGCGGAGCCAGGCAGCATACTTTGCCTCGGCAGCAACACGGCAACGGTAGCCAAACCATGGCTGATCCGTCGATCTGGTGGTGTATTCCCTGTGTGGGACGTGGCGTCTCTGGAGGGCGAGAAGGTGAGAGGTGAGTGCAAGTGCTTCACTCTCTGCTCCTCCCTGTAGCAGAGTGGCCCATGGGGTGTGGGTCAGGTCGCGGCGCAGGAAGCCCAGTCTGCTTTGTTCCACAGCCAGATGGTGCGGGTGGTGGCCTCGTCCTGAGCCACGCCCACTTCCAGCTGTGTCAGTACAGCGTGATGGTCAGAGCTGCCCACGAGCCCCAGCTGATGACACTGAAGCTTGTCTTCCTGGTAGTCTGAGATGACAGGGTCTAATGTCCCTCCTCGTTCATGTGTGGGGAAGGTGACATGATCTGTCAGACCCTGCACCTCAGGAGATTCTCGTAGGCGTCTCTTTCCAGGTGGTGATTGAGATCCCCCACAATCAGCACGTGGCTGCAGCTGTGTGCCATCATCAGGTTGTCTAAGGTCTCAGTCAGGTACAAGAGTGAGTCAGGCCCTTGTCGCGGGGGGCGATACAGGGCACACAGCAGGAGGGCTGAGCGGTCTGCCAGCATTACTCGGAAGTACATCATCTCCATCATTGGAGGCGTGTCTATGTCGAGTAGCTGGGCCTGCATTCCTTCCTTGAAGCAGACAGCCACTCCACCTCCTGTTCGCTCCTGTCGGTCCCTCCTCACCCAGTGGGTGAAGCCCTGCATCCTGCCATACGTGGGCTCCACCTCACTGTTCAGCCATGTCTCGGTCACCACAACAACGTCTGCATTGTGTCGTTGCACACAGTTGTGGTATAAGTCTCTCTCTCTCTCTCTCTCTCTCTCTCTCTCTCTCTCTCTCTCTCTCTCTCTCTCTCTCTCTCTCTCTCTCTCTCTCTCTCTCTCTCTCTCTCTCTCTCTCTCTCTCTCTCTCTCTCTCTCTCTCTCTCTCTCTCTCTCTCTCTCTCTCTCTCTCTCTCTCTCTCTCTCTCTCTCTCTCTCTCTCTCTCTCTCTCTCTCTCTCTCTCTCTCTCTCTCTCTCTCTCTCTCTCTCTCTCTCTCTCTCTCTCTCTCTCTCTCTCTCTCTCTCTCTCTCTCTCTCTCTCTCTCTCTCTCTCTCTCTTATCCTAAATTCTTTCTGTTTTTTACCAATAGTTGCATTGATGTTATTCTCGTTTTAGCAATATTTTTTCTCTTCTTTCTGCTTCCACTTTATTTTTTCCATAGTGGGATAAAAGCAGCTATTTTTATTCAATTCTCCATTATGCATGTACGCAGGCAGGCGGGTATGTGTTTTTTGTGTGTGTTGTGTGTGTGTGTGTGTGTGTGTGTGTGTGTGTGTGTGAGAGAGAGAGAGAGAGAGAGAGAGAGAGAGAGAGAGAGAGAGAGAGAGAGAGAGAGAGAGAGAGAGAGAGAGAGAGAGAGAGAGAGAGAGAGAGAGAGAGAGAGAGAGAGAGAGAGAGAGAGAGAGAGAGAGAGAGAGAGAGAGAGAGAGAGAGAGAGAGAGAGAGAGAGAGAGAGAGAGAGAGAGAGAGAGAGAGAGAGAGAGAGAGAGAGAGAGAGAGAGAGAGAGAGAGAGAGAGAGAGAGAGAGAGAGAGAGAGAGAGAGAGAGAGAGAGAGAGAGAGAGAGAGAGAGAGAGAGAGAGAGACTTGAGTGAGGAGAAGAGAGAGAGAGAGAGAGAGACGTGAGTGACTTGGTGGGAGGGTCGGGGACGGGGGTGTGTGGAAGGGAGCAGAGAAGAGAGAGATCGAGATAGTGAAACGCGGCACATAATACCCGCAGAGTTTTGCCTTCCTGGGAAATGAGCTGCCATTCAAACAGTGTGGCCAAGTTTACATGACAAATATAACCACACAACTCGGGCTGGAGTAGAGAAGACCGGAGGACGCAGCTTACGGCGTTCTCTCCCTCACCCTCACATTTTTTTCACTCATCTTTTTCCTCCAGCTTCTCATCCTCTGCGTTTCTCCCTCCTTCTCACCCTCCTTTCTCGTCCCTGACACACACGCCGGGACACTAATGGATCACCCCTTGACCTGGGGACACGACGGAAGGAACTCCAAACTCTGCTGAACTTTAGCTATCGGATCAATAAGGAAACTGTCGCTCTCGTCTTCGCCGAGGCAAGTTTTGTTCCCTCGTGCTGCGCTTTTTTATGTGATCGTGCCCTCGTTCACATTGAGAAGTTGTGTTGCCGCCTGCTGCTGCTGGAAAGTGTTAGATGGTGGTGGTGGTAGTATGGTAATAGTACTGGAAGTCTTTTAATGTTGAATACTTTCGGGACATACATATATTTTGTTGATATTTAACTTAATTGGTTAACTAAGTGAAATAATTACTTTCAAATATGACCTACCTTTTTTTTTATATTTTCCGAACTTTATGTAGTTTTTTCTTCTTTTCAGGTCGGCTATATATTTTTTGTTAAGGCGTTAAGCATTTAAACCTGTCCGGCTTGTACATTTTCATTAATCTTTGTTCAGTTAGTGACATTGCAATGGTAACATTTCGGATATTGCAGCAGTGAATATTAATTTGTATTTTTTTTCTTTTTAGGATTGAGAACGTTTATAGTCGCATTGTGATCAAAGTAATATTTTCAAACATAGAATAGTCATGGAAAAAGAGCTGTAATTATTTTCAAATACATACGCTAGAAAAGCCTTTAGTGTGTTTAACAATATTTCACACATGTATATTGTAAGATTGTTGGTTTTTAACTTATGGAAATGAAGTCTCAAAAGTTGCATAACTTTCATCGAGGTTAAATAAATGAAACACAAGTCTATTGAAGATATGGTGTCTTGTTACAACATGAGGCAATGCATACAAGGTATCTGAGGTAATTACCATAAGAGATTAAGCTATACTTGAATTTTCAGAAGCCAGACTGTACTTCCAGTGATACATTCTTTTCATATGTCTCATTGTTATTCATGACTCGGCAGGGTATGGCTTCACCCACAACTACCACCACTCATATCACCATGAGGGATTACTGCTACTGTACTTTTTTTTTTTTTATCTCACTCGACTATCACTGGTTAGGAATATGACAATGTATTTTTTTTTTTTTTTTTAGAGAGTGGATCTTTTTTTTTACAAGGGTATTATCATTTAACTTTTATCTAAAAAGAAAAAAAAAAACCTATGTTGTTGCTGGGACAAGAATGTTTTACTGAAGCATATGTTACACCTCACAAACATATCTTTTCATCTTCCTCCTCCTCCTCCTCCTCCTCCTCCTACCCCACTTTTCCTAGTGGGTTGGGGTAGGGTATTTATTGAGATTGGGTACGAGATGGGGTGCGGAAGGAGTTAATGAGGAGGAGGGTGAACGAAGAGATGACCCACAATGAGGAGGAAGGGATTAAATATTTAGTATACTTAGATGATAAAATTAGGTTAGGTTAGGCTAGCAATATATGCTTGTGACTGGTGATAGATGAAGAGCGAAGTTTGTTGTTACATTATAATATATGAGAGAAAATGTTAGGTTAGGTTAGGTTTAGCTAGGGATATAAAATGAAGAATTGTGATAACTGAAACACGAATCTTGGGTTTATAGAATAGGGGTAAAGGAAAATGGAAGGGATGATGGGGTAGCAATAAGACAACTGAGGGAGTGGTGAACGGGGCGTGGGGGTTAATGGTTAGTGTTTTGAGGGTACTGGAGTGTCGTGGTAAGAAATGGCTGAATAAGTAGCTAGCTATGTTGTGAGAGGAAGGTCTGCCTGGCTGGCTGGCTGGCTGGCTGGCTTGTACTGGTGGGGTTTGTGGTGAGCTGGGTGTTGGGACCGGGAGTGGGCGGTTTTGGTCCCCCTAATGATTAATGGTTCCACGCCCGCCCGGGTCCCTGCCAGCCATTGTTCAAAACCACGAGAGATTTTTCATTTCATGCTCTCATTTTTTATTTGTACCATGCATTATTTTTTTTTCTGTCGTTAGTTGTTGTGATGTTGGTGGTGGTGGTATGTGTGACTGCGTGTGTGCGTGTGCTTGCGTGAGTGTGTGTTTGTGTGTGTGTGTGTGTGTGTGTGTGTGTGTGTGTGTGTGTGTGTGTGTGTGTGTGTGTGTGTGTGTGTGTGTGTGTGTGTGTGTGTGTGTGTGTGTGTGTGTGTGTGTGTGTGTCTCTCTCTCTCTCTCTCTCTCTCTCTCTCTCTCTCTCTCTCTCTCTCTCTCTCTCTCTCTCTCTCTCTCTCTCTCTCTCTCTCTCTCTCTCTCTCTCTCTGTCACAATAACCTGTAAGGAATTCTTAGAAAGTTTTACAAATTAATGAGATGAATAATCGTTTTTAGGAATCTCAGCAGTCTTATCCAATTCATCCTTGTTCCTGATTATTGGAATCTCGCTCCATTCACTTCGATGTTTTGGAACGGCTATGCAACAATACCCTGTGATTACTAGTGGACTGAGAAAGCTCCAATATTTAGCTGCGTTCATGAAAGCATTAAAGTCGGGCAGTTTGTTTATTTATTTATTTATTTATTTATTTATTTACTTATATATTGATAAATAAGTAAATAGAGTTATTTATTTTTACTTATTTAGTTATTTGTTTAATAATTTCGTTTTTGCGTGTTTGTTGAAGGACATAATTGAAGTTCATTTTATAGCCGTATATTCAAATCACATCGACTGGCCATGTGAATAATCTCTAGGTTTAGATTTTATTTTGCTGAAATATCATACATTATCTGTTTATTGATATGCTGATTGTTTGATGAATTCGTTACATGCACCAACGTGAGAGAGAAAAGTTTCATATCTCGTTAAGCATGTATCTGTATTCTCAGATATATGCTCTTTTGCTTGTCTTGGAGTTGCTGTTTTCAGATTATCACAGTGTCTATCATACATTTTCCTTCAATGTTTACATTACATTAATTTTGCTGTATTCTCACGTTCGATGTATAATAAGCATCTATACGAATATCATCACAAATTTAGAAGTTGTCCTTGTGTGTATACTTATATTGATAAATCTTTGATTACATAATTTGATTTGCATTTACAGCATTGAAAGATATATTCATTATTCATACGGGAAATATTTTCTAGAGACGTGAAATCACAATTCAGTGTTGAGTATTTTACATTCAGGAATAATGCATGAGGTCAAGGCTGAAACGTTTATTACTTGAAAATTTTAGATTTTATTTTTCAGGTTTTCATATGAACCATTAAAATAAACTCATACTTTAGGGAGGGCGACTGAAATTAATACTTTTATATTTGATAATGAAATAAAAAATTAAATTCTCATATGCTCAATATGTATGTATGTATGTATATATATATATATATATATATATATATATATATATATATATATATATATATATATATATATATATATATATATATATATATATATATATATATATATATATATATATATATATATATATATATATATATATATATATTATATTGTACTAAAACCCCCTTTTATGCAAAGAGAGTTATCCTGAATCAATATTATCAAAACATAAATGTCTTAAATGCAATAAACATAACAACAATACAGTATAGGATCTGAATTCTTCTGTTTAATGAAAGATTGATTGCAGTAACTAACAAATAAAAGTATACATGCAAACGCAATGACATTGAATTTGAGAGGAGTGGAAAAAGGAAAGTAATCATGTTATATGATATATGATATATGTCATTTCAAAAGTGTTGTTTGAATCTGTTTGTTAAAAGTACTGTTAATGATAAGCCTGTACAATTTGCATGCTTAGATATAAAAGAATGCTTTTGAAAGACTAAAATAATTAATCTATTTATGTTTTCTGTGACTTCTGGCATAATCTGACTCTCTTATAATGGAAAATCTAAAATAGCATTGTATTCTTCTTTTCTCACCTGAAACTGTATCTTTTCTTACTTTCTCCACTGCTTACCCAGCTACCAATGTTCTCTCTCTCTCTCTCTCTCTCTCTCTCTCTCTCTCTCTCTCTCTCTCTCTCTCTCTCTCTCTCTCTCTCTCTCTCTCTCTCTCTCTCTCTCTCTCTCTCTCTCTGATCGTTTTTTCTCGTTTCCTGGAGCCTCGCCTCCTTTAATGCCATTCACCTTCACCTCTCGTTCCAAAACTTTCCAGGAAAATATGTCCGAGCCTTCCTATGTTCCATTTACTTAGGCTGAAGTCGTGGAGTCTCGTGTTCTGGAGGAAAGAGTTAGTGGAACGTGGATTGTCAAACATGTAGAGTATTTTCTTGATGTTAATGAAGTTGCTATTAATATATTCTTGCTATTAATTAAGTTGCTGTAAATATAGTCCAGGAATACTGTACTAATGAAAGAACCTTTATAGATTCTTGATATATATATATATATATATATATATATATATATATATATATATATATATATATATATATATATATATATATATATATATATATATATTGCGGCATATTCGCGTTGACTCATCCGTGGCTGCGCTTTCAGCCGTTCCCTGCACTATCCCTCTCGCATTCCCCCACAGCAGGTAGTCAACCATAATGCTTTTGCCCCCAATATTCTCGTGATATTTTACCACGGAATGATAGATGACCTCTCTGCTGGCCGGTGGTTCAGCCCCATCCCTTCTGGTTACACACACACACACACACACACACACACACACACACACACACACACACACACACACACACACACACACACACACACACACACACACACACACACACACACACACACACACACACACACACACACACATACACCGCGTAGTGTATTGGTTAGCACGCTCGACTCATAATCGAGAGGGCCGGATTCGAGTCCCGGTAAGCGGCGAGGCAAATGGGCAAGCCTCTTAATGTGTGGCCCCTGTTCACCTAGCAGTAAATAGGTACGGGATGTAACTCGAAGGGTTGTGGCCTCGCTTTCCCGGTGTGTGTTGTGTGTGTTGGTCTCAGTCCTACCCGAAGATCGGTCTATGAGCTCTGAGCTCGCTCCGTAATGGGGAAGACTGGCTGGGTGACCAGCAGGCGATCGAGGAGGTGAATTACACACACACACACACACACACACACACACACACACACACACACACACACACACACACACACACACACACACACACACACACACACACACACACACACACACACACACACACACACCAATAGAAAATAGCCAGTATGGAGTACAACACCTACCGCACATATAAGTAGGTGTATGTGTGCCTGAACAAAGCAATAACACTTATTGTATATCGTCCTACTTACCCCGTAGTCTTAACTCCATAAATAATTAGCATTCCCCTTGTCTTACGTTACTGCCTTGTAATTTTTTCTGACGAACAACTTCCTAGATAAGTAATCAGTGTTGTGTGTCCAAGGGCTGCTATTTTTTTTCTTATTCCTCTGCTCCCTCTTCCCGTGAAGGCAGACGAGAGGAATGTGTGAGGGTACGCCTTGGGGTCCTCTTTAGGCACTCGAGGGCGCGGCGTCCCCCTTTGTCTTGCCAGCAGTCTTCATCACACTGATCAAACAAAACCTTTTAACCCTTTGTTGGTGTATAATTGGCTGGGGGTACATTGCATTTATTAATTATGTGGCCATTGTTAAGTGTGTGTGTGTGTGTGTGTGTGTGTGTGTGTGTGTGTGTGTGTGTGTGTGTGTGTGTGTGTGTGTGTGTGTGTGTGAGTGCGTTATCTCGCTGCTCGTAGCCTTGAAAGATGATTAAGGTATGTACAGTGTATATATGTTTATGTATATATGGTGGTAGTCACATCAACCTGCTTTGCTCTTGCCCATCTTTTCTGTCTGTTCGTTTGTGTTTCTGGTTTATCTCTTTGTGTGTCTCTGTGATATTAAAGTTATGTGCGCATGTGTGCCCGTGCATGCCTGTGTGATCTGGGTGCTTCAGTGTCTTTGTTTCTCTTTTGCTTGTCTATTCCTTATTCTGTAGATCTGTCTTTGGTCACGTGCATTTTTTTTCCTTCGTTGTGTTTAAATATTCATTGCTCTCTCTCTCTCTCTCTCTTTCTCTCTCTCTCTCTCTCTCTCTCTCTCTCTCTCTCTCTCTCTCTCTCTCTCTCTCTCTCTCTCTCTCTCTCTCTCTCTCTCTCTCTCTCTCTCTCTCTCTTATTGTTCATACTACAAGGAATATAATATTTGCACTCTCAGATTCTTTTAATTCTAGCCGTGATTCAAGTCTCTAGGTATTGAATATTATTTTTCTGCAGCGAACTGGATTCTTTGGCTTTTTAATTCTTTATAGCTAGAATGAAGGAGTTTTACATTTCCCTTACGATTCAGGAATGCATATGCTTCTTGCCTCAATTTTAATTCTGTCTCCCCTGGATGAGAGATTAAAGTCTCTCTCTCTCTCTCTCTCTCTCTCTCTCTCTCTCTCTCTCTCTCTCTCTCTCTCTCTCTCTCTCTCTCTCTCTCTCTCTCTCTCTCTCTCTCTCTCTCTCTCTCTCAAGATTTTATCACTACTTTCTTTTTTTGTTTCTTGTTGAGCAACACCTATTGATTTTCCTTATCTTGTATTAAATGCATGTACCTTTGTCTAAAGTTATGATACACACACACACACACACACACACACACACACACACACACACACACACACACACACACACACACACACACACACACACACACACACACACACATGGCACGGTAGCTCAGTGGTTAGAGCGCTGGCTTCACAAGCCAGAGGACCGGGGTTCGATTCCCCGGCCGGGTGGAGATATTTGGCTGTGTCTCCTTTCACGTGTAGGCCCTGTTCACCTAGCAGTGAGTAGGTACGGGATGTAAATCGAGGAGTTGTGACCTTGTTGTCCCGGTGGGTGGTGTGTGCCTGGTCTCAGACCTATCCGAAGATCGGAAATAATGAGCTCTGAGCTCGTTCCGTAGGGTAACGTCTGGCTGTCTCGTCAGAGACTGCAGCAGATCAAACAGTGAATTACACACACACACACACACACACACACACACACACACACACACACACACACACACACACACACACACACACACACACACACACACACACACACACACACACACACACACACACATATATATACACACACACACACACACACACACACACACACACACACACACACACCTCCTTTGTTCAGTTGTCTGCCAGGTTCGCTGTGGTCGAAGTCAGACTCCCTTCCTTTCATTTTTGCCATCTCCCCCTTCTCTCGTGGCGTTAATCTTATCTTCATTTCATGTTCATTTCACGTGAAGATCAGCTGGCCCCTTCCCTTGCTCTTTCTTTCCTCTGTCTTGCTTCCTCTCCGCGGTTGGCTAAGTTAATTTTGTCTTCCTGCGGTTGGTTAAGTCGCCATCAGCGTGTCGCTTCTCGTGGGGTGAAGAGCTGCTTTGTAGTTTGAGAATTGTGTTTATATGCTTAACGAATTTACACCGAAGTCACTATTGTCCAAAGTCACTTTTTGGTATAATTTTAAATTACAAAGAGTTCGTACCTTTTCTGCAAGTTTGAAAAAAAAAAAAAAATGTATTTTTAGAATTGTGTATACATATCTGATGAATTTGTACCGAGATCCTATTTTTCCAAAGTCACGTCTGGGTTTCATTTTCAGGTGTTTCATATTTTGAGGATAAGAGCTTGATATTATTCCTATCTCCTTTCCAAATTTCGTAAAGTATTTAAGAATTGTCTTTACATGTTTGTTGACACTGCACCAAGGTCATTATTGTCGAGCGTTGTCTAGGTGCAATTCTAAGGTGCAGAAGCTTCAGGTAATCCTTGTATTTTGGAATTTGTTCATACTGTTAGTTGTGCTTCCTCTGCAGATTTCCGAAGGATTTGTTTTGTTGTTGAGGAAGTTCGTATCTCACAAAATTGTTTGGCGATTGTCGTTTTGCTTGTTTTGTTTGACAAATCTTTCACTTCGTGCCGAGCGATGTTATATGAATTGGTGCTTTTATTTCATAATCTTTGGAAAAGGATTATTTGAGTTTTGTAAAAAGTAATGGTTTTATGTATTCTTTTTAATTGAGCTGCATCACTGATAGAGTGTGCTTATTTTTCAGTGCAATTCAGTTCTCCTTGTTCAATGTTTGTTTTCTACTTACTGACATAACCTGTTTTGCAAGAACATGAACACCCTAACACACCAATTGTACACCATCACTGACTCGGGAGATCATTCAATGTGTGATCTATTACATTATACCGACACATTTAAAGACTTAATTCATAAGATCTCATTCATCAAATTTCTTTCCACGTGTTGATATTTTTTTTCTTTTTTATTCACGATATTAAACAAATGTGGTTATTTTCTTGTGGTCTTGAAATTACCGTTCATATCAGAGTAAACAACTTATTTCTTAAATGTATGTGTGATTAGAATCTGTGGAATGTAAACTATGGTGAAATCAGTACGATCGTCACTCTTGTTAATCGAGGTGTAGGGTGAATTCATTAGAACCAACTTAAAAAGACAATGTGGCTAAGTGGCTTTAGAAAGAAAGATTTATTGATTGGCATTCATTTCCAGCGTTTATTATATGTGTTAGATTAATATGGGTGGGAAATAAAAATTAATGGCTAAAAAGTTTTTTTTTTTTCGCGTGTGTGTGTGTGTGTGTGTGTGTGTGTGTGTGTGTGTGTGTGTGTGTGTGTGTGTGTGTGTGTGTGTGTGTGTGTGTGTGTGTGAATGAGGTTACCCTGTGTTTCACTTGTAAGATTTGTCAATTGATCACTGGTATGTTTCACCCAATTATACATTGGTCCCTGTTATGCAGCATACACACACACACACACACACACACACACACACACACACACACACACACACACACACACACACACACACACACACACACACACACACACGAGTGCGATACGATCTTTACGGGTTTTTACTAATGAATTCACCTTAATTCTGTTCTCATACTCCTTGATCTCATCTTTTACTCCGTGTCATTGCTCTTCTTTCTTCCCTTCCACACTCTCCATCGTTCTATCTCCTCTCTCTCTCTCTCTCTCTCTCTCTCTCTCTCTCTCTCTCTCTCTCTCTCTCTCTCTCTCTCTCTCTCTCTCTCTCTCTCTCTCTCTCTCTCTCTCTCTCTCTCTCTCTCTCTCTCTCTCTCTCTCTCTCTCTCTCTCTCTCTCTCTCTCTCTCTCTCTCTCTCTCTCTCTCTCTCTCTCTCTCTCTCTCTCTCTCTCCCTTGGTCTTTCTCTTTGTTCATGTGTAATCCTCTTACGGTATATTTTCGCGTAATTGTTGGGTGAAAGATTTAGGTCGCGATAAACATTATTGGGCTTAAAGTTTATTTTAACAAATGTTTTCCTTTATTACACCAGCCATTTCATCTTTGTTAGTGTCAAGGGATCTCTCTCTCTCTCTCTCTCTCTCTCTCTCTCTCTCTCTCTCTCTCTCTCTCTCTCTCTCTCTCTCTCTCTCTCTCTGAGGAGATTTTGTTCACCTTTACAGCAAATAATAAATAATGACTCTTTTGCCTGTGGAATTTGAATGCAGAGGAAACATTAGAATTTATGCGAAAGTATTATTACTGTTTAAGGAGGCCAAATCATTTAATACATACGTGTATCTTTTTCATTATAATTTAAATGAATGTAACAGTGAGCTCCTGACTGTCATTAGGCACAGAAATGAAAACAGAACAACGATGCTGTGTCTATATGATGCGTGTTTTGTAAGAAAGCAATAATATTTTAATTCAACACACGTATATAATAGTATTCATATTCATCTGCGGGAGGAGAAACTTTCATGCTCATACCAGGGACGGCAGTTATGCTTTAAGTCAGGCACTGCCTTTGTCACGGCCAAGACCGCTTTACCGAATGTCGTCGATACCGAGACTAACCATTAGGAGGGTGGACTGGCCGCAGCTCAGGCCAGAGGCACGATCGTCTGGGATTTCATGGAAAATGGCACTAGGAGGTATTGGGTGCGAGGTGGCTGTGGCGGCGACGGGCACGAAGCACGAGCCGCTCCCTTCTGGTTCGAGGAAGAGACAAGGAAAGTAGATGCAGCAGAGAGCGCTGTCAGTGGCCTTAGGTACGTACATGCAGGCTGCATGATATGAAGGTGGAAACTTTAGGCAGGAAGCTAGTACTATGGGTTGTATTCTTTAACGCTTTGTTTTCTCGTCAAACATAATTTAGGAAGCCACCGAGATTAATAGTTAAGGTCTCGTGGATATTTTTTTTATTGACAGTACGAAATTCTTATCAAACTATCACTACAATTACAAAAAAAAAAAAAAATCCATTAATATCCCAACAACCACCACTATGCCTGTTTAAAGTTGTCGAGATAAGACACCGCAACGTGTGCGAGTATGGGCCATTCCTGCAAAGCGTGTCTTGAGGTTAATATGAAACAAGAGATATTGACAGCTTGCCTGTCAACATACTACTCCCTTTACCACCTTCACTTACTATAAAGTATGCACGTTCATGTTGCGTTCTTTGCTATGGCTGCACAAACGTTCACTCACTCGTCTGCTCTAAGAGTTAACGAATAAATGTACAGCTGAAACATCATAGATTGCATTTTTAATGAGTGCTTTTGAAGTTACCGTTGATTTGTATTAGCTATACGCATGTTTTTGTATATTGTTGATTTTATAAAAGTAATGTTATTTATTAATGGACGTGTGTTCCTCAATTTACCTTTCCGACCATTTTTCTTCTAATTCCTACACTCAAGTATTTTTTACCTGGATTTTTAAGCATCAAATAACGTTTTAACTTAATTTTTCTGATCAGTGCTTTGTGGACTTTTTGCCTCATGCTTCATGCACTCCACTTTGTTTCAGATTCTTTTGTTCCAAGCGAATAAAAACTCCATAATTACAGTTTTTGGCGCGTTTATTCAATTACTATTTTTCACCAATGTTTATTTCTGACAGTGGAGGGCCGAGTCGAGCCGAGACGACCTGTGCCGAACCGAGCCGAATCGAACCGAGTCAACCCGAGCAGAGCCGAGCAGAGCCAGTGAACCAGTAATAAAAAGGTAAAAAAAAAAAAGTAACAATATTTTTCTTCCAAACTCCGCCTCGTCCAGCAGTCTAGTAGCGGGTAGGAAGGAAGGGAGGGAGGGAGTGAGGGACGGGAGAGAGAATGGGAGAGGGGGGAGAGCTGCCGTCGCGCAAATTGTTCACCACGCTTTTAATTGATGTCACCCTCTCCCTTTTTTTCCCTCCTTCTCCCCCTTCTCCCCTAAGGCCCTCTGTCACTCCCATGATCCTCCCCCCACCCCATCCCCACGCTTACTATCTCTATCCCGCCTCCCTTCCTTACGCCCACGTTCTTCTCTTCCACTAAACAGCACCCTCACCCACTCTCTCTCTCTCTCTCTCTCTCTCTCTCTCTCTCTCTCTCTCTCTCTCTCTCTCTCTCTCTCTCCCCTTTGCCCCATAAAAATACTCGTAACTCATGGTAAGAATTTTTCTGAAGCGAGGGTCAATCTATTCTGTCGAGTGGGCAAGATTTTTTAGAGAAGGGGCCAGGCACTCTCTTTCTCTCATATGCTATCTTTTTTTTATTTTTTATTTCGTTGCCCTTTGTTTGATTTACGTACTGCCAGGTTTACTTACTTATTGACTTACTTTTGGCTGCCTGATATGTTCTAAGATGAATATTCTGAAGGGTTTCTCTAACGCCTTCAGTGCCATGACGTATTTTCATGTTAATTCTGCTTACAATTTGGTGATTTTATGAAGCTTCAGTATCTTATATGAAGGTTGAAATAGTGAAGACTCTGGCTATTAATCTTTTGACCTCCATAGATTCTTCCTAATTTAAATGAAATCGTCTAATCATGCCTAAAACTCAAGGTAAAAATAAATCCCAGTACCGAAGGAGTTAAGGGAATGAGGGAAAGGCAATTTTCGATGTATTATTATTATTATTATTATTATTATTATTATTATTATTATTATTATTATTATTATTATTATTATTATTATTATTATTATCATTATTATTATTATTATTATTGTTATTATGATTTTTATTATCATTATTATTATTATTATTATTATTATTATTATTATTATTATTATTATTATTATTATTATTATTATTATTTTATTATTATTATTATTATTATTATTATTATTATTATTATTATTATTATTATTATTATTATTGTTATTGTTATTACTATTACTATTATTATTATTATTTTTATTATTATTATTATTATTATTATTATTATTATTATTATTATTATTATTATTATCATTATCATTATCATTATTATCATTACTATTATTGCTTTCTCGGGAATTAAAGGGACGGACTGATTGGGATGTCGAAGGAGCAAAGGTGAATTTCCGTTATAGTAAGTGAAATCATGTAGTTAAAAAATAGGATGTAGTTATTTGTTTGTCCAGTCCACTGACATCACATGCGCGACACACACACACACACACACACACACACACACACACACACACACACACACACACACACACACATACACACACTCAGTAAAAGAAATATATTTACATAAACAACTTATATTCAATAGATGCATAATTAAAAAGAAAATAGGTAAATAGACAAATAAACATGAGTCACAGTGAAATGGTTCATATAAAATAAAGATAAATCAATGGATGGAGGAAACCTGAGGGACGGACGCGATCGGAAAAAAAATATAAGCGTTGGGAAAATGAAAAAAAAGAGAGAAAAGAAGGAAATGAAGAAAAAAGGTGAGAGGATTGAGTAGGAAGGGAGTGGCTCAGGAGATAAGGTAATCCAGTGTGTGTGTGTGTGTGTGTGTGTGTGTGTGTGTGTGTGTGTGTGTGTGTGTGTGTGTGTGCGCGTGTGTGTGCGTGTGTGTATGGCTGAGTGGCTGGGTTAGTTTGTGCGTGTTTTAGTCGGTGGCTGAATGAGTGGGTGGATGGATGGGTGAGTAAGTGGGTGGGTGTTCAAAGAAACCTTGCTTTTTATTTAAAAAAAATATGCATGCTTTATTTCATTCTTTATAGTCATCTTCGATTAATTTTCATAAAGGCAGATTGATTGTAGTAGTAGCAGTAGCTGTAGCAATAGTAGTAGTAGTAATAGTAGTAGTAGTAATAGTAGTAGTAGTAATAGTAGTAGTATAGTAGTAGTAGTAGTAGGTTAAGTAGTAATAGTAATAGTAGTAGTAGTAGTAGTAGTAGTAGTAGTAGTAGTAGTAGTAGTGATAGTAGTAGTAGTAGTAGTAGTAGTAGTAGTAGTAGTAGTAGTAGTAGTAGTAGTAGTAGTAGTAGTAGTAGTAGTAGTAGTAGTAGTAGTAGTAGTAGTAGTAGTAGTAGTAGTAGTAGTAGTAGTAGTAGTAGTAGTAGTAGTAGTATATGATGGGCACTACCTTGTTAACGCGGAGTAATGTAATGTTCTGTATATAGTGTACTAGGGCTGTGTATTGTCCCGCCCCACGGGACGTCACGCTCAGTCTGGTTCCTAACGCAGCTTAAGGGACAGGCTCACGCTCTGTTTGGCAATCCGCTTGCCTTCCTTCTTTGACTGGTCCTCCTGTCCTGCACAGCCAGTCTAGTTCTACAGTCTACTGTCTACAGTCACACTCCAGTGTGTAGACTGTAACTATACATCATCACGCTTGCTACAAGTTCCATCTAGCCGCTACCGACTACAAGTCTCTCTCTTGTCGCCGGCTACTTCTCAAGCCTTTCCACGGCCGCTGCTACCAAGCTACCAAGCCTCCAGTACATTTTGTATCCTACAATAAACACAGGGAAATTTCCCCTTCAACCACACCAGAACATATTGATTGTGCCAGCGGTACCACGACAAGTAGTAGTTGTAGTAATAGTAGTAGTAGTAGTAGTAGTAGCGTTATTTCTATTACTGCTAAAAAGAAAGAAAAAAAACCCCGCACACACAAGCATCTATTCCTCAAAAATGAAATATGCTTTGAGTGCTTATGAAAGACTTTTATTTTAACTTGTACATGCAATTCCCTCTCTTGCTGTTATTATATCTCCCCATTTTTTGTTAGAATTTTATGAATAGCTCTTTGTCTTTCTGACGGAGTAATTATTATTTTCGCTTTTCAGATTCTGTTACATATATAAATATATATATATATATATATATATATATATATATATATATATATATATATATATATATATATATATATACATATATATATACCTATATATATGTGTATATGATTTTCTCCTTGAACAATGCACTACATGTGAGGTCAGCTTTTATCTATTTTATTTATTTATCTTTTTTATGTATCTTTTCGTTTGTCTTGAATGCTTTTCATTATGCTCCCATTCTCTCTCTCTCTCTCTCTCTCTCTCTCTCTCTCTCTCTCTCTCTCTGTCTCTCTGTCTCTCGTTTCCCTGTCTGTAAGTCTTCTGAATTTGTCATTATTGTTATTGTGAATTATTTTTTCGCTCTCATCTGTTTTCACATATTCCCATTATTCTAGTCTGCTGTTTCAGATTTTCCTTTCCGTTTGAGTGATCGCGAATTGCCGATGTTGTGTTATATCTTGCCTCATTTTTATTGTTTTTTTTTTTTATTTATTGTTAATGCAACGCTTGGAGTGACCTTTTGGAAGAGAAAGAGAGAGAGAGAGAGAGAGAGAGAGAGAGAGAGAGAGAGAGAGAGAGAGAGAGAGAGAGAGAGAGAGAGAGAGAGAGAGCATCTCCACCCAATACGCACACACACAGATAGAAAGAAAAAGAGAGAGAGAGAGAGAAAAAAAAAAAGAAGGCAAGGAGACAACGTCGTTTTCACAGCCCATCCACCTACCACTACTGCTAATAGTAACACTTTTTACGTTCCCTTTTTCCTCTCTCTCTCTCTCTCTCTCTCTCTCTCTCTCTCTCTCTCTCTCTCTCTCTCTCTCTCTCTTAATCCCTTCTACTTCAACCTTCTATTCCCTTTTCCCTTCTCTCCAAGCCCTTCCACCACCACCACCACCTGCCATTGCCGCTGGAGGAAAGGAAGAGCCCCTTTGCCCATGTCCGGACTCGTGCTCGTCACCGTCAGTGTTTGTGCCTGAGGTCGTTAGTGTCTGGGAGGGAGGCAGGGAGGGAGGGAAGCAGGGGTGGTGGTTGGGA
Source organism: Portunus trituberculatus (assembly GCF_017591435.1). Classification (NCBI taxonomy): domain Eukaryota; kingdom Metazoa; phylum Arthropoda; class Malacostraca; order Decapoda; family Portunidae; genus Portunus; species Portunus trituberculatus. The sequence goes on along the minus strand of NC_059301.1, from coordinate 25,296,977 downwards.
GGAAGGGAGGGAAGGAGGGTGGGAGGGAGGGAAGTGCGGCAGGACTGGAAAAGAGTAAGGAGAGACTAAGACTATCGTTGAAGAGAGAGAGAGAGAGAGAGAGAGAGAGAGAGAGAGAGAGAGAGAGAGAGAGAGAGAGAGAGAGAGAGAGAATTATTTCACTCCCCTTTTCGTTTCCTCTGGCTCCTCCTCCTACTACTCTTTTTCATCTGGAGCGTTCAAAAAACTTTCTGTGACAGTCTATAAAAATAACTGTAATTTATATTTTGGGGCTTCGTATACTATGTCACAAATATGGATGGGTAGGTAAGAGAGAGAGAGAGAGAGAGAGAGAGAGAGAGAGAGAGAGAGAGAGAGAGAGAGAGAGAGAGAGAGAGAGAGAGAGAGAGAGAGAGAGAGAGAGAGAGAGAGAGAGATACTGGGACTTCCGCACTTCCCTGCCCTACTGCATCCCTACTAATTAAGATCTGTGAATTTGAGTAGTATATTCAAGCAGTTAACCTCGTTATAATCCAATAGGCTTCGTGTTACCTGGTGTTCCTATTCTCCTGTGTTTCTATATTTATCCTCCTCCTCCTCCTCCTCCTCCTCCTCCTCCTCCTCCTCCTCCTTCTCCCCCTTCTCTTCCCCCTCTTCCTCTTCTTCCTCCTCCTCCTCCTTCTGGTGTAACTCCCTATCTCCACATCCTCTTCGTCCTCCTCCTTGTGTTGTTACCTGTCTTCTATTACTCCCTCTCCTTCTCTTCTTCCGCCTCCTCCTCTTCCTTCTCCTGCGACTGAGATTCATCTGTGCGCTAGAATTAGATTGGAGTCTGAGGTTGCCTTCGTATCCTATCTCTCTCTCTCTCTCTCTCTCTCTCTCTCTCTCTCTCTCTCTGTGGTAGTAATGATGGTAGTGGCGGTGGTTGGTCGTGGAGATGATAATGGTGATGGTTGTGATGACTCAGAGTTGGTGGTGGTAACTTCAGTGTGTGTTGCTGCAAAAATTTTAGTAGCGACAGTAGTGATAGTAGTAGTAGTAGCGGTGGTGGTGGTGGTAGTAGGGCTAAAGTATTTCATCGCTATTGTTTACTTCCCACACTCTACCATTGTTTTAAAGTCCTCTGTGCTAATACAAATTCCTAGCTGCTTTTATTTCGCACCAGTCTCCAGCGGTCCTGCTTTCCCCCTCATTCTTTTCTCCCCATGTGGTGGTATTTTTCTTCTCCACCATGTTTTATTTATTCATTGCATTCATTTTATACATATTCTTTTCTTGCGTCTCTGATTTACGTTCGCGGGAGTTTGTCTTAATTTATCTTGTTATTTTTATTTTATTTATTTACTTTTTTTTAGGAGGTGGAGCGTTCCTTTTTACATAAGCGCGTGGTAATTAATTATTGCAGAGATATATTTGTTGAAGAAAACTTGCCTGTGTGTGTGTGTGTGTGTGTGTGTGTGTGTGTGTGTGTGTGTGTGTGTGTGTGTGTGTGTGTGTGTGTGTGTGCCCGCTCGTTGCTATCTGCAAGCAAACGCCTCAGCTTCTTTCTCTATTGCTCATGAGTGTTAATCAGTCCATGTATCATACTAAGGGTCTTTCCTAACAAGTCGTCGAGGTGTTATTTTTTCTTACCTCTTATAGGTTAAGTCATGTTGTCACGAACCAATATTATATAAAATTACTTACTCGAATCTGATTTCTTTTTTGGCCTTTTTAGTGCAATAACTGCAATTCTCTCAACTTGACCTTCTTAGGCTATGATGTTAAGGAAGTCTTGAATTCTTAAAAAAAATGATCCTGCATTTTGATTAGGTTCTGAATTGGCTGCTGTGGAAGTTGTTGATAGATCTTAATGACTGACTGCATATCTACATAGTCAATTGAACGATTACCAATATAAACGTGGCTTAAATGTTTTTGTGGCTTGTGATGATAATCCTTATGAGAAGTCATTGTATATAAGAATATGGATCAAGATGACATTTCTCTTTATTTGACTATGGAAGCGAAGTGTTATACTCTTGAGTAGCCTTAAATCTATTAATAGCAATAATTGATCTCTACATTCCATGAAGCAGATGCATTGTTGTTAGTGATACGCCCAATCTTCTTGTCTTATAGCTTATATGTCCTTTTTATGTGAATTTCTTTTATGTTCCTTACGTTTCGTTTGTGCTTAATGTCTTTAGTGCAAGAACAATATATTGGCGTTTGCTAGCTATTGAAATCATAGTGTGTCTTGTGTGCCGTGGTTAGTGAAATATCAATATCATCTGTCTATCTATTGATCTATCTGTCTGTCTATCCATTTGTCTGTCTATCTGTCGTGTTATTTATTATCTATATATCTTTGTATCTATGTATGTATATATGTATGTATATATGTATGTATGTATTTAAATATGTATGTATGCATGTCGGCATGTATATATGTATGTATGTATCTATCTATCGGTCTAAATATATATTAGTCAATCAATTATTCAGTCAGTTAATCAACCAGCCAATCAATCAATCAATCAATCAATTAATCAATCAATCAAAATATCTATCTCTCTCTCTCTCTCTCTCTCTCTCTCTCTCTCTCTCTCTCTCTCTCTCTCTCTCTCTCTCTCTCTCTCTCTCTCTCTCTCTCTCTATCTTTATATCTATCTATCTATCTATCTATCTATCTATCTATCTATATATCTACCTATCTTAGGAGCTGGTGTGATGTTTTTGAGTAGCAGTGTGTGTCATTGGGAAGTGCATCGCATACACTTGCATCTCACCCCACGTCACCTTTAGTTTGCTGCCCTGCTGAATGAGAGAGTTTGTATTATTTTGCATGTTGTCATGATTTTCATCCTTCTCTCATACTTTTAATTCCACCACGATTTTCTCTTTTTTTTTCATTATTCTCAGTTTAAGTAAAAGCTGAAACGTTTCGTTCGTAGAGCCCCGTGTGAATTATGTCAGATGTTAGGCGGAATGTTTTTTGAAATAGTTCAGGGTTGTGCATGTTGTTGCCAAGGAGAAAACAGAAAACTGGGATTTTTCACTATCGACAGCGGCAGGGATGGGGCAGGGAGAGAAAGAGAGAGAGGGAGGGGTTACACAGCCAGGCACGAGCGGAGAGCGAGATGGGCTGGAATGTGTGATTTCTTTTTCCTCTTTTTTTAAGGGGAGATTGCTTGGGGAGGGAGAAAGGGAGGGAAAGAAAGAGGATTGAGTGCAGGAGGGTAGCGCTGGGAATAGGATTTATATGATACATGAGGATTGGAGGCGACTGTGATACCTGGGGCGAGCGAGGAGGGAGTAAACGGCTGCTGGAAGAGGGTCTTTTGGGGAAGGATGAACACGTTGCCTAGGAAGGGCGGTGGCATCTGGGGCGTAGAGGAGAGGTATGATCGTGTGTTGGTGAGGGATAGGAAAAGGAATCGAGAAGGAGAGGGAAAGGAAAGTAAGTATAGCGTATTGAAAAGCGAAGAGGAAAAGAACTATGAATGTAATAGGTAAGGGAAAAGAAAGTAAGCAAAGAGTATCGAGAAGGAAAGGGAAAGAAAAAGTGCGTATATATGTAGTACAGAAAATCCCAGAAAATGTAATATTTTCTATGTGAAATGTGCCACGTATTACAAAAGATGTGTCAGCGTGTCTTTTGGTTAGAGTTAGTGAGAGAGCGGAATATGCACTAAATGAGAAGTACATAAAAGAGTAGATCAGATTTCTAAAAGTACATCAACTATTGAACCACAAGCCATGAAGATGAATATGAGAAGAAAATATATTCGATTATGGTATTATAGAAGTGATAACTAGATATGGAAACTAAACACATCTCATTTTCACCTTAAATATGACGGATAAACCTCATCGATGGTAAAGGCAGGATTGTTTCAGTGGTAGACAACTTTCAGACTGAATTTCCCTATAAACGCAACCTTTAAAGAGTCCGTAAGAGATTTTTTTCCATAGAACTTCAAAGTCCCATTCGCAGTGATAAACTAAATCTGCCCATCTAATAAAGTGAAAATCTCATATACTCCCTTTAATTTCCTCACTCTTTTCTCCTCCCTTACCTTCATCCCCCATTTTTTCGTTGATATTTTTGTCCCTCTCTATTCTATTACTCCTACCCTACCCTCTCACGCTTCACTTTTTACCCTTTTATTCATTCCAGAGAGAGAGAGAGAGAGAGAGAGAGAGAGAGAGAGAGAGAGAGAGAGAGAGAGTGGGGAGAAGGGAGGGGAGCGAGGTTAGAAGAGGAAGAGGAGGAGAAAGAAAGGGTGAGAACAAGAAGCGAATGGCAAACTTTACTGTCTCGGCGGCCGTGACTCTGCTCCGCGTGGGGACCAAACTTGTTAAAAGGAGATTTGCTGGCCGGCTGATGAGATTACCTACCAGAATTGAATAAGACAACGAACACATCCGCACCGTTCCCGCCCCTACCCGCGGCCCCACCTCTCGCAGAGCAAAGAGTGGACTAAGGTCCCGGGAAGAGAGAGAGAGAGAGAGAGAGAGAGAGAGAGAGAGAGAGAGAGAGAGAGAGAGAGAGAGAGAGAGAGAGAGAGAGAGAGAGAGAGAGAGAGAGAGAGAGAGAGAGAGAGAGAGAGAGAGAGAGAGAGAGAGAGAGAGAGAGAGAGAGAGAGAGAGAGAGAGAGAGAGAGAGAGAGAGAGAGAGAGAGAGAGAGAGAGAGAGAGAGAGAGAGAGAGAGAGAGAGAGAGAGAGACAACAGACAGACAAACAGACAGAAAAGACGGACAAACTGAAACACACACACACACACACACACACACACACACACACACACACACACACACACACACACACACACACACACACACACACACACACACACACACACACACACACACACACACACACACACACACACACACACACACACACACACACACACACACAAAGTAAAAATAGAGAAAGCTTAAGAAAGAAAATAACAAGAATGAAAGATAATTGTACAAAGAGAACAAAAGACAATCAAGATAGAAATAAAAAACACGATTATGAAAACCAGAAAAAAAGGCTGAAAGACATAGATAAACCGACCGTCAGAAGAAAAAATAGACTCTTATTTATTCAAGTTACTATTAGGTAAGTCTATCTAGCTTCAGAAACTTACGTGGGGATTAAAACAATAAAGCTTCTTGACCATTATCCTTCTAACCTCCATAGAACCTTGCTAGAGTAAATAAGATAGTCTAATCACACCCAAAACACATGGTAAAAATGCGTCCCGATACTGCAGGGGTTTAAAGGAAGGCAGCCTGGTGTACTGTAGAAAGGAGAGGTGAGAAGGAGCAGTAAGGGTGAACAAGGGGGGAATGGATGACGATGTGGATGGAGGCTGGGCGGCTGGGAGATAGAGGCTGAATGAAGCGACGAGGTTCTATCATAGCAGTGTGTGTGTGTGTGTGTGTGTGTGTGTGTGTGTGTGTGTGTGTGTGTGTGTGTGTGTGTGTGTGTGTGTGTGTGTAAGGAAATTCAATCTTATCCCTGCTGGTTTTCTCTCCTTTCTTTTTTTTTTTTTTTCCTATACTATGTTTTTTTTCGTCAATTTTCTGACCCTCTTTATTTCCTTTTCATTATTTCTTTGCTACGGTCTCTTATATGTTCCTTTTCCCTTATCTTCTTTTTTTTGTTTATTGTATTCCTTGCTTTTCTCTCGTCTTTTTCATCTTTTTATTTCTTTATCTTCCTCTCGCCTTCTCTTAACTCCTCTCTGTGGTTCTCCTTTACTCTTCATTCTCTTTTCATCCCTTCCTCTAAATTATCTACCAATATTCTTTCATTCTCTTTTCCTTTTCTTCGTCTTTTCCATTTCCTCACCATCGCTTTTCATCCTTTTTTTCATTCATTCCTTTTTTTAATCTTTCCCTCTGTCCTTTCTATTAAAATCGTTCCTTATGTCTTCTAATCATTTTACTTTTTCTCCTTTACTCTCCTTTCCTCTCCATGTATTTTCTTCGCTGCCTCCTCTTTCTCTTTATTTTCACCTTTTACTTTATTCATTTCCCAATTTCTCTTTCTTTACTCCCCCTCTTTTTTTTTGTCGTCGTCTCTCTAATTCTCTTCCCTCAACTCATCATCCTTCTGTGTATATTCATTACTCCTGCATTTCGCTTCCTCCTTCTTTTATATTCTGACCCCATTCCTTCTCTTCCCACACCTTTTGCTCTTCTGCCTTCCCTTTCCTCATCTCCCCTTCCCTCTTGCTCCCCTTCGCGCGCTTCCCCACCCTCTTGTGTTCTTCTGCCTTTCCCTTCTTCTCTTCCCCTTCCTTTCTGTTCCCCTCACCACGCTTCCCCATTCATCAAACAACATCCTCGCCCCTGCTAGCAGCCGCCAGTCAGTCTCACACGCAGAGAGGTTAACTACAGGGGCGAGGATGCAAATATTGAGTAACGAAGTGAAATGGGAGCAAGCAGCGGCGGTGGTGGACTCTCTCTTTCTCTCTCTCTCTCTTTCTCTCTCTCTCTCTCTCTCTCGCTCTGTTTAAAAATGCATATAAGAGAGAAGGGAAAAAAATCAACAGCCAAACTGCAGCCAGGAAAAGTGAAAAACTTGCTGGCATGGGTGAAGCGGAAGTGTGTGTGTGTGTGTGTGTGTGTGTGTGTGTGTGTGTGTGTGTGTGTGTGTGTGTGTGTGTGTGTGTGTGTTTCTGTTTGTTTGTTCGCGTGTTTCGCTTCAGATACGAGAGGAGAAGAGACCCCCCAAAAAGTAATAAAACAAAAAAATTTCTGCCACGCTTTCTATTATTTCTTTCGCGTGCGTTTATACGAGCGACGAAAAAAGAAAAGGAATGAAACTCACCTGTGTGCAAGGGAGTCGTGAATAATGAAAACACGCGCCAGGTACTGAGGGTGTGGGCGCCTGACTTAGTGCCGTCATCTGCTGGACATGTGTGTGTGTGTGTGTGTCTGTGTGTGTGTGTGTGTGTTTGGTGGTAGTAGTGGCGGTGGTACAGGTGGTGATGCTGGTTGTGAATGGGAAAGGTAGGGATGTTGTTGTTGTTATCGTTGTTCTTATGTTGTTATACTACTACTTTTACAACAACAACAATAATAACAGCAATAACAACAACAACAATAATAACATAAACAACAACAACAACAACAACAACAATAGCTACTACTACTACTACTACTACTACTACTACTACTACTACTACTAGTAATAATAGTAATAATAATAACAATAATAATAATAATACTGCTACTACTACTACTACTACTACTACTACTGCTTCTATTTGCATTATCATCATTAGCAATGTAAATTGTGAATGCTTTTTGTTATGGGAGTTGGGAATCTCTTTTTCTCACCAACGCTTCAAAGTTATTCTGAACAATAATGAAAATGGTCACTGGTCGAAGTAGCAGCAAAACATGGCGACGTTAGTGAGAGGAAGAAGGGTGAGGGTGGAATGGTGTAGGGTGAAGCGGCAGGGAGGCTGTGAGGGGTCAGGGCGGAGGCCGGGGCTGGAAAGGAGGGAGGGGGAAAGAGAGCTGCTCCACGACTTTTTATTTTTTTCCTCGTGGTGCCTGACTGGCGGCCTCTGAACCGCGTCCCACCGTGTCGTCTGGTTCTGACTTCGACATCAAGCTTTTCGTTCCTTTCCCTCACTCTTCGCTCCCGACATCCTCCCACACTAGTACTGAACTTCCCACCCTCTCAGTACGACTCAGGAATCACGCTGCTCGTCTTCTTTACGCTATAGATGAAATAGAAATGTGACTTGCGGTGAGGTATCAGTTTCGTGAGCGTGGCAGTGACGACCCTGTATGTGTGGGGACGGTGAGCGAGCCGGTGTCTGGTGTTAGGTTGGCTAAACATTGTCACCTGTTGGCGGGCAGATCGTGTCACCTCGCACCGCCGACACAATTCCTCTCACTCAGAATTTCCTGCCCCCGCACCTCACCGCCTGCACTATTCTATTTTATGGTGGCGATGTGGTGGCAGCACACAAACCTACTTTTAGGGGAAGGGGAACAAAGGCTCAGTAACAGAGGATACAACGACAATAACGCTTCTTGATATATTGCTGGAAAATATAAAAAAGAAACTGAAAGATGGAAATAGTTGTATCACTTGGCCAGGCGAGACAGTTGGCCTTTTGCTGTCTCCATATTTTCTTATGTTCTCCTGATTTTGGTGGCATTTCGAAACATTAATTAAACGCCGCATTAAACACGTCGAGTGGTTGCAAGAATTCTTTTGAAGTATTAATTTAGGACGTTAAAAGCATTGAACAAATTGCATTTCACGAGATATAAAAAAAATCACATAAAACACTTATGTATTCTTGCTGTGGTTATTAAAGCACATATTTATTGATGAGAATTGCAACTAATAAGCAGCAAAAACATTGTTATTATTATTATTATTATTATTATTATTATTATTATTATTATTATTATTAGTAGTAGTAGTAGTAGTAGTAGTAGTAGTAGCGGTAGTAGGAACAGCAGTTGTAGTAGTAATGGTAGCAATAGCAGGAGGGGTATAATGATAGCAGTACGGATATCGTTAGTTGTATTTGATCTAGTTATGTGTCTTGTCGTTGATGATGGTTATGACGTTAGTGGAGCTAGTACTCATTTTATCAGGAGGACAATGACAGCAGGGTTAGGGCTAGTGATGTTGTGATGTTGTGGTGATGATTGGTGGTAACAGAATGCAAGCAGAAACTAAAACGAGAAAGATACTTGTAGCAAAATCACTTCTGTCTCCAACACTACCACCACCACCACCACCACCACTACCTCAGCGGCAAAAATCGGATCACTAATGGCAGAAGCAGCAGCAGCAGCGGCAGCAGTATACGTATTGTCGTTTCCTCATTCTTTCTCTTTTGTCTTGGGCCGAAATTTTAATCAGAGGACACAATGATGGCATAATGAAGCTTCCGGGAGTTTTGTGACTAACTTTACTCAGGGTGAGGGGCTTCTGGGGGTGGTGATGGTACGGGTGGTAGTACTGGTGGTGGTGGTGGTGGTGGTAAGAATAGCGTGGCGTCATTCATAATTAAGCTAATTCTTTATGGAAGGGAATGACTCTTTTTTATTTATTTTTCTCGTAATGAGTTATAGTTGTATCTGTTGTGGTAGTGATGGTGGTGATGGTATTGGTGGGAGCAGTAGTACCAGGAGTAGTAATAATAATAGTAGTATAGTAGTATAGTAGTAGTCGTAATAGAAGAAGTAATAGTAGAAGTAGTAGTAGTAGTAGTAGTAGTAGTAGTTGTTGTTGTTGTTGCTGTTCTTGTAGTAGTAGTAGTAGTAGCAGTAGAAGTTATTATGGAAGTAGTAGCTGTCATCCTTCACTGCACCCTATCATTTGTTTTCTGTCTCGCCTTCCTCTTCTGTAGTTCCATGGTCAGTTTGTCGCTCCATTTACCGTGTTTTGCTGCGACTAATGGCAGTTTTGGGGATCATATGAGGCTAACCAGTATCATTGTGTTCTATGGGCCGTATGACCTCAATATTAAGCGATCCGGGCCCTAAATGACATGCAACACAAGGACTGCCACGTGTAAGTTTGATGGATTCTCGCAGCCTCTTATTTCTATGATATTTTTTTTTTTTCTTTTGTGCAAGAAGGGACTAGGGCGACATAGATTTATATAAAATGTCCACTAAATGTGCCAGTTCAAATAGAATACAATAAAAAGAATGATCAACCACGATTTGAGAAATGTCTTGTAATTTACATCTTGTTTCTTCTCTCCTGATCTAAGTTAACACAATCTCTGGAGATAATCATCGAGATATCGCATTATTTTATCTCATTGTCATTATAGAATATCTTAATCATGTCCAGTAATTTATATAATGATGGTTGCCGCTCTTCCAGTGGTAGGGAGACAGCACAGAGTAACGTATCTCTAGGCGGTGGCGTAGAGTGGGATCTGGCAGACGTCCACGCGTAAGTTCGAATCCCACCAAGTACGGCCTTGAAACTTTGCCACTTGTCGAGTGGTTTAAAGTTACCTACATGTCACCAAGATACTCTGGTTTTAGGTGGTTACACCAAAGATGCGCTCATGGGCCCTAATTTGGGTACCACTATAAATAAAATTGCCTGCGCCACTAATGGGTGGAAGCTTAACAGCGCTTCCAATACTCTTCAAGTTACCTACAGGCGCTATAGGCCAAGACATCAAAAAAAGGCAATAATGTACACATGAGGTATTCAGAGTGGTAATTACTGATTTGGTGTAGTAATAGACTGCTGCACTCCGCAGTCTCCGTCATATTCTTGTTTATTGTCCTTATCGGCAAATGTTCCTCAGAAAATACAAGACAAAAACAGTTACGAATATATTACGAAATTTTAATATTGTCACAGAATGAGAGATATTGAATGTTTATTTATCTATTTATTCATTTTTATTTGTCTTTTTTTTTTTTTTACTTTTTGTGGGTTATATTTTCACTGCCTCTTGCATGCCATCAAAATTACATTTCTTTATTCTTCCATATTACGTTTGCAGAAATATAAATGAAGAGTTGAAATTCACTTTACCTCTTAATGCGCAAATCATCAACGGTCATTAATTTCTTTCACTCCTACATGCAACAATTCACAGCACTAAAGCAATGCAGGAGTAGCATACAATCATCCGCAACAAGGAAGGGGATAAAAGAATAGATTTTACAATTTTTGCCTGGTAAAATGTTCAGAGATGGATAAGGAACAAGAAAAAAATGTCTCAGAAGGGTTAGTAATTAAAGTAAGATGTGCCAATTATCAGCGAAGGGGTTAACGACTTCATAAAACAATCAGGCAACACAAATAACTAAATAATACAGTCTGTGTTTAATGTTTCCTTGGAGTTTGTCATTAGTTAAACATGTAAGCTTTTCTTCCTCCAAACCTTCTTCTTCCACTTCCTCTTTCTCTTCCTCCTCCTCTTCCTCTTCATTTCTTTATCATCCTTCCTCTTCTCCTTTTTCCCTCTTTTCCGATTTCCTGCCTCCCTCCTCATTGTCATCTCGATGCTCGGACCACCTCCTCCCTGTTCCTCCCGAGACTCCACCTCCTGCGGCCATCAGTAAATTCGCTTCAAAAATTCGTAAAAAGGAGAGACGAAAGACCTTGGAATACGAAGCTCATTAAAGTCTCTCTACAAACTAATCCAACTTTTCAAATCAGGCTCGTAAATTAAGTATTCCAATTAAGTAGAATGAACAAGTACGTGTCTGGCTTAGAGAGAGAGAGAGAGAGAGAGAGAGAGAGAGAGAGA
>NC_059301.1:25235749-25283249 GCF_017591435.1 Portunus trituberculatus | reverse complement strand
TGTCTTGTTTATTCTTTTTGTACTCCACAAATTGTCTATGTCCCTCCCTTGTCTTTTTCTAGGCTTTTTACATTTATTTTGGGTTTCTATGTTTCTTTTGTAATTACCCTGCTCTTGTTATTACTTCCTTAATTGTCGTGAATTTATTTTTGTAGCTTATCTTTCTTATTATGTTATCATATCTAAAGTGTGTATCTGTTTTCCTTCTCTTTTATCTTATTTCTATCTGTTACCTGCTTGCCATGTGTAATCCTTTCATTTTGTTACATTTTGCTTTCCATATTTTTTTTTTATCATGCAGTGATCTTGTCCTTGTAAAAGCTTTCTTCTCAATTTCTTTTGAAATTATCCCTAACAATGATTACATCGTCCGTAGAGCTTCATCTATGAGATTTATTTCTGATCTCTTCTCACCTCTTCCTTTCGTTAACTAGTCTATTTTGCAATTTCTTTAAGATGTTACTCTTTATGAACGTCAATGGCTCTTTTTATTTTTTTAATGAACCTGTAGGCTTTTGTGTATCTTTATTCTTTTTCTTGTATTATTGTGTGTATATGATTTATTTTCTTAAGTATAATCACAAACGGTTGTTTTTCTCGTTAGTAACTTTATTTACCAATTTGTTTAATTTCATTTGCCTACCCTCACTCTGTTTCTGTTTCGTTTTTAAACTTGTATTTTTTTTATTGATTAAAATGGCTTTACACTTTCAGTTAAGCTTTTTTTGCAATATCCAATTAATTTAGATAGCCATCATGATCTTTATTAGGATTTTAGTGTTAGTAAATGAGTCATAATTTCTTTTACGTCAAAGTTCACGTGCGCTGCTGGGGTAAATATGGCTCTGCTCTGCGCATCCTGCAGAGGCACTGAGTGGTCCGTACTATTTTACACTTGCAAGCTTTGATGACGATGTTATTTACCACTCTATTCGACAAGGAGCCGCGGTGAGAGAGAGAGAGAGAGAGAGAGAGAGAGAGAGAGAGAGAGAGAGAGAGAGAGACGCAGTCATTAATCATGTGATGCCACGCCTTCATCCGCTAAATACACACACACACACACACACACACACTCACACTCTCTCTCTCTCTCTCTCTCTCTCTCTCTCTCTCTCTTTGCATGTCCGTGTAAGAAAACTTGGTAATGAAAAATCAATAAAACCGATAAAATGGGAAAGAAAGTGATTGCATTTTTCCAAGTTTTTCTTCTTTTTTTTTTCTTTCTCTTCCCGCTTGAGGTTTGATGGATCTCTTGGACTCAAAACTCTTGAAATATTTCCTTTTATTGGACGATATATCATGGTTGTCTGGGATTTACGAGCAACGGTATAGCTTTCCGCTGTTATTGTTGTGAGGAGGGACACGTGGGCGGTACTGATTTATCACCTTCTCCCCTATGATTAGTAGTGATTGTTGCAGTGATGGTCAGTAGTCACGTAACATTCCACATTCACTCCCACTGTCTAGGATCTTCTGTTCCATCAATCTTTCGTCTGAGCGGATGGGAGTCATTCAGATGTCAGGTTCTGTTACAAGGCTTTCAGTAGATCAAGATTCATGTTTTTAAATGTTCTTTTCTCACGTAAAGACTATTTACAAAGGTCACTTAGATACTATTACTGCTACTACTATTACTACTACTACTGCTACTGCTACTTCTACTACTACTACTACTACTACTTCTACTACTACTACTACTACTACTACTACTACTACTACTACTACTACTACTACTACTACTACTACTACTACTACTACTACTACTACTACTACTACTACTACTACTACTACTACTACTACTACTACTACTACTACTACTACTACTATTTTTGATGTTATTCATTCCATTAGAGTTGCTAATATCTTCAAATAACATGAATAAGACTAAACCAATAATTAGAAGAATAAACAAACTAACACACATAAATCACTGCAGACCTAAAATTATGACACACACACACACACATGAGCACAGACACACACACACACACACACACACACACACACACACACACACACACACACACACACACACACACACACACACACACACACACACACACACACACACACACACACACACACACACACACACACACACACACACAGCAGGGAAGGGAGAAGCAACTTTGAAATGAGACTCTGAAATAGGGAGAGAGGATGTGAAAGAGGGGACAGAAATGAGGAGGATGGAGCAGGTAGCAGGCATAGATCAGGGAAAGTGAAGGGAAGGGAAGAGAAAGGAAGGGAAGAAGTCAAAAGGGGTAGAGGTGGAAGTAGTCATTGTGTGTTAAATTTGAGGACAAGGAGAAGGTTGTGAGGGCAATTCCAAGGAGGAGAGGACCAGGATTAGAGAAGGACAAGGAAAGTAAGGAAGGGAAAGGTGGAGTTGGAGAGAGGAGAGAGAGAGAGAGAGAGAGAGAGAGAGAGAGAGAGAGAGAGAGAGAGAGAGAGAGAGAGAGAGAGAGAGAGAGAGAGAGAGAGAGAGAGAGAGAGAGAGAGAGAGAGAGAGAGAGAGAGAGAGAGAGAGAGAGAGAGAGAGAGAGAGAGATCAGTAAACATTCATATCAAAACGAAGAGAAAAAACATTATTGCATTACAAAATGGACCACAACAACAACAACAACAACAATAACAACAACAACAACAACAACAACAACAAAAACTACTACTACTACTACTACTACTACTACTACTACTACTACTACTACCATTACTACTACCACTACTACTACTACTACTACTACTACTACTACTACTACTACTACTACTATTACTACAACAGCTATTACTACTACAACAACAACAGCTATTATTATTACTACTACTACTACTACTACTACTACTACTACTACTACTACTACTACAACAGCTATTACTACTACAACAACAACAGCTATTACTACTACTACTACTACTACTACTACTACTACTACTACTACTACTACAACAGCTATTACTACTACAACAACAACAGCTATTACTAGTATTACTACTACTACTACTACTACTACTACTACTACTACCTCCTCCACCACCACCACCGTCACCACCACCACCACCACGACCACCACCACCACCGTCACTATCACCAGCACCATTACCGCCAAGAAACGACCAAAGACCATAATGTTGGAGGTCGTAAATTATTAATGTCTACCTTTTATGACACAAGTTGGCGTCGTTTTCTTGTGTTTTTCTCTCCACGGGTCTTCTTCATCCTTCATTTATGTTCTGTAGGTAAAGCTTCTTCTCTGACTCTGAGGTTTGTCTTATCTGAGTGTCTCTTTGAAGGTCCCTGTAATATAACGTTTATCTTGTAGTGGTGGAATGGTGTTGAAATCGTTATAGTTATTGTTTATTTATCTAGTTCATTGGTGTATGTGATTGTAGGTTTGATGCACGGATTGATTTTTATCGATATTAGTATTAGTTTGTCTTATTCCACTGTTGTATAAGATTTTTAATTTTATACCTGAATATCTTTTTTTTCTTTCTTTCTTTTTTTTTCATTAGATATCCGCATGCTTTTTTTTTTTTTTTTTTTTTTAATAACCGCACTTTTTCCACACAACTGTCGCCATTTTTCACGTAAAGTTCATATGTGATTTATTTCCGTATTTATTTGTATACCCTTTTTTTATTTATTTATTTTTTTTTTTATCTGTGGAGGTATTGTGAATCTTTAATTTATTAGTTTCAGGTATATACATTACTTTCTCTCATGTCAGAGTTATGATATGGAAACTTTTTTTTTGGGGAGGGAACGAGAAGGGATGGAAAAAAAAAACATGTATGAATTATTGTTTTTCCTGCAGTTTTTGTTGTAATGAAGAGTGCTTTGGTAAAATATCATGGGCAAAAGTGGAGATTTTCATTTCCCTCTGTCAGTCTTAAATTTAAATATGCGGGAATTTAGTCGTATTTCTGTCAGTGATTTGTGAAATGTGCTCGATTCTTGAATGAAGACCCAAACGTTGTTGTTGTTGTTGATGATGATGTTGATAATGATGATGATGATACTGATGATAACGACAACGATGATAAGAAGGAAAAATATACCGAAAAAAAAAGAAAGAGGAACAGAAAAAAAAACTCAAACGATTCACCGTAGAATATAAATAAGTAAATAAGTAAATAAAAAAAAAAATGCAAAAGAAAAGGAAGAGAAAACCAATATAAAAAACAGCAAACATAAGATAGATAGATAGATAGATAGATAGATAGATAGATAGATAGATAGATAGATAGATAGATAGAGAGAGAGAGAGAGAGAGAGAGAGAGAGAGAGAGAGAGAGAGAGAGAGAGAGAGAGAGAGAGAGAGAGAGAGAGAGAGAGAGAGAGAGTGAATAAATAGTACGTTGGCTGAGGGTAGTCATAGCAGTGGTCGTCATGTATTCATCCTTCGTATAAAAAAAGGAAAAAAAAATAGACGAAGAAGAGAAGAGGGAGAAAAAAAGGAGACCGTCCCTCACTCCCTCAGCTCCTCATCCTCCCCCACCATTTGCATCATTCTTCACGGGGCTGCCTGGGTTTCTTACACTCCTGGATCCATTAAACTTACTCCATCACAGTCCAGAGGAAGGGAGAGGCGGCAGCGAAGGAGAGGGAAGGAAGGAAGCTCAGACAGGGACGTGGTGGTGGTGGTGGTGGTGGTGGTGCTCCTGAGAGAGAGAGAGAGAGAGAGAGAGAGAGAGAGAGAGAGAGAGAGAGAGAGAGAGAGAGAGAGAGAGAGAGAGAGAGAGAGAGAGAGAGAGAGAGAGAGAGAGAGAGAGAGAGAGAGAGAGAGAGAGAGAGAGAGAGAGAGAGAGAGAGACCACCACTATCGTACCACCACGCCACAAACACAGTATTTCATCAGATCGCGTCATGTTGCATGCTGTGTAACATTATACAATTTGGCCAGCGGTAACCAACCCTATAGATCAAAGCAAGGGGTCCGTCCTGTCCGCAAAGTTGTAAATTATGCTGAAGTTCAAACAGGGAAGGGAGGGGTAATAAAAAAAAAAAGCAGCATAGAGCGAGGAATATATGGAAGAGGTGGAAGGGACGAGGCAGGCAGGCAGGTAGAGAAATAGATAGATAGAGATAGAAAAAAAGGAAAACCCAGTACTCCACAGCATAGAAGAGACTAGGAGCGTCAGGATAAGGGATAGGATGAAGGGGGGAAAAAGGCTGGGAAGTGATAAGAGGTCTGCGGCGTGGGCATAGCGGGTGGGTGGTGGCCCGGGTGGCGGAGAGGGAGTAGTGCACTATTAAACTAATGGAAAATCTGTGTTGTGGGGTCTTCGATGCTCCGTAAAGACTTGGAGGAAATAGAAATAAAAGCAGGTATAATCCCCTGTGACGAGCCGAAATCCTAGAGGAGAGAGAGAGAGAGAGAGAGAGAGAGAGAGAGAGAGAGAGAGAGAGAGAACGGGACAGGGGGATGGACGGATGGATGAATGGATGGAGGGGAATGGAGGGAAAGGAGGGAGGGAGGGAGGGAGGGAGTGATAGAGTGAGAAAGTGATAGAGGGAGAGTGAACAGGGCAGCTTGAAGTGAAAAATTTCCCCCCAGACAGGAGTGTTTTCCGAAATATTGAGAGAAGTAATCCCTCCAGTCACGTTTATTTTTATTATTCCGCCAATCAGTTCCATTTATCTCTTAAGTAACTTATAACGGGGCGGCATCTGCATAAGACGATTTGCTTCGTTTCATAGAGAACTAGCGGCGTGTGCAAGTATATATGTATGTATGTATAGAGAGAGAGAGAGAGAGAGAGAGAGAGAGAGAGAGAGAGAGAGAGAGAGAGAGAGAGAGAGAGAGAGAGAGAGAGAGAGAGAGAGAGAGAGAGAGAGAGAGAGAGAGAGAGAGAGAGAGAATGTTCAGTCAGCGTGTGTGTGTGTGTGTGTGTGTGTGTGTGTGTGTGTGTATGTATGTAGAGAGAGAGAGAGAGAGAGAGAGAGAGAGAGAGAGAGAGAGAGAGAGAGAGAGAGAGAGAGAGAGAGAGAGAGAGAGAGAGAGAGAGAGAGAGAGAGAGAGAGAGAGAGAGAGAGAGAGAGAGAGAGAGAGAGAGAGAGAGAGAATGTGTGTGTGTGTGTGTGTGTGTGTGTGTGTGTGTGTGTGTGTGTGTGTGCGTAAAATATCTTATCTCTTGAAACACTCAATACACAGATTTACCGTCAGAAGCCAATACATGCCACCTTCCAGCAGAAACACCCAAAACTATGAGCATTACTCCTACACTCCCTTGACTCATCCAATATTGAGAAAAGTGGAGGTTACGAAGCGAGGAGACCAAATATAAACCAGCGTGGAATGTATAGTGCTCTTAAACTTTTTTTTCATATATAACTTTACTTTTTTGACAATGTAAAATTCATCCGATGATCTTCAGAGTGCTCTCGGTCACACTCTCACACTCTGATGGAATATACTGGCATAGGAAGAGCTGCTCGATTGGTGGCATAGAAAGGGCAGTTCCCACGCTGACGGGATGATGGATGGACCTCGCAGCCAGCTTCGAATAAACCATTGCTCTGGGTTGACATTCAGAAAATCCTGCAACAACAGCGACAATAACAGCAGCAGCAACACTACCAACAACTGTTTCGACACGTGTCCTGTATGTTGCTTTATTCCACAAATGTGATGTGTAGGTGCTCTTGGTCTCTGTCTTTCTGTCTGTCTTTCTGTCTGTTTGTCTGTTTATCTGTCTGTCTGTTTGTTTGTCTGTCTATTTTTGTCTCTTTTTCTGTCTGTCAGTTTCTCTCTCTCTCTCTCTCTCTCTCTCTCTCTCTCTGTCACACACACACACACACACACACACACACACACACACACACACACACACACACACACACACACACACACACACACACACACACACACACACACACACACACACACACACACACACACACACACACACACACACACACACACACACACACACACACACACACACACACACACACACACACACAGCAGGGAAGGGAGAAGCAACTTTGGAATGAGACTGAAATAGGGAGACATATACACACACATTCACCTTTACCATTATACCTTAACAGTTTCCTTCGAATTGTTCCAAATATACAACTTATACCATTCCATTTCCTACGTCTTGTCAGTCATTACTCTCTACATTCTCCCACCACCGCTACAATTTAGTCTATCATAGTATTCCCTCTCCACAACCATGCATTATTTGCCCTCGTCAAGCTGTCCCCAGTGTTCTCATCATTCTCCAATACTTTTAAATATCTCGATACCTGTACTTCTGCTGATAATTATTTCAAAATGCCGTAAATGTTTCGTGAATGGAAATTATGGTAATGTTCTTCCTTAAATATCGTGTTTACAGCATATGGAGTAAGGTAAAATTGTGATATGTTGACGAAAATCGTAGGTGATTTAATTTCTGTAACTCATTTTCTTTTATTTATTTTTTACATGTGATGAAGACTGGCGGAAAAATACAAATAAATATAAAAAGCTCCTTCTCGCTGATTTCCAAAAGATTAGATTTAAAATTTGTGTAAAAAATGTGCTTTATCTACTTTTTAATAAATTTTACACAGAGAGAAGTTGAAGATTTGAAAACTTAATACCCTAACAACAGGACTCATGTAATCCGACACAGTCCTTGTTTCGTTGTATGAAAAGTGGCAGTTGCTCAAAACAGATCGATAAACCAAATGGGTAGGCAATTCATCGATGAACAGACTCAAACAGTAGTACATAATCCGTCAGAGTAGCTAAGTAATCCTTCTTATTGCTAATTTATGAAAAAATATAGTAAAGACAAAAACATCTGAAAATTAATAGAGATTAGTTGGATGAAATTGTCATTGAGTTTTTCGATAGATATACTCAAACACTAGTACATAATCGGTCCGAGTAGTTTTAGAGTCCCTTCATGTCCACTTTTAAAGGGTTACAATAAGGGCAAAAAGCGAAACTAGAATGGTATCCTGAAAACTGCTAAACAAGCTAAACAATTCATATGGTCAATAATGTCTCGATGGACAGACACATACGTTGCTAGATACTGTCGTAGTAGTTTCAGCCACTTGATATCTATTTCTGAAAGAGGCACGTTGAAAATAAAAACAAAAATAACAATGGTGCAAAGGTTTCCAGTAAAGTATTGAATAACAGTCTAGTGGGCTCGTTAGCGAGTTGGCTAGAAAAGGCATGATACTGTGTAGAGATTTAGCGAAGTGAGCCCTCGTAAGGGGAGGAGGCGGCAGGCGGATATCAGGTTTACGGGAGCAATTTTCATGACAGTAACGACGGGGAGAAGAATCCAGCAGTAAGTGATGTACCGCTGTGCTTTCAGGGAAAAGCTTCAAGCGGTAGGATGAGAGCAAAGACGGAAGTGTGAGATATGCAGGAGGAGATGAACCACGTTGCTTATTACTATTCTGTCCTACACCGTCCACTGCCCATAACAAATGTATTCGAGACACAGACTCAGACAGAAAAGAAAGGATAGAAAAACATCTTGAGTTTTATTGATTAAAACATTTCATTTAAAAATTGTAATAGTTACTATGGAATGCTTAATCTCAGTTTTCGAGACATCTAATACTGTCCTTCACTACCAGAAAGGCAACATTCTCGATACTCTGGTAAACACTTTTCCTTATATTACAGTAATAATGATAATTGTGATGATATTCTATGTTTTTTTCAAAGATTCTGAAATTCTTCATCCAGCCATTTACATTTTTTTCTATATACGTAAGCTAGATTGTTATATTTTGAAAGCATTTAACTGTGAATCCTGTTGTTACAGTCCAGTTATAGCTTAATTCCATTGGTTACAAGGACTTCCACTGAAAATATCGAATGGATAGATCTCTTACAGTCAAGCTACTTTCAATTAAGGTAAAAGTTTTAATCATCTGAAATTACTGACGATTCCATATTTACTACTTGAAACAATGAGTCTGGTAAACACTTGGAAATACTTGTAAGATATAATGACGATCTCATTCTTTTAATTGCTTTTTTATATCTCAAGTTCCGCTACTGTGCTCTTCATCTGTGTGTCTTCAGCTGTTTTGAATCTATCATCAAAATTTAATGACTACACGCTTCCCTTTCCTTTCACTGATACGACCTCACTCACTGAAACTTTACTTACTTGTGTCTCCATTCTTTTTATTTTGACAACCTACATCTTTATTTCATCCTTTTCAATAATCAATTTTGAATCATGCCACTGTTCTTTTTTCACATTATGACCTCTTAAAGAAAGGAATATCAAGACATACAAGAAATTGTATCTCTATAACCGTCGTCTGAAGTATCCTATATACATTACCTTAGCAACGTTCATCGCATTTTTCCGCTTACTGTAGCTCTTCCAGTTTCTTTATAGTACTTTAACTATACGGAACATTGCTGCATTCCAGGAGTGTTCCACATCACATATTCAAGAAAAATTGATTTCAGCACAAGAAGGCATCAAAATTCTTCATAAGAACATTAGCACATCAGCAAATAGAATAGAAAAGGACAGCTGGCCTACACAAGAAAGCTTGTTGAGTTTTTACTGTGTCTGTTGTGTCTAGAGCTGATGTAGTCTTCCTCCTATTATTCACATCAACAGAGAAATTTCATGCTGTAAAAACACAAAAAAATATACGTAAGCCTGTTGATTGCTTAGTTCTGTTCTTTAATCACGTTTGCACTGCACTACAAAAACAACAGTATGTCCTCAGTGTTTAACAATGTACGTAGGTATCATGAAACATTTAACATTATATTTCGAAACTGTCAGGGCTTCGTGAGAGTAAAAATAGACAAGTAATGCTCCCAAATCGTCTTTCATATTTCCAGGCACTATCAGGGAACTCTTGGGGGTCATTGCATCTTGAATGAAGTGGGAGGCATGAGGTGAGCGAAAGTCACTGCTGGGATTCAAACCCATTCACAAAAGTGATGATACTCCTTTGTACAGATAAAATAAAGATAGAAAAACAACCGAGCACTTATCAGCTCTTTCCTTTTTTACCATTCTTACTGGAATTTTCATGGCCTTTGTATACATAATTCATAAGCTCTTTGCGTGTGGAGCGCAGGTGGATTCTCCCAGGAAATATCATAGTCAGTTTTATTCCTGTACTCGTAAATGTTTTGGTCCCATTGAGGAACTTGACATATGTTGGAGGTTTTTCATTCCTGTGGACGCTGTAGGTCACGTCAGGTTAGGAGGATTAATTTTGATTCCCTTAGTCTTCAAAAGGAAAGAAAAACGAGAGAGAGAGAGAGAGAGAGAGAGAGAGAGAGAGAGAGAGAGAGAGAGAGAGAGAGAGAGAGAGAGAGAGAGAGAGAGAGAGAGAGAGAGAGAGAGAGAGAGAGAGAGAGAGAGAGAGAGAGAGAGAGAGAGAGAGAGAGAGAGAGAGAGAGAGAGAGAGAGAGAGACGTTGATAGACAGACAGAAAGACAGATGAAGAGATCGTCATACATGATACATATTCTCAAAGATAGCAAAATACGAAAAACTTGAAATGCAGCCAAAATTACAATAGAGCTTAGCGAGGTAAAGACAAATATGATTGCTTTAGACTGACCTTTATGAAATCCTTATCGATCTGATCAATCTGTTACCTACATTGTCAGATGAACATGTCCAATAAGAGATATGCAGTAGAGAGGATTATACTAAATATATATGTAGAAGATTAACACATCTAGTAGACATTATTGTGAGCAGGAGAGGGTTAGAGTAAGGAGAAGCTGACGAGAATACAAATAAGAAGCGAGGACATCAATTAGAGACATGAATATATGCAGCAGCAGTGGATTATATTGCAGAGAGGCTATCGCAAATGTACACACAAGCCAAACATATTAGGAGACAGAACCCCCTCCTTTACTTCCTTTCCTCCATACGTTTAATCTCACTCTCAAAACGGTGTCTTGTCGTGACTCTCCTTCCAGCAGGCTATTGTGGAAGTTACTTAAGTTTCCTCAGCGTGTTTTCATCATTCAGGTGATAGTTTACCAAAGGACGAGGCATGAACAGTAAGAAAGACATCCACGAGAACTGACTATTTATCTTTGTGGTTCTGTGAAGTAAAATTGATGAATGAACTAAGCTTTTCAATGAATAGGCTCAATTAACGGCGTCTGCATTTACTATACAAAGATGTGGATAAAATTTGATCTCTACTGAGTCTCTCTCTCTCTCTCTCTCTCTCTCTCTCTCTCTCTCTCTCTCTCTCTCTCTCTCTCTCTCTCTCTCTCTCTCTCTCTCTCTCTCTCTCTCTCTCTCTCTCTCTCCTTCGTCATTCACTTTAAACTCTCCCCTCTTATTTCTTTATTTCTCTCCCTCCCATTCATTTTATATATCCATCTATCTCTTAAACTCTCTCTCTCTCTCTCTCTCTCTCTCTCTCTCTCTCTCTCTCTCTCTTTATCTCTCCATCTCTCTCTCTCTCTCTCTCTCTCTCTCTCTCTCTCTCTCTCTCTCTCTCTCTCTCTCTCTCTCTCTCTCTCTCTCTCTCTCTCTCTCTCTCTCTCTCTCTCTCTCGTTCTTCTTATTTCCTGCTCTTTCTTTATTTTCATTCCCTGTCTTTCATCCACTCTTCCCTTCCTCATTTATTACTTATTTTCTTTTCACCAGTATTTGTCTTACATATTTGACAGTTTATTCTTGTTTGATTTTCTAAACGCATTGTTGTTCTTTTTTCTACAACGTTGTCTTTCTTACGTTCTTTTCTTTAATTCAGTCTCTTTCTCTTTTTTCTCTATTTTCCTGTGCCGTCCTTTCACTTTTCCCGTCTTCCTTCAATCCATTCATACCTTTTACTGCATAGTCTTTCATAAACTTCCCTTCAATATTTTTTTTTTCATTTTTCAATCTATCCTCTATTCCTTCCTTCCTTCCTTCCTTTCTTCCTTCGGTTATTGAGTTTTCCCTCTCTTCCTTTCCCATTCCTCGCCTTGTTTTCATTCTTATCCTTTTTTGCTCTTCACTGTCTCGCTCCTTTCTTTCCTTACTTCTTTCTTCCTACCTCCTCAATCTTTCTTCCTAACCTTCCCTGTTCCTTTTTTGTTCATTTCCCTTACCATATATATTCTTGTTCCCTTCTTCCTTTCCTTTCCTTTCCTCTCTTGGACTGTTTCATTTCTCCCTGCCTTCCTCCCTATCGTGTCCAGTCATTCGTGTAGGGAAGCGGGAGGAGGAGGAAGAGGAAGAAGAAGAGGAGGAGAGGGGAGAAGGAGAGGAAAGTAAAAAAGTAGCACTGGATGAGGAGGAAGAGGAGGAGGGGAAAGGGAGAGGAAGCACTGGCCCAGGAAAGGAAGATCACTACAAAGTTATACAAACATACACTCAGCTGAAAAGGACAGACTTCCTCCTCAACTCCCTAAAATTTACTTCTCTCTGTGTCTCTCCTTTTATTTTTGTCTCTCTCTCTCTGAGTTTCACTGATTGATAAACTTACCACGCTGCGTTGATTGTTGCTTGCTCCTCCCTTGGTGTGACTCTGCTATTCCCAAAGATACATAAAGATTGGTAAGTGACATTGGTAGAGCTACGATTACATGTGTGTGTGTGTGTATAGTGATGGATTCTTGCGTGCTTTTGGGGTCATGAGAAAGTTTGGTTTTACTTATGATTTCGTGGTCAGTTTGTAAATTATTGTTTGTTCTTTTTTTCTCTCCTTCCTTCTCTCGTCATCCTTCTTTTTCTAGGTTCAGTGTTACTTCCAGAGAGAGAGAGAGAGAGAGAGAGAGAGAGAGAGAGAGAGAGAGAGAGAGAGAGAGAGAGAGAGAGAGAGAGAGAGAGAGAGAGAGAGAGAGAGAGAGAGAGAGAGAAAAGATTTGCAAATTTCTCTTCCTTGATTTAATTAATTTTTTTATTAATATTTGCTGTTGTCATTGTTGCTGTTTTTGTTGTTGTTGCTGTTTTCCTTCTTATGGTCGTTATTACTTCGTGTTTACTATCTTCGTATGCCATATATTCCAGTCTTTTCCAGCGATTCACCTTTCCATCTTGCCTTCCTTGCTTCCTTCCTTGCTTCCTTTCATGTCCCCCTTCTTGCGTCCCAAAACTCTCTCAGTTCTTTCGCTTCCTTCACAAAAGCCACCACTCGCCGCACCACTCCGAGGGTTAGTCAGAGCCGGAGGATGACAGGCGAGAAGGGGTCCATAATTTGATGCCTTGCAAGGGTGTTTTATCAATGTTTCAAGGTGAATATAGTGTTAGTAGACTGGCAGGTTTAGGGGGAAACTTGAAATGCCACTGTTAAGTTAAAGAGACCTCAATGTGCATTAAAGGGATGTAGTAAAGGTAGGAGATTGTTAATGACGATACTGGTTGTTGAGGAAATTTAGTTAAAGTCTGTTCTTGTATCTCCCTTCTGCAGCTTCAGGGTTCACGGTTCTGGGTTCCGAGTTCCTGTGTCAGCGTCCTCTCCTCGTTCACCTAAATGGCGTCCTCCTGCGTCAGGTTCGCCCGCATTGTTCCGTCACCTGTAAAATGCCAACATCATTTAGCATTTTCCTGTCGGACGAGCGGAGTGCATTACCCTGTTTGGCCTTGCTCGGCGGCTCCATTTTAACTCTCGAACGAGGGTTCTGAAAAATGTCTCGTTTTTGGCGCGCAAATAATGTTCGCCAAAATATTACCGGTGATATTTCATGCTGCCTTAGCGACGGATGAGCGGCGGCGAGGCGGAGGCGTTCTCCCTCTCCCTCCTCCTCCCTCTCTCCTCTTTCTCCTCCGTCCTCTATTCTCTCCCTTCCTCATCATTTATTTCTTCAACCCTTATTCATCACCTCCTCTTATATATTTTCCTACCGTAACTCAAAATCTAATGGCAAAACAGTTTTCTGAGCATGCATTTGTTCCTTTGTATTTTCCAGTTATAAGATTTTCATCCTAATGTAATTTTGTCTTTTTTTTTTTTTTAGTTTTCTTTACTTTCTCTCCTTCCCTGTACTTACTGCCCATCCCTTCCACTCTCCACTCTCTCAGACTCTTTACTTTGCAATCTTCTCTCCTTTCCTCTGCCTCTTCTTCATGTCCTCCCAAACCCTCTCTTCATATCTTTTTTCAACACCATCGCTCTTCCTCTCCATCTTTTACCATCCCTTGCAAAGGATCCTCGGGCTCTCCTCTTTTCTCTTCTTTGTTTTCTTTCTTCTATTATTTTTCGTCTTCTTTCGCTCGTTCCTCCTCCTCTTAGCTTGTCTCCTGTTCCTCTTCCTTCTATTCAAAACCCTTCTTATTTTTTTTCACTTTCCTATTTTCAGCCTTATCCTTCTCTTATTCATCGTATTTTTTCTCTCTCTTCCCTTCTCTCTCCTCCTCTTAATCTATATCATGTCCATCTTTCTACTATTAATTTTTCTCTCTCATTCCTTCTTTTCCACATATCCATCTGAGTTTCTCTTCTGATTTTCCTCTTATTTATCATCTATATCCTCATCATCTTTCTTTTTTGACGTTCTTCATCATATTCCTTCTTTTCCATTTTCACTTCCTCTTCTTCTGCTTATAATTTGTCATCTTTCTGCTGCTCCTTCTCCGCTCCTTTTCCTTTGCTCTCAGCCTATATTCTGTTCCCTTTCCTTCTATTCACCTATTTCCTCTTATTCCTTATTTTCCACTCCCTCCATCTCAGCTCTCTCCTTCCCCATCCTTTCTGGTCCATGCTGCCTCCCTCACACGGGCTGACTGGCTGGTTGGCTCACTGGCTGGCTGGATGGCAAGGCTGGCGAGGCTGGTGAGGCTGGTGAGGCTTCCACCACCATCACTACCAAGGTCGAGGTGCCAGCTACATGACACACTGGGCTGGCGAGAATAAACACCCTCGCAGCACCCTCGAGAGAAATCCACTGGCTGGCTGGCGGGGAAAATATGCGTGGAAGGGAGGGAGCGCGGCCTCTTTTGAAGGAGAATAAAACGCGGCAGGCATTGTATTTTGTCAAATAAGTGTTCCGAAAGCGAGAGGACGAACAAAGGTTATGAAGAGCGGTATTGTGGCTGAGCCTGAACTGAAGCCAGCTGGCGACGGCGGCTGCGGATGGATTTTGTCGCTCGTCTTTTTGATCAGAAGGGATAGACTCGAGGAGCAGGAGCAGGAGCAGGAGCAGGAGCAGGAGGAGAATAAGAGATAGTGATGTAGGAGGAGATAAGATGGAGAAGGAGGAGGAGAGAGGAAGTAAGAGATTGATATAAAGAGGAAGAGGAGGAGTTGGATGGGAAGGTTATGAATGTAGAAGCAGGTTGATAAGTTTCATGTGTTTTGTTGATTTATTTTTCCTTATGTGCGTTTCTTGTTTTTGTTAGTGTCCATGTTCTTTGTACTTATGTTATTGTTCTGTATAGTGATGAGCATTGTTTCCTTTCTTTCTTCCTTTTTTCTTCTTTCTTTCTTTCTTTCTTCTTCTTATTATTCTTCTCCTTCTTTTTTCATATTTTTCATCATCATCATCATCATCATCATCTCTTCTTCTTCTTCTTCTTTTTCTTCTTTTTCTTCTTCTTCTTCATCTTCTTTTTTTCTTCTTTTTCTTCTTCTTTTTCTTCTTCTTCTTCTTCTTCTTCTTCTTCTTCTTCTTCTTCTTCTTCTTCTTCATCATCATCTCTTCCTTCCCTCCCTCCTTCTCATTCCTCCTCTCCTTCCCCAATTCGTTCCAACGCGTGAAGAAGTGAGGGACACACGTCTTTAAAGCTTCGTCATGGAGGTTCTCCCTTTCATCTTGTCGAACAGCCTACACCAGTTTTTCAATCCATTTCACAAAACCATCTTATCTACTCGTCACACCACCTACTTACTCTCCCTTCGCAACTCCTCCATACCAAAACACTTCCTTTTCATTGTTATTCTCTGTTCTATATTCACTCCTTCCACTGCTTCACTTCGTTCCACTTTGCTCCACCTGACTTCGTTCCTCCCTAGCCAGCCATGCACCGCCGCAGCCCCGCTTCACCTGGGCTCTAATAACACTTTTACTAAGAGAGCTCAGGATTGGCCGCCACTCGATACCTGGGAAGCACTTCGGGCAATTTCGTGTAGTAAATACATCAATAAAGTTAAGGTACCTTCCTCCCTCCCCTCCACTCCGCCTCTACCTGACAATTATAGGTAATTGGATAATTGGCTGATACACCTGACCCAACACGAGGCCACGTCAATATGGAGGAAGGCCAGTAGCGGCTCTTATCGCCTCTCTCTCTTGCCTTTCTACCTGGTGCTTTCTCAGGCCTCATCGCTTGCCTTTCTGGCTCTCTTCTCTTTATCAGTGGGTTTTTTTTTATTCTTCTCTTATCTCGTTCTATCTCTCAAGTGATTTCTTAGTCTTCATCCTTTCCTTCTCAGTCTTCTCTCTTACTTTTCAGTCTTTCTTTCTCTTTCCTATATCGTCCTGTGTCTTTCAATTTTCATCCTCTCTCTCTCTCTCTCTCTCTCTCTCTCTCTCTCTCTCTCTCTCTCTCTCTCTCTCTCTCTCTCTCTCTCTCTCTCTCTCTCTCTCTCTCTCTCTCTCTCTCTCTCTCTCTCTCTCTCTCTCTCTCTCTCTCTCTCTCTCTCTCTCTCTCTCTCTCTCTCTCTTCTCTTTTCACTCTTTTATCCTTTCATACTGTCCTCTCCCTCTTCTAGGCCGTTTTTCATTATTTTATGTTCTACGTTTTGCTTTCTCCGCTTCTGTTTCTTCCTGTTCTGCCTTTCATTTCCACAATTTTTCCGTCCTTCTTCAATCCTGTCCCATCCGAGGTGCTTCAACGCTATCTCTTTATTCTCTTTATACTCCATCACCTCTTTTTTTCACTTATCTGTCTTTCTCCTATCTCTCCGCGCTGTCAGTCACTTGAAATACATGCAGTCTCTTTATGTGACGTCATTATCACCAGCCCCTTACACAACAAAGACTCCTGCTACTACTACTACTACTACTACTACTACTACTACTACTACTACTACTACTACTACTACTACTACTACTACTACTACTACTACTTACTACTACTACTATGCTACTGCTACTACTACTACTACTACTACTACTACTACTACTACTACTACTACTACTACTACTACTACTACTACTACTACTACTACTCTATCCTTACTCCTGCAGCACTTCCTGTACGTCAGTTCCATCAACCTGAGTGCTGCTAGACGTCACTCAGAGAATCAACTTCACGAAAAAAGCAACAATGCACGCGTTAACATAATTCTTTGGACGTGAAGGAAGAAGGCGAGGGAAGGCAAAGGAAGGCGAGGGAAGGCAAGGCAAGGCTAGGGAAGGCAAGGCAAGACGAGGCGAGGCAAGACGAGGTGAGCTGAGGTAGTGGTGGTGGTGAAGGTAGTGGAAGGGAGCAGGTGACAGCCACGCAGGGCAGCGAGGCGGAAGAACCGGGCTGATTGAAGATTAGTCAGGTTATTGGCGGGGCTATTGATTGCTGGATACTGCATCAGAGTGAGATAATGACTTCATATTGGCTCCGTCGTTACCGATAAGGATGTTAATAACGCCATGAAGGTTTATGAGAAAAACCATCACGGGAGAGAGAGAGAGAGAGAGAGAGAGAGAGAGAGAGAGAGAGAGAGAGAGAGAGAGAGAGAGAGAGAGAGAGAGAGAGAGAGAGAGAGAGATCAAACAAACAAAAACAATAACCAAGTAACAACCACGTATACACATTACCAATCCTCCTCGCCCGCCCCCAAAAAAAAAAAAAAATAAATAAAAGAATGGAAAATAATAATAACCTCGAATGGCAGACAAAGGATCTCCGAAAATTGATATTCAGCAAAGTTTTCTGACCTGAGCTGCATGTCAATTAATGCTAAATTAGATTCATTATAAAAGTTAGGTGGGTCATTAAGACGCAGGAGACGCCCATAGAGAAATGACCTTGAGGTGTTTGAAGGGAGTGTGCAGGTACATGATTCATCCTTCACTTTCTTCGCGTTGCAATATTTTCTTCCTTCCTTCTTCCATCCACCGACATACCTTCTTACTTTTCCACTGTTTTTTTTTCTCTTTTACTTTTCCTGATTTCTTTCTTTCTTTACTTTAATTTCTCTCTCGCCTTTTCTTTTGTCTTTTCCTTTCTTCTTTCCGCTATTAGTTCACCTTCTTTCATATCTTTCTCTTATTTTCTTTTCTTACCTTCCTGGAATTGATAAAGTTTGCTTGGTTAGTTTAGAATACTAATGTACCATTAAATAAAAGATTATTATTTATATGATTAATAGTGTATAACAGAGTATGGTATTGTAAAAGAGCCTGTCAGAGGAACAGTGCACCTACCAGTTTGGAGAAAAGTTTGAAAAAAAGATGGTCATGATAGTTTTGTCATGTATAGAGGATTGATATTTTTATGAGGAGTAGGATTCTTGAAAGGAAAATACCAGGTAGGGATATTAAAAGTTTATGGATGCAGTGAAAGGCTTAGCAAAAGACGCAGAAGACAGTAAGGTGAAAACTAATGATCCTCTATGGGAATCCTTATACTCTGTGCCTTGATCATAAACCACATTAAGATATCCCCTACATGTGCTGCAGATATCTTTAAGCGCTATACAGGCTAGTCGCTGGAAATTGTATTCTGTTCATCCGTTTGCTTTCTTGTAGGTAGTTGTAAAGATTATGTGCAGTCCTTTTTATTGCAGTATTGAAGATAAATCACACTGAAATGGTTAACGGAAGCAACTGAGATTGTTCAGTGAAATCGGATATAGTATTTGTAAATGTATATTGTGAAATCTAGTATGTTACTGCTGTCGATGCGTCGTGCCTTGGAACTTGCATGGTAGCATCGTGAAATCTGCAGGTCAGCAATTGCAGCAACAAGCCCCCGAAAAATTGGCGTTGGTGCCTCCCGGAGATACCAAAAAATACCGACTAAAACTCTGATGCCGCCTGTAGGCAGAATGGCGAGCGGATGTAGGAAGGGAGGGCGGAGAGAGCGATGGTCCTTTGTTTTTTTTTCTTTTTTTTCCCTCTTCCTCTGTGCATGTATTTCCGACAAATTACCGTCAGATTTTTTTGCCCCGATTTTGTGCTGTCTGACTATAGTTGTTTGCCGGAAGTGAATAACTGCGAGTGAGTGAGGGAAACAAAGCATGGATGAACGAGCGAGGGAGTGAGTGAGAGTGAACGAGTGAGTGGGGAACTGGCTTTGCAGCAGACTAATAGGACAGGTCTGGCTGGTGGAAGACGAGGGAATGTGGGGGAAAAGAGGACTACGTCTATGTGAGTAGAATGACGAAATCCTCACAGAATATACAGGTAAATAAAGGAGCAGACACTTATACAAACACTCATACATGTTATAAAATACAAAATAAGCACTAAGATATGTACAGTTAATTAGAACGAGATATTTTTATGATCAGGTCGTACCCTTTATTTTTCTATACGTCATTTTGTTTTTGTCTCACTTATTATTATTTACTCAGTTTCCTTTCTGTTTTCTTATCCTCCTATCCTTACAAGTATTCCTTTCTCTCTCTCTCTCTCTCTCTCTCTCTCTCTCTCTCTCTCTCTCTCTCTCTCTATCTATGTTTGTTCTGTCTCTTTTCCACGGTTCTCTTTCCTCCATTTCTCCAGCCTTGTCTCTCCTCTGTCTCCTCCACTCTTTCCTTTGTTGTTCGTAGTTTCTCTTCCTTGTCACTATTTATTTCTCTAACCCTCCTTTCCTTTTCCTCCTTGAATACCTGACGGGTCCTCCACCTAGTTCGTCATTTATTTTTCTAGTATCCTCCACTACCTCCCAAATCTCCTTCACTTTTTTCACTGTCCTTCTTACACATTCTCTTTTCTTTTCCTTGTATTCATTTTAACAGTTTCAGTTTTTTTTCTTTCGTTATTGGTTGTATATAAGTTTTTTTTTTTTTATTTATGTGCTGATTTTCTCTACTTATCGTCCTGGTTTTTTTTTTTTTTGCCTTGTATGTATTGCTATTGTTTGTTTCTTTGTTATTAGTTTTTGTCTACTCTTTCTAATTTGTCATTTTTATTTATTCTCTTTCGTTCATTCTGATGCTTTCGCTTCTTATCTATTTTTGTTATTTTAGTTTCTTTCTTTCAATAAATTTTTCACTTTCCTCCCTTCATCGTCCGTTTTGTCTTTTTTTTTTCACAACATTTCTAGTCTATGATCATATCTTTTCTAGTGTTACTCCCTACCATTTTTTTTTTCCCAATAGTCTTCGTACCCTTTTATTTTCTCCTTCAGATTCCTGCTTCTTTTTCTTGCAAACTTGGTAACTTGTTTTCTACGAGTCATTCCTTTATTTTCATAATTTGTTCTTACTTGTTTTCTTCTTTCCTGACTTTCCTTCTCATACATGTTATAACTATTTGTTCTTTCTAATTCTTTTCACTACTTTTTATGGGCTTTCTTCCTCCTCACTTTCCTGTTTTCTTCTTTATAAACATCGCAAGAATTCCAACTTGTGTACATCGTTACTGGTTCTTCCATTTCAATTCTTTTTTTCTTTTACTTCTCGTCTTCATCGCTCCTGGTTTCACTCGTCTCTCGGGGCCCCTCCGGCACTCCTCAGTGTTAGGCTTAGGGTAGGGAAGGAAAGTGGCCGAGGCTGATGCATTATTATATCGGAATTGGCTGTCGAATCTTAGGGCGGCGGCATCGAGGGAGAGTTTTAAAAGGTAATCTAAATATTGACGAAGATAGAAAGACGAGGCTAAAGGAGAGAGAGAGAGAGAGAGAGAGAGAGAGAGAGAGAGAGAGAGAGAGAGAGAGAGAGAGAGAGAGAGAGAGAGAGAGAGAGAGAGAGAGAGAGAGAGAGAGAGAGTATGAGAGAGGGGAAAAATGCTTATATATAAGAATGCAGACCCGTTTCTCCTGCGACATTTTTGTAACTTGCTTAAGAAGTTTTAATGGGTTCACCTAAGAGGAAGAAAAAGGAGAAAAGAAACCTTTCGGAGAGAGTGAAAGAGAGAGAGAGAGAGAGAGAGAGAGAGAGAGAGAGAGAGAGAGAGAGAGAGAGAGAGAGAGAGAGAGAGAGAAATCCCAAAGTTTTGCCACTTGGAACATCATTCTGGTGACTTAAATTGAACCGCTTATATGAATAATTCCCGGTCCTAATTCTTTACCAACTCTCGACTTTGCCAGGGTCATATTCCTGCGCCTCCCCTCGGGGCCTGCAGCTGTGGAGGAGGTGGGTGGGGTGAGACTGGAGGGATGTGAGTAGTAAGGAGGATAGAAATGAGGAGGTGGGGTAGGTTAGGGCATGTAAAGGAAGAGAGGAGAGAAGAAGCTTTGTGAGAGGGCAGGAGGTTGAGGATGGGAAGGTCTGACAGTGCAATCTTTGGGAGTGAGAGGGAGGAAAAGATGGAGGAAGAGGAGGAGCAGGTGGTTGAGGTGATGCTGGAGACGATTAGGGAGAGATGAGAGAGTTATATAAAAAGATTCAGTAACTACCTGAATTAGTCAACAAAGCAATGCAGTTTCATTTTGTTTTATGGAGTCAGTTATTTGGACCTAAGAAAAATAAATGTCTATGTTTTATTAGTTACAATACTTTATTAACTTCTTATATATAAAAGCTTATTTGTTACCTGTTATTTTGTCACTATTCAGTTTATTTGCGTCACATGAGATGTGAGTCATTAACATTTAAAAGTTTCATTACCTACATTTTTTTCGTGACGTTGTTATTATACATGTATATATATATATATATATATATATATATATATATATATATATATATATATATATATATATATATATATATATATATATATATATATATATATATATATATATATCACTTTTTTATTTTTACTTTATAAACTATTTCTATCTAAGGCTTTATTAACTATCTCTTATTACTGTAATCTTTATTCTTCAATTTTATCAGTGGTAAGTTAATTAAATTGAAAGCCCCAATTAATAATCTTTTATCAGCTTCAAACTATTATAACGTAATTCTTCTGTTCTCTGATTAAAACCAGATCATCCATAGCTTTATCTGCAATACCTCTCCCTCGCCCACACCTTACTCTTCCTCCTGATCCTCCACACCTGCTGCTGGCCTCTCCCCTTCAGCCTATGGGGAATATCTGGAGGGGGTATGTTTTTTGTTCCCATAAATGGACAAAACATTCTGCGTTCAATGTTTCCCTCTCTTTCCTTTTTTTTCTCTTCTTTTTTTTTTCGTGTGTTTCCGTATGTTTGTGTGGTGTGTGATCTCTTGAGGAATGAATAGATACGAGGTATATAATTTTAATCTACTACTTTGAAAATGCAACAACAACAATAACAACAACAACAACAACAACAACAACAACAACAACTACTACTACTACTACTACTACTACTACTACTACTCCTACTACTACTACTACTACTACTACTACTACTACTACTACTACTACTACTACTACTACTACTACTACTACTACTACTACTACTACTACTACTACTACTACTACTACTACTACTACTACTACTACTACTACTACTACTACTACTACTACTACTACTACTACTACTACTACTACTACTACTACTACTACTACTACTTCTACTACTATGAAACAAAATTACTTCACAAGAACTGGTGACCCACAACACGACTGTCTATTTGCACTTTCAATCCATGAATATATTTGGTCCAGTAATAGATACGGGCTATAAAGATGTGTAGCTACCTGGTTGTAATCTAGGAGTGACAGAAATGGCACAGCTTACTTTGTCTTTCTTTGTCCTCACCTACCTTGCTTGTTAGAGGCAATTTCGTAAAGAAAATCTGCATGCAGTAATGCATGTTGTGCCATTGTCAAGGTGGTGTGTGTGCATGGAAGCAAAATGATTCTAGTCATATTGGTGGCGTCAACTCAAACAAAAACTGAATGAAGGGAGCCTGGCGCGGCCCTCGCCTCTGTTGGATATTGTTTTTCGATGATGGAGACGATACAATGCAGCTTTTTAAAATTTCATTTTTGTAAATATTAGTCGGGATGAGTAACTAAACTGCCAGATTTGCATTATGAGCAGTTTTATGAAAGCTATAAATGCAAATGTAGAGACAGAGAAAATATCTCTTCGATATGAAGTGTACTCGTATTTTAAAGTCCAGCATGAAACTCTCATATGTTGTACTCTATTTCCATACATCAAAAATGTAACTTTTTACAGTCTTTTCTTTATTCTTTTGATGAAATATTGAAATATTTGCATTCGAGCTCAGTCAAATATTTCTATTCACATACAGTGCCGCTGCACGTATTTGGTCAGCATTCTTTATTGGAAATAGGTGAATTGCACTTCATATATTATACTGTGTCTATTACACTATAATGCTTGTGTTGCCAGTGCTGGAACTACTCGCTCCCTGCAGTAAGTATGCGCTCTGTGACCCTTGTGTGCAGAGTAGACAGGGACTTGATCAGGGATTAAATGCATAAAAGTTATGAAGATGGCATCAACTTTTATCATAGTACAAGGCAAATGCTCATGATAGAAATTTCCAAAATTAACATACGTGTACACGGTGTTAATGCATATTCAACGAACTTACCTGGTAATCTAAGGGTCACTTCTATTGTCATCTCTGCACCTTGATTGCCATATAAGCGATTTGAAATGGATCTATCCTTTGATGATTGATTGCACCGTTTTGGTAGGAGGCATGGCTGCGATAATGTTTTCCTTGCTAATTTTGGGTCTGATCGAATGGCAGGGAATCACAAAGTTCATCTCAAACCACTTCCACAACCTTGAGAGTAGTGACAACAATAGAAATTTTGTGATAATGATCTTGTAATATCACCGTACTTAAGTTATTTTATTATTATTGAGTTACTAATCACCGCATACAGAGAAAGAAAAAGGAACTTAGAATGAAGCTCCAGACACATATACTAGGTACCCTTTCACATTACATTATAATTTTAATGTTAATAGTAGTAGCATATGTTTGCAAATTATCATTAAGATATATGAATTGTGAAATTACATACTCTGGCAACGACAATAGATCTTTTATAATAATGTTATGCATGTGTTAATCATTGCCACAAGCATCAGCTCATCACATCTAGAGAAGGCAAAAGTAGCTGGTAAAATGAAGCTTAACACAGTAATACAAGATGTTCGAAACGTAGTTTTCCTTACAACAAAATTAAAAAGGTGAACGATGGTTGTACTGAATGTATAACTGAGGATCTTCTACTCCTATTTTCATTTTAGCAATAACATCTGAACGATATTTTTCCCCTTTTTCCCTTTACATCTATTCATTGGTCGATCTTCTTGAAACAAAGAAAAAAAATCAATGTCTAGATAAAACAGAGAGGACTGACTAAGTGAACCCCAACACAGGAACACATAAGGAGCATGAACCTACACTCATTCCCTGATAGAATATAGATAGCATCTCATGACGCTAATGACAGGAGCAGCTTAATGAATGGAATACCTCATAGAGCGCAATTTACGTCCATGAGCAGAGCGATAAAAATGTCTTCAACTTGAGAGTAATCACCTCGTTGCTTTAGGTGTATTGATAGTTACGCCTCGTTACGGTAATCCTTGTACTCTGCCTCGCCCATAACCTGCCAACGAGGAAGTGAACACAACCTCCATCTCGGCGCTCGTTTGCGTGATAATGTTGTCGCTTATGTCGTTAGCAGTACAATGGCCTGTAGCGTGTAGGGTCTTGTCCATCTGTCCACCCATCCGTTCGTCCGCCTGTTTGTCCGTGTGTCTGTCTCTGTGAATGGCTGGCTGATTGGTTGTTGATGTAGTATCTATTTACCTGTCGATTTTGGTTGTATCTCTGTTTATTCAGTTGTCTCTTCAGTTATCTATCTATTTATATATCTCTTTATCTATCTATCTATCTATCTATCTATCTATCTATCATCTTTTTATCTAACTATCTATCTATCTATTTAGCTCTCCATTTATCTATTCATTTGCTCATTTATTTATCTATTCATTCATCTATTTTTCTATGCATCTTGCTATGTATCTATCCACCTATATGTTTGTCTTTTATCTTATTTGCATATCTATCTATCTATCCATATGAACTATTATTTGTGCATGCATGTATATATGTATGTACGTACGTATGTATGTATGTATATATATATACATACATATATATATATATATATATATATATATATATATATATATATATATATATATATATATATATATATATATATATATATGTATGTATGTATGTGTACATGTGGATATATAAGTAAGTAGCTCTACTTAGTTTGCGAGAGCTAAGTAGAGGTGGCATTGATTTTCCTTATTCTTATTATTTGGACTAGTTGGATGGCCACGAAACTAGTGCTATTCATATAGAGATAGTCGTCATGTGAAGAACATTTATTGAGTTGAGTAAACATTGAATTTTCATCTCTCTTCCCGACAGGCAACTTTGGGAGTCTTGTCAGCTTGGGCGTGACAGCACGTCAGTCCTGCCCAACAGCGCTGCAATTACCAAGTTTTTCATGATGGCTTGTTGTCAGTCGCTAGAGAAATCATTCACTCTTTGATCGTTAGTAGATAGAATATTTGAGATTTATTTTTTCTGCACTTTGCACCTATGCGATGAAAGATTGCACGACAAAGTATGGTAATCAATCAAATAAAAAAGGTTAAGACCTACGAAATACCCTTATTCCACCATTATGTACAATTTCAATCCTATAACTCCGGTTGCAGCTTTTTTTATTCTTAGCATTTGATATAGTGGTAGACTGACAAACATAACATTAAATATCTCACAGGAAATAAAAGGGAGTGATATATAGCCGTGGCGGATCGTTGTTCGATAGTTTGCGTCACAGTGATGTCACGCTGACAAAACTTTGGAAATACATCTCTCTGGGGGCAAGTTTTCTGTGCCTGCTGCAAGGAGGGGCCAGTCTCCGCCCCAGCCGCCGGCGCCAGCAGTGGCGGGGCTGGAGACAAAGCGAAATGGAGCCGCCAGTAAGGTGCCGCTGCAGCCCTGGGGAACCGTTCAGGGGCGCTCACTGCTGGTACTTGAATGATTCTTCTTTTATTCATTGGTTTGGATTTCATTCATTACACACACACAATTTAAGTGTCGTTTTTTTAGAATGTTTTCTACTTTGTCTTTAGATTTGTTCATTAAAGAAGGGAGGGAAACGTGCGCTGAAGTTTTAGAGCGGAGTTTTATTGTATTATATTTTGGGGCATATCTAATGAATTAATATACATTTTCCTGTCCCTTGTTGTTTTGAAGAGGAATTCCGGAACGCACACCAAAAATATCTCTATATATGGCTCTTGGATCTCCTGTCTGTCTGGTGACCATTGCTGTGCTCGTGATCATCGTGATAGAAGGAAAATCATTATTATTATTAGTAGTAATAGTAGTGATAATAATTAATAATGATAATAATGATAATAATAATAATAATAATAATAATAATAATAATAATAATAATAATAATAATAATAATAATAATCATAATAATCATAATAATAATGATAATAATAATAACATATATAATAATAATAATAATAATAATAATAATAATAATAATAATAATAATAATAATAATAATAATAATAATAATAATAATAATAATAATAATGATAATAATAATGATAATAATATTAATAATGAAATTAATAATAATAAATACAATAATAACAACAATAATGAATATGATGATAAGAACAATAATAATGATAATCTCCAACACATATACGTAGACAAATCTTGGTTAAAACCAACCACCATGCTTCTGCTGCG
This sequence comes from Portunus trituberculatus, assembly GCF_017591435.1. Lineage (NCBI taxonomy): Eukaryota > Metazoa > Arthropoda > Malacostraca > Decapoda > Portunidae > Portunus > Portunus trituberculatus. Next base: position 25,256,512 of record NC_059301.1, on the reverse strand, counting down.
ACGTGGCTGAGGTACAGTAGTAGTGGTGAAGATGTTGGTGGTAGTGGTGGTGGTGGTGATGGTGGTAGTGGTTGTGGCGGCGGGCCGGGCTGACCAGCTGAAAGGTCCGAGGCAGGTGGTGTTCAGAGGTTCACAGAGACTTGTCCGGTTAGAAGCCTTTGTGCTGCACGCGGAGGGAGGCCTGGAGGGCAGACGGTTCTGGCGGCAGGGACACAGCGCTCCCCTGCCACCAGTCACAGCGCCCTGGCCACGCAAAGCCCCAAATGCCTGAATCCGACAAATCGTTTCCCGGATCTATGTAGTATGGAGGCAACGGCGCGCGAGCAGCTGAGGCCCCGCAACTGGGTTCCTCCCGCGGCAGGAACTTGAAGGGGAGGCAAACGTACAGAAAATTCAAGTCCTGTTCCTCATCCATCTTTGTGTTGTATTTTCATTAGTGCATGTTTGCGAGAGAGAGAGAGAGAGAGAGAGAGAGAGAGAGAGAGAGAGAGAGAGAGAGAGAGTCTTATTTGATTATTCCCCGTCAGTGTTTGTCTTGTCCTGCCAAGGTAGAGTTAACCTTTTTTGCAGCTACAGTCGACATTTGTTAACATTTATAGCACTATGAGAGAACTGCTTGCATGAATACAGGAAAACGAGAGAATCGGCTGCTGATTAACTGTTTTTCAAGATATATAACTATTCATTAGACTGCAGTTCCCCCAACACACAAAAAAAAAAAAAAAAAAATCTAAAAATGCTAATTACTGGAAACATCTTGGAGCACTGTAAGGATTATGTACAATGCAATGGAAGTACAGAGGTGGGCAAGTAAAGACAGCATGTGCGGGCTCTTTGTCTCTCTCTCTATCTCTCTTCTTTCTGCACACAAAGAGGAAGGTTAATATGTGCGTGAAGCGGAGGAGGATTGAAAGTGAAGTGCACCGAGACCGACGAAGCATACTAATCTTACTGTTGTTGTGTATTTATGATAGTATTGCATTTGGTTCCTTTAGCTCCATCATACACAACCAAACAATTGACATTATGTATTCGCATCTCTCTCTCTCTCTCTCTCTCTCTCTTACACACACACACACACACACACACAGGACAGACAAAGGTGTTTACTCCGAGCCCCAATATCTTTCATGCCAAAAGCTGCCAAGCCTTTCTCGTCTTGCAACTGACGTGCTTCCCTTCCGCCCTGGCATAGTTCAATTTACGAGAGTATCCCTGTCAAGATTTCATTTAGATTGGATGAAAAAGCTCTTGAATATTCATTCCTTGGCGTGAAAAACACATTAAACGAACGTTAACAAGCCATCAAGAGACAGGGGGGAGAGGCGCCTCAGCTCAGGCGGCGCTACGGGTGTCCTTCCCGCGGGAAGCAACAGATGTCCGTCCATAACTGCGGGATTACTGACACTGTGTTGCTCTTTATTGGGTATATGTCCCCATAACTGTCCTGTTAGCTTTAGAAATTCGTTTTAGTTTCGCCTCGATACGAGATCTCACCTTTTTAATGGTGCATCCAACGCCAGGGAATGTTCTCGACAGTTTACAAAACCACAGTGTTGTTTTCAGTGCAGTTTTGATATATATTCAAGGTTTAGGTGTAGATTAGTGGACCATTGCTATTGAATTTACGAAAACTCAGTGCATAAGTCTGTCTTGTCTTTAAATGTTTTCGCTCCTCTACAAGTTTACTGTAATCCTAATACGTGTTTTCAAGCGACGTGAGTTGTGTGCCAAGGACATCAGGTGTGTTTAAGGCCTCGTAATGTGTGATAAGCCTTGGCAATTGTCTAGTCCAGATGGCTGCTGGCATGCTGACACCTCCAGGGGTTCAGAAATGAGACTCGCTGCCTTCCATTCTCCTTTCCTCCATGCATCGATCGCTAATCTCCTGACGCCCTCACAGCATCCCTTATCTTACTGTACATTATTTCTCTCCCCTCAGGCCATTCCCTACGCAGTCACCTCTTCGCTTCTCCCCTCAGAGTCTTCTCACCCTCGCCCTGCCCTTCACCAACGCCATGCGCTTCTCCCTCATCACTAGAGTCACAACGAGAAATGGTTCACTTCCTATGGGGGACGGAATCGCTTTTGACAAGCAATTTATATCTGAATTCTCACGGGCGGGCGTCAGCGGGGCAGAGACTTGTGTCGGCGGCTTCTCCCTGAAATGAATGTGTCGCGTGGATGAGCGTTCTTTTCACATTCTTCCTCGCCTGCCCTCGCCCGCCCCGCCTTCACATGCACAAGCGTTATTCAGCGTTAGTCATTCATCTTTACTTTTCTGTTTCTGTCTCCGAGCGCCAAAAGTGGGGATGGACCTGCTGCTGCTGCTGCTGTTATCGTGGGCTTTGTGTGTGTGTGTGTGTGTGTGTGTGTGTGTGTGTGTGTGTGTGTGTGTGTGTGTGTGTGTGTGTGTGTGTGTGTGTGTTTTAACAAAGATGGCACCACTATGTCGAGTGTCTTTCTCTCTCACTGCAAAAAGAAAATAATAAGTGGAAGAGAGAGAGAGAGAGAGAGAGAGAGAGAGAGAGAGAGAGAGAGAGAGAGAGAGAGAGAGAGAGAGAGAGAGAGAGAGAGAGAGAGCACGTGATGTATGTTTGGAAAAGATGAAAATTGATAACGTTGAAGATAAATTTTTCCTTGAGTATTATCTTTTTATTTTTGGACGACGAAAATTAGAATTATGAAGAATTCTTTTGGACATAATGTTGTTGTTTCTTTGTGATTTTGATATTGGCACGCAAATCTTTCTTAAACACGTGAAAACTATATACGTTGTCTTATTTTTTGCCGAAGTAATCACCTTTTGTATAGCAACATGCTTAAGAAATTCATATCATTCCACCAGACCACAGGAAGGGGAGAACAACGTGAATCCATTGTTCTTTGTTCATCCTTACATCCTTCAATTCTGCATCAGCTTACATTTTTCTTTCTGTCTTCTATATCTCTTTCATTGCTGTTCTATTTCTTCCCCCTTCCTCCTTCCTTTACTTATCTCATGCCTTTCTTCCTTCCCTTTCACTTTTAATGCTTCTTTTATCCTCCTCCTTTGCTCGCTCTTCCCTCTTCACATTTCTTGCTCTCCTCCTAACTCCTTCTCTCTCCTTTACTTCCTCTATCTCTTCCTTTCTCTTCAATCTGAATTTAACTTTTCTCTATTCATTTATTGCTATGTATATTTTCAGTTATTTCATTCCTCCCATATAATCACCTCTTTTCACTTCTTAATCTTCATACTTTTCCCTTTACCTCAATATTCTACCTTTATTTCATCCTGTTACATGCTTTGTTAATCTATTCCTCCCGTCGTCATTTTCTCTTACCTTTATCATCGACATCTTTTGTAACCCTCACTTTTATTCTTTCCTTCCTTCGTTCCTTCATTCCTTCCTTCCTTCATTCTTTCATCTCTTCCTTTTCACTATTCCGTCTTGATTTATTTCCTGTTCAGGCACATTTTTTTTTTACGGTTACTTGTCATCATTCTTGTCTTCCTGTAAATATCCCATCCCTTCCTCTCTCTTCTTCCTGTATATATAACAAGCCCGAGTCACTCAACACACACACACACACACACACACACACACACACACACACACACACACACACACACACACACACACACACACACACACAGCTGCAAACTTTAATGATTGCGCTAAATTGTTGTACCTTGTTTACAGAGAAAGCTTCAGGAGAAGGAAGAGGAGGAGGAGGAGGAGGAGGAGGAGGAGGAGGAGGAGAAGAAGGAGGAGGAAGAAAGGGGAAGCTAGTGGTGTAATGAGTCAAAAAAAGATATGTAGATCTTAGGTGCTGTTGTTATTGGTGGTGGTACCAGGTTGTGTTGTTGTTGTTGTTGTTGTTACTACTGCTGCTTCTGTTATTTTTTCTTTTTCTTCTTCTTCCTTTTCTTCTTCTTCTTCTTCTTTTTCCTCCACCTCCTATCCACTATCACCACCACCTCCTCCTCCTTCACGTCCTCCTCAACCTCATTCTAGTCCATGTCCACCGTCACCTCCCATCTTTCTCATCCCCCCCAGTACTACCTATCTCTACCACCACCACCACACCCTACATCCTCCCCTCCCTCCCGCATCTCCCTCCTCGTCTCCTGGTGGGAAGAAAATAATGATGTGACATCTGGTGCAATTACTGCCTGGAACAACGCTGGCCAGCCTCGCGAACAGGGACAAGGAGGATATAAGGCTCTTTCTTTAGGGCCTGAAGGGGGAAAAGGAAGAAGGGAGGGAGGCATAGGGGGAAACAAGGAAGGAAGGAAAGCGTAGGAAGGATAGGAGGGAGGGTCAGGGGTTGGGAAGTATACAGACCAGGGAGGTTGTAACGGATATGATATTGCACCACAGGGACGCGAAGGAATGAGAAAAGAATGGAAGGTGGTCAGCGGAGGTCACGAAATGCTGGTATAATTAGGATTACGGAGGGACTGACTGATTTATTGACTGTGTGATTGACTGACTGACTGATTGAGTGACTGATTGGATGACTGACTGACTAGGTGATTGATTGGCTGGGTGACTGACTGACTGACTGACTGACTGACTGACTGTATGACTGGCTGGTTTGGTGACTGACTGAATGGCTGACTGGTCGTATGGAGTAAATAAGGGAATGAAGAAGATAAATTACTATGAAGTTAATGAAAACGTCATATTTTTTCATCTCTTACTTTTTTTTCTTCTGATATTTTTTTTCTTCCATACATAAAGTGCATTGTCTTTGTTTTTCATCTCTTCGTTTCTCTGAGATGAAAAGTTTATGAAGATGACGAAAGGAGGAATTATTTTTTCTATCTTTTACTCTCTTCTTCTGATGTCTTTTTTTTTTTTTTTTTACTTTTTTTCAGGCTTTTTTTTTTCTCCTTATAGATTTTATGTGCCTTCATTTTTTTCTCCGTATTTTTCTAAGGTCGTTCAAGGAAAATTTCACCTTCACAACCCCTGTTTTTCTTCCGATGTCTTTAATGTTCGTTTGAAGATTTTTTTTTTTTCTCTGATAAATCATTCCTCTGATTTCTTCTCTCACATTTTTCTAAGAATCTCCAATAACTTTCTGAATCTCACCTATGCTCAAGTCTGTTTGTCTGTGTCTGTCTGTCTGTCTGTCTGTCTGTCTCTCTCTCTCTCTCTCTCTCTCTCTCTCTCTCTCTCTCTCTCTCTCTCTCTCTCTCTCTCTCTCTCTCTCTCTCTCTCTCTCTCTCTCTCTCTCTCTCTGTTAAGTATTTGTCCTTGTCTGTCTCTCTCTCTCTCTCTCTCTCTCTCTCTCTCTCTCTCTCTCTCTCTCTCTCTCTCTCTCTCTCTCATTGCCCTGGTTTTCGCATCCCTCCCTTCTGACTCATATTCTCTTTATTATCTTCGTTCTCTCGCTTCCTTCTTTCTGGGTGCTATCAAATTTGCCTCTTTCCCTTCATTTATTCACGCTCTCCTTCTCCGTCTCTTTCTTTATTATATTTTCCTTTCACTTACCGCCTGCTCTTCCCCCTTCTCTTCACAATTTTCAACGTGCATTGCTATATTTCTTTCACTTTCCTTAGTATCATTTTCTCATTTCCTGTCTTTCTCTTTTTCTCTTTCTCTCTTTCCTTTTCGTTCTCTTTATCATCCACTTTCTCGCCCTTGCCTGTTCTTTTTTTAATCTCTTTTCTCTTTTGTCGTTTCCTTTTTTAAATTGTCTTGTCATTTTTCATCAATTTTTTTCTTCTTACCTACACTTTCCATCTTTTTTCATATCTCCTTGCCTTTCTTTCGTTCTCTCTCTTTTCTTTTGAATTTTTTTTTGTCTATTTCACAGTCTCTCCTTTCATCTCTATTTTGCCTTTTCCTCTTCTTTCTTTTATATTCATGTCGTGTATTTTTATTCTTCACGAACATACTGAGTTTTCTTCTCTTTTCCTTTGTCCCTATCCTTCCTTTCTTTCATCTTTTCCTCTCTATCTTACCTTCCCTTTCTTCTCTTTTCGATAACGTATTATTTTCCTTGGTTCTCCTCTTTCTCCCCCTCATTTATTCCTCCTCCTCTGGCCTTCCTTCCACTTTTCTTTTTCCTTTCTCCCATCTCTTCTTCCTTCGCTGTCCTGCCTTGCTTCCTTTCTCCTGTCCATTATCATATCCTTTGCTAAAATCTTGACTTTCCTCATTTCCCTTCTTCCTTTTTCCTCATCTCTTCCTTCGTTTCCATCCCTTCTCCTCCTCTTTCCTCCATTATCTCCTTCGCCAACATCTTAAATTCCTTTCTTCGACGCTCCTCTTCCTCTTCCTCTTTTCTCCTTCCGTCTGCGTCTTCCTTCCCTTCTGTCATCGCGCTGCCTCTCCCGTGGTCCATTATGCGCCAGTGTGACCCAGGGCGCCGTCAGCTTCCCGCAGGAGCCGCCCAGGGAAGACGGTGTGGCTAGGAAGACCATTGACTAAAACAAAATTAATCCGCTGCCATATTTTCCCTCCTTTTAGCGACACAAAGGAAAGTGTTTAGGCGAGCGCCACCTGACGACACACACAGGGCTGGCTGTTCATTATTTTCACAATTAAGACCTTTTTTCAATCTTTTGTTGGAGAAAAACGGACAATTTTTTTCTTTTCTTTTGTCATCAAAGGAAGGCCAGCAACTCATTAATTTACCACAATGCAACATTCACCTCCCTCCCTCCCTCCCTCCCTTTCTCCCTCCTTCCCTTTCCCTCTCTTTCCCGGCTCTCCCCCCACTTTCTCTCTCTCTCTCTCTCTCTCTCTCTCTCTCTCTCGTCATTGTCATTATAATTGTATCTACATTTGTGTTTTCTTGGTAGTAGTAGTACTAGATGTAGCTGTAGTAATAGCAGTAGTGGTTGTGGTGGTGGTGGTGTTGGTGGTGGAATTTCTCGAATTAGTAGTGTAAGGTGTTCAGTAATTACTATCTGGATTCATGAAAATTACACAAACAATTATAAAAGCAAGTTATGAAAGCCCAAAATGTGAAACAATTTACGAGCACGCCCCACAATCTGGTAGGTGACAGTAATTCATGGTAAGGCGATACTTATACAAGGTACATCGTGGGAACAGATGCTAGCGTCTCCAACAACATAATACGGAATAATACAGAGAACGCGATGGAGAAACAAGCGGAAACAAGGCTTGCCTTTGCTGTGGGGTGTGATGCTCAAGGAAACCTTTGTCTCTACTCACTCTTATATGAATCGTCACTCACTCACATACATACACTTTTTACCTTGCCTATGATAATAAAGAGATGCTAAATCTACAATAAAAATCCATATAAGTGGACTAAGTTGTGCCGGAAGACAGAATTCGTCTGCAGGAATGCTATAAGCTGCTAGATACCGCCATCCAACTATATAATCGGCTCCTTCATTTCCGCCGCTTTGCACTGAACGTCTCCGTAATTTACACAAGAAATCTTAATACTCTAAAGTTTAGTATAAAACACAATACCACGTTATTAAAAACTTAAGTCTTTATTCTCAAACATCTCTGCGTCTTATCTAGAAAACTTTCAACAAGTAGTAATGGAAGTTTCCGAGATTGTCAAGGGTACTTATATTATTGTAGAGGTAATTTAACAAGTATTCTGTATTGCTATCAAAAGAAAACACTCACCTAATGAACAAAAAAGCAGAGTGTGAACACATATCATATCATGGAGAGATTGGCGAATTTAATGGAAGACTACTGAAATGTCGAGATCAGAGGGTAGGTGATTTCGTATTTAGGAATTTGGTGATATTACTTGACTTCCGAATATGCTTAATTCTTTACAGAAATGTATTTGAATGTTATATACGTGAAAGAAAGTGTTGCCTCCGATTTACCGTTGTTGACGAAGGGAGGAACCGATCATGTAGCCGAATATTCACCAAGCCGAATGTGCTACCTGTAGTGTCACAAGTGTCCCGCGATGTAGGAGTTGTACGGTCGCTGTCTCCTTGAAAAGAAAAGTAAGTGTATTTTTCGTGATCAGGAAGTGTAGGGAAGTACAGCTGCACGCTTTATATAGTAGCGGTGACTTACGTTTCATTATTTAAATCTTACGTAGGTGATGATAATAACATTTGAGACAGATTGATCACTATATAAACATTAACTTGTTACTCTTTTATTTTGAAGATCTAGCTGCCCATTACATTTTTGTCAAGATCTGACTGGACTTTTGAATGTAATCGAGATTTGAATCAGATTCTATTTGATTCAATGAACTTGCATGAAATTGTTTTTTTTAAATGTTTTGCTTGGTCTCTATAGGAACTCACTGTCACACAAAGCCAACTCTTGCGTATCTTATTACCGGTAACTTTTAAAAATCGGAGTATTCAAAACCTCATTAATTTTCTTCCGATGACGCAGAGGGGGAATTTACACCTGTTTTGCTTAGGAAGTTATTGAAATAAGCCTCAAATTATTCCTTATCACTATGAAAAACAGGAAATGGGATACCAGAAGACAAACCGATGTCCGAATAACATAAACATAAATATTTGTTATCTGCAACCACAAGAATTCTCATTTATTTTGTTGTCCTCCTAGTACTGCAGAGCTCAGGGGCTGAGGGAGGGTGGCCATCACGCAAGGCAGTGCCATTACAGACATGCCATGATCTGTGGGAAGGTGCGGTGATTGGCGAAACTTGAACGAAAGGAAAAGTTTGCACGTTCGTCTTAAGAAATATTGTCGTGCTTTCGTATTTATGTCTCTCTCTCTCTCTCTCTCTCTCTCTCTCTCTCTCTCTCTCTCTCGCTCTCTCGCTCTCTCTCTCTCTCTCTCTCTCTCTCTCTCTCTCTCTCTCTCTCTCTCTCTCTCAGACATAAAACCACCCGAACACTCGAGCATCAAAGGCTTGAGTCGCATAAGGATTTTTTTCTACCTCCCTCACGAGAATAATTAACTTGGCCCTGGAATAATACGGTGGATCTAACCCTCCTAAGCTTGCCTCCCTTCTCCCCATCCTCTCTCTCTCTCTCTCTCTCTCTCTCTCTCTCTCTCTCTCTCTCTCTCTCTCTCTCTCCCTCCCTTCTCCATACTCTCCTCCCAGCAAGCCGACTTTAAGTACTGGAAGTGGGGGCCGTGGTAGTGGTGGTGGTGGTGGTGGTGGTGGTGGTGGTGGTGGAGGCGGCTATCGGGGCAGTATTGGGACAGTATTGGAAGCTTAGGAGAAGTCTTAAGGGGTTCTAGGGTGTTTGTAAAGGGAGTGAAAGGGACGGTTGGATGTTTTCTGCTGCTTTGCCTGTGCGGGGGCTCTGTTCTAGAGGGTGTACTAATGCTACTGTTGTTGCGATTAAGAGAATGGTTTGCTTTTTTTGGTCTTTTTTGTATTTTGTTGTGGCTATTATTGTTTAAATTTTTTGGGGGGTGTTGGATTTATTGGTGTATTTATGTATTTAGTCTAAATAGATTAACTTTTTTTTTTCTACTGTCTTGTGTATCAATGTTTCTTTTCTTCAGTGCATCCTCGAGCTTTGTGGCCATAACACTGTTTCATTTTTCATCTCGGCTTAATTGAGGCTGCTGGTTTTCTTGAAGGTAGTAATAATTTTCCTTCATCCCGTTGTGCGTGTATATATGCTTGTGCTATGAAGTAATTTTACAATGATGTTAAAGATAGTAGTAATGATGATAGTGGTGGTAGTGAAACTGAAACGGAGGAGGAAGAGGAGGGTGTTGGAGGAAAAGAGAGAAGGATAAGAAAGATAGAAAAGGAAGGAGAGAGGGAGGGAGGGAGGGAGGAAGGAAGGGAAGGTACGAAGGAAGAAAGGAGAGAGGGAGTGAATCCTACTATTTGTGTCGAGCCTCCTGGGTAATGGCCGAGTGCCCTTAGTGGTATTAGAGTGAAAATCGTGCCTTCTATTACGGCGGGGCGGTGTATTGGGTCTTGTATATGTAGCTGGCAGTGTCTCGTTCCCAGTTTCGGAGCCTCGCCGGGGAGCGCTTCGAGCCTCGGAGTTAATGTTTCGAGACTAATCCACGGCGAATCCAATCGTGCTCAGGTGAATTTTTGCACCGCAGGACCAAGACTGATTACCTGTTGTACAAACCTGCCCGTCCTCCCCTACTCTCCCCCCCATCTTCCTGCCTTTCCCTCCTCCCTCACCCCATCCTGCTTGCCTATATGAGTTCCCTGCGGCGTTTTTTTTTTCCTTCTTTTTATTTTTGGTCACGATCTCATGTGTGTTGGTCTCAAAGGGTAAGTGAAATGTTTTGGTTGCTCGGGTCAGTAATAATGTGAGTAAAGGTGTGGTAATGGTGTTGATGTGGTGGCAATGGGAGGAATGGCGAGGAAGATGTTATAGGAAATGTTCATGTTTTTTTTGTCTATTTATCATTAGTCTTTATTTTTTGTGTATGAATTAGGCGGGTTAAGATAAGAAAGCTAGAAGGGACAAGATAAAAGGCCTATTAACTTCTTCAGTACCATGACCATATCAATTTTGTTTACTATTTAGTGATTTTATATAGCTTCAGAAACTCAGGTAGGGGATTAGAATAATGAAGACTGTGGCCATTAATCCCCTGACTTCCATAGACCCTTTCTAATATCAATAAAATTATCTAATCATACTTAAATCTCAAGGTAAAAATGTGTCCCAGTATTGAAGGGGTTGAATTGCGTCTTTCCGGAAATAAAAAGTCATAAATGCGAAGTAAAGTGAGTATATTACCACAACATGTAGTCGTTTCATGTGCTACTGAGAAGGAGCGATTCTAGACATTAACCCACTAATAGGTAGATAAATTAAAATATATATATATATAAAACAAAAAGTAAAGTAGCAAAAAAATCAAATCAAAAGCTGGTTCTGTCTCGGAAGTCTACACAAGATGACTGACGTTTCACACGCTGATAGGTAAACAAACTTATTATGGTGCTCGTAAAAGATAAATTTACTCTTTAAACCAATAATTCAATTTCTTTGTGTTTGTCTTTTCCGTCTTTGTTATCATTCCTTTTCTTCTTCTTCTTCTTCTTCTTCTTCTTCTTCTTCTTCTTCTTCTTCTTCTTCTTCTTCTTCTTCTTCTTCTTCTTCTTCTTCTTCTTCTTCTTCTTCTTCTTCTTCTTCTTCTTCTTCTTCTTCTTCTTCTTCTTCTTCTTCTTCTTCTTCTTCTTCTTCTTCTTCTTCTTCTTCTTCTTCTTCTTCTTCTTCTTCTTCTTCTTCTTCTTCTTCTTCTTCTTCTTCTTCTTCTTCTTCTTCTTCTTCTTCTTCTTCATCTTCTTCTTCTTCATCATCATCTTCTTCTTCTTCTTCTTCTTCTTCATCTTCTTCTTCTTCTTCTTCTTCTTCTTCTTCTTCTTCTTCTTCTTCTTCTTCTTCTTCTTCATCTTCATCTTCTTCATCTTATCATTATTACATCACCTTTATTATCATCACTACTATTATCGGTTTCTCACAGGTCAAGTTACAGCAAAGATATCCAACACCTCAGACGAGAAACAACGATATCACTTATGAATATCTTCTTTTTTTGTACAAAGCTGCAATAAAGCCAAGAAATATTATTATACAACGGCAAAAAAAGTGAAAAAAATAAACTAAAATGAGGAGAAACGAAAAAAAGAAATCGAGAATGAGAAGGATGAAAGGATAAAAGGAACGTAAAAAGCTGAGGATATGAAGAACGAGGAAGAGGGGCAACAAGAGAAAGACAATGAAGGTGGTGGTGGTGGTGGTAGTGGTTCTGCACGCTGGAGGAAGAGGAGGAGGAGGAGGAGGAGGAGGAAAAGGAGGAGAAGGAGGAATAATATGAGGAAGACTAGGAGGGTGATGGTGGCTGAAGTAGATGGTATAATGGGCCTTTGTGTTCGTGTTTCTCTGCACAGGAGCTCACGAACCCAATTACCTTTCTTGAGCACAGGTGGGGAGAGGGGAGGAGAGAGATAGATAGATAGATAGATAGATAGATAGATAGATAGATAGAGAGAGAGAGAGAGAGAGAGAGAGAGAGAGAGAGAGAGAGAGAGAGAGAGAGAGAGAGAGAGAGAGAGAGAGAGAGAGAGAGAGAGAGAGAGAGAGAGAGAGAGAGAGAGAGAGAGAGAGAGAGAGAGAGAGAGAGATTACGATGATATTGTGGAGAAAATTATGAAATAGAAAGATGAAGGGAAGGAAGGATTGGAAGAGAGATTAGAAAAGATTACAAAATTGGATAGAAATTGAATGCAAATAACTAAATCAATAAAAAAAAAATCGCTTATTCCCTATAAAACAACATGAAAAAAAATTCTGTGTGTGTGTTTGTTTGTGTATGTGTGTGTGTGTGTGTGTGTGTGTGTGTGTGTGTGTGTGTGTGTGTGTGTGTGTGTGTGTGTGTGTGTGTGTTTAGCATAAGCCAGGCCATCCTTATGATCTTAAAGGCGTCATTATCTACTCATTAATTTCTTCAAGAAAAATTGTATTTTAATTCCTCTCTTGTGGATTTAATAGTAGTGGTGGTGGTGGTGGCAGCTGCGGCGGCGGCGGCAGCGAGTGAATATATTGCAGCTGTGGGAGTATGTCACGGTATTAGTGTTGGAAGTAAAATTTATAGGAGCTGTGGTATTGTGACCAGTGGTAGTAGAGAAAGTTACTGTGTTCAATGAGATGTCTTTCCTTATCTTTTTACTGGCATGGTTTCTCAAGCTTGATAGAATATTCAGATTCAAGTTTAAAGAGTAATCTCAAGAGACACTGATTAGACAATGATTAGGTACATTCATCTTGTTACTCATATAAAATAGCAATGATCACATTAACATTAGCATTCAAAATAATTTGTATAATTATCATTATTATATATTTTTAGTTTTTTTTAGGTAAATGACGCGTTTTCTTTTCTTTATATATAATTTCGTGAATTAATGAATAAGTGAAATGAACAATATCTTTTAGTAATTCGTTGCATGTTGAGATTATTTTTTAAACTTGGAAGGCTTTCTTAAGTGTAATATCGTGGACTCGTGAAAATGTCGTGAAATCTGTAATATTTGAGCAATCCTTTTCAGCATTATCTTATCTCCATTCGCCTCAGTTCCATCCATGTGCATTTTTCCATCTGATATAATTTTCCATAGTTGCCCAAGATGGCGTCTTTTGTCTCATCATTTTTCTCTTATCTATAAACCTTTGTCATCTCGTCTAATTTTCCTTATCTCCCTTCCTCTTTCTCCCTCACTGTCTGTCTGTCTCTCTCTGTTCCTCGTGTCATTTATTTTACCTCCTTATCAAATGTGAACTTCAAATTTATTATCCGTTCTGCCTTACCTTTCATAAGACTCAATTCCTTAAAAGGCATTATTCTTCTTTCTGGTGCAGTCCATTATCTCTGTCTGTCTTGTAGGGAATAGTCTCTCTCTCTCTCTCTCTCTCTCTCTCTCTCTCTCTCTCTCTCTCTCTCTCTCTCTCTCTCTCTCACCGTTACTCCCACCTTCGTGTTTTGAGACTTCTCTTTCCCCCATTCTTCAAACTCCAAACCTTTCCAATCTCCGTTCCTCCTGCGAGAGAGACAAGTGTCAGTTGTCAGCCAGTGCTCGGGGCGGCGGGGGGCGGCTGATGAGAATCTATTGCTTCCGTGGCGTCTGTCTGGGTGAAACGTCAGCGCCTTTTCTGTGAAGAGATTCCGGCCTTGTTCCCTTCTTATTATTTTTTGTACCTACCTGGGAGTGCTTGTGTTTTCACCTTTGTGTGTGTGTGTGTGTGTGTGTGTGTGTGTGTGTGTGTGTGTGTGTGTGTGTGTGTGTGTGTGTGTGTGTGTGTGTGTGTGTGTGTGTGTGTGTGTTTGTGTGTTTGTGTGTGTGCAGATTCATGCTCTTGATGTACTCCACCTATTTTTCATTACCTATCCAGTCAAGCCTTTGAAATTTGTGGAAATATGAAACATTTACGTCGCAAACAAAACACTGGAAAAACTCAAGGATGATTTAAAAAATTGACAAAACATGCAAATAAAACTACAAGAACGTGAGAAAGATAAACTACAAAATATAGTCAACGTTGTATAGAAGTTGCACTTAATATGAAATTTTAAATAGTTACTTTTCAAATATAGAGTCAGAACATTTTTATTGATATCAACAAATTACTTGGCAACGTATAAAATAAACCAAAAGAAAACAATAGACGCATCGAGTAGCTTATAAATATGTGAATAGATTCTAATCTTACTCGTATATACAAACAGAATATCCAAGGAACATTAAATAATTACTTAACAAAATAGAATCGATATTATAGGAACATCAGTTAAATATGTCGCAGAGTATAGATAGGTTTTAGCCACAAAATTTTACCTTTGCGGTCGCTACATTGATATGTCATGGCTGCAACAAATCGAAGGTGTTGCGTGTCCAGTTTGGGTCATGTGGGGACCAACGTAATGAAACCCAACGTAAAAAACTTAACGTAAGCAGACCTAACGTAACAAAACCTAACGTAAATAGACCTAATGTAATTAAACCTAAAGTAACCAAACCCAACGTAACCCAAACCTAACCTAACCTAACCTAACCATACCTAACCTGATCTAATCGAGGCCGATAGTTTCGTGAGAGAAATAACAGTCTATCCGTGAATGAATAGGAGAGGACCCAAACTCCCGTTGCGGTTCCCAGATTCACCAGATATCGTAATATTTCACAGAAAATGTGGTCTACTGCATGTCGTATATTTTTTGGATATTCTACTATAACATACTGGGATATTAGAATAACTAAATTATTTTTACACACATATCTACGACATTAATGCTTTCATAGTAGGGTTAAGGTTATAACCATGCGTTGTGTTCTTTTTATACCATCTCTTCCTGGGATAAAAATTACTTAGTTATTTAATTAATAACTTTAAGTTAGTACGATATTTTCTTTCCTTCTTGGCTAGGAAGTAGACTGCAAGAAACCATGAACATATGAAGCCCAGTAAATGAGTTTATTTTCATAATTTATAAATCAAAGTATGATAATGAGATAGTCTATTGCCGTCTAATTCGTTCTGTATAGACATCTTCGGCGTCACAAAGACCTAATGATGTTAGCTAATGGGCAGTGGCCATCCTGACAAGCTCTTTTAGTCAAAAGGCACACCATGTTCAGACTATGGCCAGACACAGCCTATAGGGCCACGGTGATGAAAGGACTATAGCACCCTCAGGTCCGCAAATTTTCTTTTTTCTCATAAAGAAAACCGAACAAAAATTCCTCTACACTTTCCTTGTGAAGCATTAACCTCGGTAGAGGTAAGGTGAAATGTGTGTTAAGGTATAATGTGCTGTATTACATTCTCTAAAAATGAAAGAGCTTGGTACACCAGATGCCTATATTTTGCTCTACATAATGATGTTAGCCGTATAAACTTAAGTAGCTATAAAGAAATAAATACCATGGTAAAATAACAACAGAAAAATACTGGAAGGAGTAAAAACATGGCAAAATCAATAGATACATCGTAATAAAGTGTTTAGAGACAACAACTCTGTACCTCGAGACGATGCTGATTATCTCCTGAATTAAACCAGCCAGCGAACACTAAAAATTCTCCTGTTTGGGTCCTCCCCTATTGCAATGAATGAGTTTCTTTAGTTTAAGTTAGTTAGTAGTTTAAAAGCTGGTATAGTGACTATTGTTACCGTTAGAATAAGATATGGTGTTTCTCGTAATAGCTATGATTAGTTACTGTTTCAATAAAGTGATGCAAATGAGGTTTCTTTGTGTGAATGTTCTTGTCTGTACTTTGAATTAAAAATGAAAAACACATTTAGTATCAAATCCCTGACGATGCTGCTGAGGAAGAGGAGGAGGAAATAAGGAAGAGGAGAGAGGGAAAAAAGTAAGGAAAGGAAATTGAGGAGGAAATCTTTAATTTGGAAGAGGGAGATGAGGAGGAGGAAGAAGATGAAGGAAGAACAAGAAAAAAAGACAGAAGAGGAAATTGAGGAGGAAAATTATAATGTGGCAGGAGGAAGAGGAGGAAGGGGGAGGAGGAGGAGGAGGAGGAAGAGGAGGAGAAGAAGAAGAAGGAGGAGGAGGAGGAGGAGGAGGAGGAGGAGGAGGAGGAGGAGGAGGAGATGGAGGATTAAGATAATAATGATGACGTTATTTATTAATCATGCAACACTTATGAAAGAATATGAGAGCAGTGACTCGCCTCCTTCCTCTGTCCTCCGTGTCATTTATCATCACTTATTTTTCCTTCCCCTCTTCTTTATTTCACTTAATCTTCTCTTTCATGTTCGCCTTCGTGCAGTCGCGTCTTTTCTCCTTTATTTCTCCTAATTCCCATTTCTCTCTCATCTTGCTTTCCTCTTCTTAAGGTTTCATGTCCTCGTTCCTCAGTTTGTTTATTTTTCATTCCTTTATGTGTTGTCTTTTTTCCCTTCCTTCCCCTTTCTTTGGTTCGCCTTCACATTTTTTTTTCTCTATTGTGTGTATTTGCTTGATCTAGTTTTCTTCTTTGTCTTATTTTATCTGATACTCCACTTCCTAGCTTCCTTACTTTTTTTCTCTTACTCCTTTCCCTTTTCTCTTTCCCTTTTAGCTCGTCTTTGTTCTATATCTTATTCACCTGATTATTTTTTTCTTTTGCCCCCTTGTTACGTCTTGTATCATCTTACTATCTACCTTGCTCCTCTTTTTTCCATCTTACTACTCCATCTCTGGAAACCCCTCCATCCCGATCCCCTCATATTGTGCTCCATTCCCTCCACACCCTAAAAATGACTCTCGTGAACTACTCATTTAAGGATAAGATGGAAACAACACAGGTCAGAAAAACTTCATCGTTGCTGTTAATTTCTCTTCTCATGTTACTTATCAGTTTTCCTTCATGCCTTTCCTCCCGCATCATTTTCTCCCTTTCTGTGCTCTCAGATATTTTTCCTCTCCTCATTTTACGTGATTTGATATTTTCGTTTTCCATTATTCCTCCTCTGATTCTTTGCACTCCTTTTCTGTCTTTCCATGTCCTCCTCCCTTCCCTTCTCCTTCTTCCTCCTCCTCTTTCTCTTCCTTCTCTCGTTATCGCTTCCCAATGCAGCATAATGTTAACACAAGTCAAGAAAAGAGACAGGCAGGTAGACAGACAGACAGACAGACAGACAGACAGACAGACAGACAGACAGACAGGCAGGCAGTCAGGTAGGCAGGCAGGCAGGTACCAGCTCTTCAAAGGACGTAACATAATTTTGCTTATTTGTTTCTACCATTCTGTGCCTCCATTCTCGTAAAACAGAGACAAAAGGGATGTTGATGAGAGTGTATATTGTAGTGAGTTTTGTTTTCGTGTGTGTGTGTGTGTGTGTGTGTGTGTGTGTGTGTGTGTGTGTGTGTGTGTGTGTGTGTGTGTGTTTAGGTTGTGTTGTGTAAGATTGCTTTGTAACTTACGTGAGGTCTCTTAGTTATCATCGTCGTCGTTGTCATCCTTCCTGTTCTTCTTCCTCCTTTACTTTTCCACCTAGTTGTCGTTCTCATTCTCGTTTTCGTTCTCGTCCTTGTCCTCTTCCGCGTTGATGCAATTGCATACCTACATAATTAAACACACACACACACACACACACACACACACACACACACACACACACACACACACACACACACACACATACAGAGGTTCTTCGTAGAATATAAGTTAATTTCTCAAGTCTTTCTGAGTCCTTTTCGCTGATGCCTCTCCCTAAAAATCTATTTTCAATTATCTTTATCATTATCACCATAATTGTATTTTACATATTCGTTATGGTTTTCATTTCCATTGTATTTCTACTTTTCGTTCGACTGTTTTTATCGTCCTTTTTTTGGTTCCTTCCTGATTCTCGTCGATGTTTTAAAGTGGTTCCAATGCTTGTGCTGTAAGACAATGCTCGAATTCAACACTGCTTTTACCTGTTTAAACAAGTTCGTATTTCATAACGTATGTATGAAGATCCATCGACACCCTTTGAAATGCTTCCCTCACGTGCATTCCCTTCATAAGAATTTCTCTCAGATAGTTAAGTAGTGATAAATATGGTTATGATATGTGATTAGGTTAGGGGAATTTATCATTGGTCGAATAATTTTAGATAAGATATTTCTATTTCTCTTATAAAGCGGGAGATATAGATAACATGAGGCAATGAACCGGATTAAAGGCAATTGCAGAGTCAGTAAAAGGCTACAAAAGTGTAACCCTATCATGCCAGGCCGATAAAAGAGGATTTATACTACCCCTTTGCCGCTAATAGATTATGATGAATGGCTGGCCGGAGAGCTGAGAGCGGTATCCAATTACTAACTATTGATTGTGGAATGGATGCAATACCAGCCATTCCTTTTACCAAGGTTCTCTCTCTCTCTCTCTCTCTCTCTCTCTCTCTCTCTCTCTCTCTCTCTCTCTCTCTCTCTCTCTCTTTCTCTCTCTCTCTCTCTTCCACCAGACTCTCCTTATAAAAACGTAGTCCTTCATATCATTTTCTGAATTTCTTAGCGTTGAGCGGTTGTCAGAGGTGCAGGAAGGCAGTTAGATATAAGAGCTTTCACTCCCCCTCTGCAGGCACGCACTCGCGCGCGCCCACACACACACACACACACACACACACACACACACACACACACACACGTCACTACACCACATTAGCAGTGAACTAAATCTTCAAACACGTTTAAAACACACTTTTCTTGCTTTTCTTCTTTCTCTTCTTCTTCTTCTTCTTCTTCTTCTTCTTCTTCTTCCTCTTCTTCTTCTTCTTCTTCTTCTTCTTCTTCTTCTTCTTCTTCTTCTTCTTCTTCTTCTTCTTCTTCTTCTTCTTCTTCTTCTTCTTCTTCTTCTTCTCCTCCTCCTCCTCCTCCTCCTCCTCCTCCTCTTCTTCTTCTTCTTCTTCTTCTTCTTCTTCTTCTTCTTCTTATTATTATTATTATTATTATTATTATTATTATTATTATTATTATTATTATTATTATTATTATTATTATTATTATTATTATTATTATTATTATTATTATTATTATTATTATTATTATAATTCCTCTTCCTCCTCCTCTTCCTTCTCCTCCTCCTCCTCCTCCTCCTCTTCTTCCTCCTCCTCCTCCTCCTCCAATACTGCAGTAGTCAGCCTTAGTTTTTATCTCTCAGCCTCTGTCTTTCTCATTGTCTTTTTCTCTCACTCTCTCTACGCCATTCTTCATACCCCAGTACGCTACCTCATACTCCAGCCTCCTCCTCCTCCTCCTCCTCCTCGCCCTCCTCTTACCTGTTCGCAATTTTCGCTAATTATATTATTTTGCTCGACGTCCTCTGACAGAACTTTGGCGTCTGGTAATTAGTCTTTGATGTTAGTGTCAGAGCACGAGAGAAAAGTCACTGCTTGTCCAACTTATTGTTCCTGACTTTCATTATACTGCCCTCGAAAAATTTACAATCCAATTACGGGCAAGTGGAATTCATTACGAAGTTTTAATTATATTATCCCAGACAGGCGTGATTAATGGAGTGAACAATGCGGTTCTTGTCAGTGTTGGAAGGAAAGGAAGCAGCGAGAGTCTCGGAGGCGGAATGCTGGTGGTGGTGGTGGTGGTGGTGTTGTCGGCGGCGGTGGAGCGAAGCTGCATGAAGTTTGGATGAAGTCGTGTGTGTGTGTGTGTGTGTGTGTGTGTGTGTGTGTGTGTGTGTGTGTGTGTGTGTGTGTGTGTGTGTGTGTGTGTGTGTGTGTGTGTGTGTGTGTGTGTGTGTGTGTGTGTGTGTGTGTGTGTGTGTGTGTGTGTGTGTGTGTGTGTGTGTGTGTGTGTGTGTGTGTGTGTGTGTGTGTGTGTTGCAGTGTGCGTGACATCCATTAGTCGTGAACGTGTAATAAGGAATGCATCTACATATTAGTAATCATGAGCTATTTCTGTCATCTACGTATTCCTATAGTACACTTTGTCTCACACAGTGCTATTGTAGTGCAAGTGTAAATGATATTAACTATCCAACCCCGGTACAGATGTATATAAGATTCCCCTTGCCACTTAATTAATTCAATTTCCTTGCTTCTCTGTTATTTTTGACACCAACGTCTGCTAGTCCCGCCGTCTAATACTTTTCACTCCTCTGCCTCCATCGTAACTTCCGTCGTGTTGCTGCACCGCTGATCGTGGCGGGAGCATCTGTGTCTCCTGGTCGCGCCTTTTGTGCCTGGAATGGTCCCTCTTTCTGTCCTAAATGGCTCCTATCCGCCCTAAATGTCCCCTCTACGCCCCGAGTGTCACACGGAGTAAAACCACACCGCCATTACCTCGCGGGCAGATCTTTCATCCGTAACTTTTTCCTCTTTTTCTCTCTTTCTCTCCTCTCTCTTTCACCTCCCCGGGTCACACTTCATTAGCCGCCGCCTTATCACGGCCTGAGTCTCGCGCACCCGATATCTTCCCTGAGACATCAATTTATATCACGAGAAATGTATTGTCTCGCACGTCGCCCTGGGAACGGTGCCACTCCCGCCCCTGTGTCCGCCCGGGCTTGAGGCTCCTTCCCCCCTGGCGCCGGCAGGTGGGTTGCGTCCCCCTGCGAGGGAACCCATCTTCCGAAAATTGCTTTGTTGCAAGTTGAGTTTCCGAGGGAAATATTTCACCGGTATTTCTGATTGGGAAGCAAGGACAAGATAACTCATAGAAAGTGTCGCGCGACGGATAAAGAGAACGCATTTCTTTTCTGTCTGTGCTCTCTCTGTGTCTCGTCTGTCCGTCTGTTCTTCTCCCTCTTTTCTCTGTGCCTGTCTGTGCTTTCTATTTATCTCTATATGTATTTTGCCTGTCCTATACTTCTCTGCGTGTGTCTGTTTT
>NC_059301.1:25210749-25233249 GCF_017591435.1 Portunus trituberculatus | reverse complement strand
TATTGAAGACAAATATAAACAGACTAGCTAAGGTGATGTGACACTTGTGGAGACGGAATGGCGCTCTTGTTTTTACAGTATTGATTGTTATTGTTGTTGTTGTTGTTGTTGTTACTTTGGTGTTGTTGATTTTATATTATTACTACTGTTATTATTATTATTATTATTATTATTATTATTATTATTATTATTATTATTATTATTATTATTATTATTATTATTATCATTATCATTATTATTATTGTTATTATCCTTACTGATATTACCAGCAGCAGCGGCAATAAACTAGAATTAATAGTAGTAAAGCAGTGGTAGCAAAGCATTAGTAGTAGAGGTGGTAATAAAAGTAAAAGTGTTTCTCTCTCTCTCTCTCTCTCTCTCTCTCTCTCTCTCTCTCTCTCTCTCATTTGTCATTATCCTTCTGTTCTTTTGTTCCGCCTCACTTCGCCCTCATCTCATACACTTCCTTTGTTCTCGTATCCCGTAATCCTTCCTCCCTTGTTCGTATTTTTAGTCTTGTTTTATCATTTTCTCTCTCTCTCTCTCTCTCTCTCTCTCTCTCTCTCTCTCTCTCTCTCTCTCTTTCTCCGTAATTTTGTCCTTGATTGCCACGCTCACGGACCTTCTTTTCATCCTTTATTCTTTTCTCCTTCTTCACCTTCTTTCTTTTATTAGTTTCTTTTTTTGTTTTATTTATTCCTTTCTCTCTTTTCTTCTTTTTTTTTATCTTGTCTTACTTTCTTTCTTGTCCTGTTTTATTTTAGTTTTTCTTTGCCTTCTTCGTTCCATTATTTTTTTTTTTTACTTTGTTCTTTATTTTCTTCTATTTCTTTTTTTGATTTTTCCCCTTTCTGGATCCTCCTCCTCCTCCTCCTCCTCCTCCTCCTCCTCCTCCTCCTCCCCTCTTTCTCCCACCTGTTCTTCTCTCTGTCTTTCCTTCTGTCTTTCTCCATTCAACATTTACCACGACTTCTTCTTTTTCCTCTTCTTCTGCTCCTCCTCTTCTTCTTCTTCTTCTTCTCTCTCTCTCTCTCTCTCTCTCTCTCTCTCTCTCTCTCTCTCTCTCTCTCTCTCTCTCTCTACTGCTCTCTTCTCCTCTTGCATTAATTAGAATGGGTGCATGCTTTCTTTTTCCTCTCCCCTCCCCTCCTGTCTCCTTCCTTGTCACTAACGGAAGCTTTTTCACTCGCTTTATTTTTCCTTACCTGTCTTTTATAATTAAGATTATTTTTCAGGGGTGACTTTCACGAAATAATCAAGACTTAACTTTATGACATCGTTGCCAGATTTATTTTTTATGTAATTTTCCTACGTGTATATATTTTTCTCCCCCATCAACTTTTTACTAATTCATTTTTGCTATCGATGTCATTATTTGCAAGGCATTTTATGTTAGGATCGTAATATGAGCCTGATTTGTAGGGCGCTAGTGATATTGAGTGGTTAGAGTGACTGGCCAAGATTTAGTGTTGCAGATTTGTTCACACTTATATTGGGGCATATTCTGAAACACTTCTTTCTACTTCTGGCCGCACCTTCACCACTTTCACAAGGCTCTACTTGAGGCGACACTGGTTTTGAAGGGTGTTTCAGTGACATATAAACAAGATTTCTGCATTGTGAACTGGAGAAACGCTCTTGAGAACTGGGTTAATTGTCCCTGCAACCTTTAAAAATGGTCATGATGGGAGAGAAAACAAGGCATTATTGGTCACAAATAGAGTAACATTCATCATTCATTTCCACTATATCTGATATTTCTTCTGCATTTTTAACTCCATGATCTGCTGACAATCATCTTACAAAACAAGAGAACTGTAGATTATCACCATATTAGAAAACCTAAACTGAAAAAAAGTCACTAGACCCAACCTTAGTAAATGCAGAATGATACTTGACCTTTTCTCTGAGACCTGGGATAGTGAAGAATCGGGAAGAAAAATCACTGCGGATTCGGCGATCATCTTTCCTGATTGGTAACGTGTCCGACTTGCATTCTTACCGCGAGTGTCCTGTTAAGGGTTCAGTTCCCCGAGGAGGGTCTCTTGTGGTCGTTTTCATGCGTCCTTCAAGTCAGTTTCCCTGTGTATTAGTGATCGATTAAAGCTGAATATGTAGGTTCTAAACTTTATATCTGTAAATAAGACACGTAACGGAGTAGCTTGAATGGGAAATTCTCTTCAAATAGACCCTGTGACTTTGCTATCCAGCATTTTTTTTTTTAATATATATTGGTTTTGTATAAAGAGTAGTTATGGTAATGGTCTTTCTTATTCTCGATACTCGTGTATGTTTTTCATCTTCTGTTCTGTAAGTGCAACCAAGACACTGATGATATGTATGGTGATGATAATAATACTAATTGTGATAATACGTGTAGTAACAGCAATAATAATAATAATAATAATAATAATAATAATAATAATAATAATAATAATAATAATAATAATAGTAATAGTAATAATAATAGTAATAACAGCATTCCTCGTATTTCTACCACCAACACGAACACAATATTCCATGAGCAACTTTTAGTGTTGTTATTTCTATTTTACTCGCTACTTGCAGAAATGAAATAACATTAATCTGGAGAACCAACACCACCACCACCACCACAGCAACGTCAACAGCAACAGTGGCAGCATGGAGAATAAACACCAGTACCTCAGTTGTCTCCAGTGAGTGTTACAAATGTTGTCTCTGTTTGACCTTTTTTATTTCTCCCCCACTGCTTACTGTGTTCCTGCCTGGCATCGGTGTGGGGGTCGGAAGAGGGGGATCGGATGACGTGGTTGCCGTGGTGGGGAAGAAGTGAGGAGGAGAACGAGAGTGTGAGGGGATAGTGTTGGGGGGAGTGCTGTTCCCTGCGGGTTGGCGAGCCTGACCCCGCCGCAGCCACTTCACCAGATCCAATTATCTTCAGTTTTCCATTTTCTGGTGTTTTTTCAATTCCTCTTTATTGCCACATTCCCTCGAGTGTTTCCAAGGGGTGAGGGTAACCTTGTTAGGGCGAGTGTTGCCAACTCCAGCCCTGTACCTACTGCTAGCCCCTCCCGACTTCCCCAGCCTCGCCCTACCTCGCCCTGCCTTGCCCCGCCACACCCTGACCAGGCTCCGCTATCCTCTGTCTGACCCGGCTGGCCCTACGCTCTTCACTCCCCGAGCCCTCCCAGTGACACCGCTCTCCAGGCAGACGCGTGTCACTTTTCTGCTCTTTGTTCTGTGCCGCTTCACACAGTTAGCCGCGGTTCCATGAGCGCCTCTGGATATACGTACGTGGATATGCAAGAGAGAGAGAGAGAGAGAGGGAGGGAGAGACAGAGGGAGAGGGAAAGGAAGACATCCAGACCGACAGATATACAGACGATCAGTGGATAAAAATCTTGGGAGTAAATTTTAGCCGCTAAGGGTTTTTTCTTTCTTTTTTCTCCGGCGCTTTAAACTCTCCTTTTCCTGTTTATCCGTCGGTAGCCTGCCCGGTAATCAGATTTGCTCGGCGCGGAATCGTCTTTCCCGGTTGTATTATGAAGTCGGCGGTGCTGTAGCCTTCTGCCGACCAGCTGTATCCACGCTGCGCTGTCGTATGTGTGTGTGTGTGTGTGTGTGTAATTCACTGTTTGATCTGCTGCAGTCTCTGACGAGACAGCCAGACGTTACCCTACGGAACGAGCTCAGAGCTCATTATTTCCGATCTTCGGATAGGCCTGAGACCAGGCACACACCACGCACCGGGACAACAAGGTCATAACTCCTCGATTTACATCCCGTACCTACTCACTGCTAGGTGAACAGGGGCTACACGTGAAAGGAGACACACCCAAATATCTCCACCCGGCCGGGGAATCGAACCCCGGTCCTCTGGCTTGTGAAGCCAGCGCTCTAACCACTGAGCTACCGGGCTGTGTGTGTGTGTGTGTGTGTGTGTGTGTGTGTGTGTGTGTGTGTGTGTGTGTGTGTGTGTGTTATATGGTTTTTCGTTTGTTTTATGTTTTACTTATAGCATTGTATATTCTTGGGTTTTCATTTTTATTGAGATCTGTATTTTTGTGGAGTTTTTATTTAAAATTTTTCTTATGCATTCTTCTACATGACATTATTTTTTTCCCGGTCAGACGAAAATGAGACTATAATTCTTCTCATGTTGCTATTTGTGTCAATGAAGTACTACTGCTACTTCGTATGTGATGATAAACAGAAGACTAGGAAACTGGTGAGCAAAGGCAGTTTGAGGCATAGAAAGTTATTAGGGATAGACGTTAAGAGATAAAAAGTTAAGAATAACGAGTTAGAGGATATGAAAACTTAAGCAGTCGACACGGCAATCACATTTATTTATTTATCTACTATTGGAGACCACAAATAACGTATATCATATTTCAAGTTTAGTCTCCTTTTTTTTTTTCCTTTGTGTACTTTGGGTATGTAAGAAGAATTAAAGTGTTTAGGCTTGCATTAGTCTATTTAGCTATTCGTACATCTACCAGTCTTTTTTCCTGCTTGTTTGTCATATTTTTTTTATTTGCATCTAAATATAAACAGACAGATAGCGAGTCAAGCGAAATATCAGACACACACACACACACACACACACACCCGGTAGCTCAGTGGTTAGAGCGCTGGCTTCACAAGCCAGAGGACCGGGGTTCGATTCCCCTGGCCGGGTGGAGATATTTGGGTGTGTCTCCTTTCACGTGTAGCCCCTGTTCACCTAGCAGTGAGTAGGTACGGGATGTAAATCGAGAAGTTGTGACCTTGTTGTCCCGGTGTGTGGTGTGTGCCTGGTCTCAGGCCTATCCGAAGATCGGAAATAATGAGCTCTGAGCTCGTTCCGTAGGGTAACGTCTGGCTGTCTCGTCAGAGACTGCAGCAGATCAAACAGTGAAACACACACACACACACACACACACACACACACACACACACACACACTCACACACTCACACACACACACACACACACACACACACACACACACACACACACACAGAGGGGAGACTAGTGTTTCCCCTCATATTTACTAAGCCCGCGGCACTCCTCTTTGTGATTTTTCTGTCTGAGTGTCTGGCGTAGCAAACAGTGATGAATATTCATACGCACAAGGCAGAGATCGGAATGGATTTGGAATCACAGGTTGGATCCCGCCGTTAAGTCCGCTCCCATTTTAGTTTGGCCAACCCGTGTGACTGTTTTCTTAATATCGTCACACTCATGTACTCTGCATCACATTCAGGGGCCGCATATACATGAGGGTATTAGTATACTGAATATTTTTGAGGCCCATCAGTTTGGGAATCGATATTGGAACCCCACGTGTTGCCAGAGAGGACTGTTTTTATTAGTGAGGGGGGAAAAACCTGTCCCTTTTATAACTTTTCTGAATATTTGCAGTTTTTCTTTATTCTTATTTTACCATCATTATACGTACATTGTTGTTGTTATTGTTGTTGTTATTATTACTATTTTCATTATTATTATTATTATTATTATTATTATTATTATTATTATTATTATTATTATTATTATTATTATTATTATTACTATTATAATTCATTTTCTTATCATGAGCGAAGAAAACTTTCCCACACCTGCTTTGAGTAATATTATTAACCTATTATGCTTGAGACACAGATTCTTTTATTATCACTAATCTATCCTTTAATTGTCTTGATTGTTATTTACTTACATTCAAACAACAGTAAGTAATTATTTGCATGGCTGCTCAGAAGAAGCATTAATTCGTGCTCTCTAGGATGTAGAACTACATGTATTAAAATTGGTAGATGATTATTATAATGTTAAAAAAAGTCTATCGATATATTTTCAAAGGAGTTCCCTTATTAGTTTCCTCCATGTCATTTAATCGTTACTTTTGACTTCATTCATAATTCTCCTTATTTAATTTTGCTGCTGGTGTTTATCCTTTAAATATCCTTCAGTCTGACAAACACAATGGCATCACCTTCTCAGTAATGATTTATCCTTTATCATTCTATGCCCTAAAAAGAGACACCATCATGAAACACAACAACAGTCTCGTTTTGTCCCGTTACTCAAGTTTGCTGCTAAAATTTCCGTGTCAGCCTTCTGAGATATGTTCCCTTTTAACTCCCTCCTTATTTCCCGGTGGAATGATTTACAGAGAAGACAAAGATGAGAATGGAAGTTTTTTCTTTGGTGTTGTCTTCCTTAATATGTTATTGTTTTATTACATTAGTTTGGTAGGTTATCCATTATTAAAACCGGCATACGTATTTCCCCTCATCGTCATCACAATCATCATAATCATCATCATCATCATTCTCCTTATTGTCGTCTTCTCGTCATCTTAGTATCCCTTATTACCTTCGTTTTCTTCCTGTCGTCTTATTCTCCTTTATGATCTCCCTCCTCCTCTTCTTCTTCCTCCTCCTCCTCCTCCTCCTCCTCCTCCTCCTCCTCCTCCTCCTCCTCCTCCTCCTCCTCCTCCTCCTCCTCCTCCTCCTGCACCTCCTCACGCTACCAGTATAGCTGTATTGGCGAGGCTTCATAAGGCTTCATTGTTACCTGGAAGGCCGGCTCCCTCCTCTTTGACGGCGAAAGATGGCCATGCCGGTCCACAATATAGACGGGAGCGCTTCATCTCAGGACGCCACTACCAGCTTCTCCTTTACTCTGCCTAATACTGATACTGCTGCTTCTACTGGTGATGGTGGTGGTGGTACTGCTAATACTATTGCTACCTGCTACTACTATACTACTCTATCTCATTCTTTGTGTTTCTCTTTTTTCCTCCGGTTTCTCCTCCTTCTTCTCATTCTCCTTCTCCTGATGAGTCTCGTAGCAACATAAGAAGACACAGTGACAGGAGGCCTAAATTCAGATCTTCATATACATTAATGTGAGAATTCAATGTTTAAGAAAAGAACATAAAGGAGAAACTGAATGAAGCCTAATATTAGACCTACACTTAGTAGTTCTCGTAGAAAACATATCAACCTGTGTATTTCCATCAATCATACATTACATCAGTAAATAAGGGAAGCACAAGAAAAGAAGGAATAAGTACATGAAATAAAGAATGATCAAGTAAAAAAAGAAAATGAGAGAAAACAAATGGAAAGAAACTACCACTGTGAAATGTCTGGGATGATTGACTGGGGAGCAGAGTGCACAGCAAATTCCCAAAGGCAAAGGCAAACACGAAAGAAAATAAGTCATAACGAGATAATGATTCCTCTGACGGGAATTCAAAAACAAGACTAAACTGGTGATACTCTGGCGAAGCGAAACTCATCGGAGCAGCAAACCTTTGATGCTCCGCTACACCCGCCGCCCGTGTGACGCGAGGACCAGCGCTACCGACACCGATAAGACACACGCTTCCACACAGCCGATTTCCGTGCCTTTGTGAACATGGACAGAGAACGAGCCGCTACCCTACCGCCACCAACACCCTTGAAGTGGTCGACAGCACCACGGCCACTGTCGCTATAGTATCATCAGCAGTTTCAGTCATGACAGCTCTCCATCCCGTCTTGCCCTCACTGCCTCAGCTCCAGTGGAATTTGGAAATAAAAAGATGAATTGAGGAATAAAGTGAAAAAGCATCGAGACAAAACATTTCAGTAAAGGAGAACGTCGAACCATTAGGAGGAAAACATTCTGAGTGTGACTGTTTGAAAGATGTTTGCGTCTCTTTTCTCTTGCGTGTTCGAAGGAGACTAAAGAGACAATTCGAACCGATGGCGTGATCCTTACAGTTGCAGCACAAACACGCCATACCAAGACTATTATTTCTAGTGAAGAATTTACATACGAATTTATATACGGCAGTAAAACATGTATAATCAATTTTTCTCGGAAACATGGCACAGAAGCCTTGCCCTTAGTGCATTACATTTGTACCGTGAAGGAGACAAATAACACTAAAATCACTTACTATACTAAAGACTCAATTGACTCAGGAGACATGACAGAAAAGCTCTCTTACATAACAGTGTAGAAAAAAGTAAAACCAGACCAATATTATCAATTACTAGAGACGAGACGGACACTCAACATGTAAACCAAACCAGGCACATATTATACGTCTCAAGAAACATGACTTAGAGCAGCCTTGACCCTCGCGCGCAGTGGCTAGTTTGAGGGCGAGGGGAAAACGGTTGTTGGTACCCGGAGGCGCTTGGCAGGGGTCCAGGGTTTCAGAGTTCCAGGCGACTAGGAGCCCCAAGCCGCCCGCGAACTCACGCTGCTGGGGTCCGTCGTCGAGCAGGGGACACTGATCAAAGAGACTCTATTGGCAGGCTTCAGAGTGGGGGTGATGGATGCGCCCCGCGAGAGTGGTCCGTGGGAGGAAGGGGACGCTGCGGCCAGTAGGGACAGTGTGACGGGACTTGTTGGGGTTGTCTCCGTCTGTCTGTCTGTCTATATATATTTGTGTCTGTATGTGGAGGGGTTGAGGGTAAAGGATAATGATTACGATTCTCTTTAATGTTATAAGTTATATGATTTTTATACATTTATTTTTCAACTGTGGTCCGTTGATTTTCTGTGTTTAGCCGTCCGTCTATGTTTTCCGGTCTGTTTGTCTTGTCTGGCTTGGTCTGGTCATGTCAGGTTAGGTCAGGTCACAACACTCACGTGTAGCTCCTGTTTGCCAGCAGCAGGTAGAGACGAGATGTAAAGCGAGATGTAATGACTATGTGACCTAGCCTCGCTGTCCCGGTGTGTGGTGTGGGAGAAGCATCAATTTTACCCAAAGATCGGTGACTATGAGCTCTGAGGCCTTTCCGTAGTTATGCTGGCTTTGTTGCAAGAATGACAGACGAGTGTGGGTGAATAATACACACACACATACACACACACACACACACACACATACACACACGCCCGGTAGCTCAGTGGTTAGAGCGCTGGCTTCACAAGCCAGAGGACCGGGGTTCGATTCCCCGGCCGGGTGGAGATATTTGGGTGTGTCTCCTTTCATGTGTAGCCCCTGTTCACCTAACAGTGAGTAGGTACGGGATGTAAATCGAGGAGTTGTGACCTTGTTGTCCCGGTATGTGGTGTGTGCCTGGTCTCAGGCCTATCCGAAGATCGGAAATAATGAGCTCTGAGCTCGTTCCGTAGGGTAACGTCTGGCTATCTCGTCAGAGACTGCAGCAGATCAAACAGTGAAACACACACACACGCACACACACACAAAGTAATTCAAAGGTGGGACGTGCTACGATGATCACCCTATAATTGGAACGTTTCCAGGAATCTTCTGGAAAACATGCAAGTAGTATGCTTGTTTTTGAATCCCCAGCAGGTGTTGTCAGACCCGAGGTGATCGTACTACCGTAATTGGACTGAATTTCTACACGTGATCCTATTAGTTGACGAGGGTTATTTTTATTATCATTATTTTAGTTTTTTTTTCTCTTCCTTGATGGGAAAATACTCGCATTGATAATATTCAGCGTAGGTACTTCCGTCACTGTGTGCATGTACGCGTGTGGTATTCAAATGATGTTATTCTCGTAATTATTTTAGTGATGGTCATATAGAAAAAACTATTGATGATTGCTAGTTGTAATAGTAGTAGTAGTAGTAGTAGTAGTAGTAGTAGTAGTGATAGTGGTAGTGGTGGTGGTAATGTTTCTGTAGAGCGGTAGTAATGGTGGAGTGAGTAGTAGTAGTAGTAACAGTAGTAGTAGTAGTAGTAGTAGTAGTAGTAGTAGTAGTAGTAGTAGTAGTAGTAGTAGTGGTAGTAGTAGTAATAGTAGTAGTAGTAGTAGTAGAAATGGTAGTTCATCATCATCATTATCATCATCATCAGTAGCACTAGTAGTAGTAGTAGTAGTAGTAGTAGTAGTAGTAGTAGTCATAATAGTAGTAGTAGTAGTAATAGTAGTAGTAGCAGCAGCAGCAATAGTAGTAGTAGTAGTAGTAGTAGTAGTAGTAGTAGTAGTAGTGGCAATAGTAGTAGAAGTGGTAGTTAATAATCATTATCATCATCATCATCATCATCAGTAGTAGTAGTAGTAGTAGAAGTAGTAGTAGTAGCAGTAGTAGTAAAAGTAGTGGTAGTAATAAAAGAAGTGGTAGTAAATCATCATCATCACCTTCATCATAATCATCATCATGCAGTACCGTACACTTAGCATGGCCAGGGAAACTTGTCATCGTCCGTGGTGCAGCAGGTGTGAGGGTGTTTGTGGGTGTGTGGGGGTGGGGTGAGGTCGGCAGCTGCTGCAGTACCATTGTGGAGTATACCGAGACAGGGGCAGTTTGTATTTCTTCGTCACCGTCGTATCCTGTTCCTCTTCCTTCTCTTGGTCCTTGTCCTCTTCATCTTCCTTATCTTTGTCGCCGTCTTGCTCCTTCTCCATTTCCCTTTTTTTTTCTGTCTCGCTCTCTCCGTTTCCTTTTCCTCTTCCTCTTCCACCACCATCACCACTATCTCCTTTTTCTTGTTTCCCACTCCTCCTCCTCCTCTTCCTTCTCTTCCTCCTCCTCCTGTTTGTTGCTTCCATTATCATCATCATCGCCACCATCAACAATGCTTCCTGTTTTCTTTATTCCTATATTTCTTCTTCTTTTCTTTCCGTTTATCTGCTTCTTCTCTTACACTTCTTCTCTTACATCAATTGTTCCTTCTTTCCTCTCGTCACCAATTATTTTCCTTAATTTTCCCTTCATCTTTCCTGTTTCTTTCTACCTTCTTTAACACAATCATTATCTATCATTCCTTCTTTCTCAGTTCTCTTTTTTATCCCCTCATCAGACTACCATCTTTCCTTCTCATCTTTCCCATCTCCTTGTTTACCTACCTTCCATCGCTTCTCCGCTCTCATATCTTGTCCTCTTCCTCCTCCTCCTCCTCCTCTTCTCCTTCCTTCTACTCTTCTTGCTCCTGTTCTTCTTCCTCCTTCGCCTCGTAAGATCTCAGCTCCACTTGTGTTTCTGTTTGGAAAGTCGTTCTCTGGCGTCTGGAGCAACCACATCGCACCCTCTTATTGAATCTCCATGCTGAACACTGGATTACTTGTGTGCCGGGGAGAGAGAGAGAGAGAGAGAGAGAGAGAGAGAGAGAGAGAGAGAGAGAGAGAGAGAATGAGTGTATGTGTAGCGGAGTAAGGAGAGGGAATCACCACTAACTTGAAGAGATAGGGAGAAATGGAGGGGTTGCATATGTGTAGGCGAGTGAGGGACTGACTACCAGCTCGGGGTGAGAGAGGGACGAAAGGGGTTGTGGTAATGGTGGAAGGCAGGCAGAGAAAGAGGGGGAGGAGAATGACTCTGTGTATATGTGTGGGCGAGAGGGGAAGGGAGTTCCTACTATTTTTTGGGGAAAAGAGAGAGGTTGTAGTGACAGGGGAAGGCAGGAATAGAGGAAAGAGGCATAGGGGAAGGTAAAGATAGAAAGAAAGAAACCATGTATGTGTGTGTGGTGAGTGGAAAGGGAATTACTACTGCTTTGTGGGGAATTGAGTAGTTGTGGTGATGTGTGGAGCTTGGAGGGATAAGGTCTGAGAGGGAAGGAAGCAGGACGAATGCACATGCGAAGACTGTAATAGGAGGATTGGTGTAGTTTCGAAGCGAGTGTTAAGGAGGGAGGAGACACGGGCGGGGGTGGGGGGGGAAGGAAGAGTAACAGAAGGAAGGAAGGCATGGAGGGAGGGAAATGGAAATGGAAGAGAGGGTCGAGAACAAAGGAGAATATGGAAAGTGTAGAGGAAACGAGAGGCGGAGGGTGAAAAGATAAATATGGGAAGAATATTTTTAGAAATTGTCGTTATGTCGAAAATGAAGCAGACAAAATAGGGAGGGAATAGGTGGAGGAGGAAATAAGCAATTATAATGATGATGGTAAGAATGATAATAATGATGATAATGATAATAATAATAATAATAATAATAATAACAATAATAATAACAATAATAGTAATGATAATAATAATAATGATAATAATAATAATAATGATAATAATAATGATACATGATAATAATAATAATCAAAAGAAAGAGATGAAGAAGAGGAAGCGAAGATGGAAAGAAGGACATGGTAAAAAAGAAGAGAAAGTGAGAAGTTGTGATGTAGGTTGAGAAGAATCACTGAGTGAAAAATGTACCAGGGGTGACAGTGGATGTCTATTTTTGTTACTTGTTGTTTCTGGAAAGAGAGAGAGAGAGAGAGAGAGAGAGAGAGAGAGAGAGAGAGAGAGAGAGAGAGAGAGAGAGAGAGAGAGAGAGAGAGAGAGAGAGAGAGAGAGAGAGAGAGAGAGAGAGAGAGAGAGAGAGAGAGAGAGAGAGAGAATTTGCTTATAAATATTTGTCATGTTGAAATTGGCTTCACAAGGTAACAGCGCGTCAAGAGTGATAAAGAGAACGAGTGATCATTAAACTAATGGAAGGATTTGAAAAAAAAATCGTTGTATATTTCACAAACTGACAAAGCGTTGATATTAATATTCGCATTTTTAGTAGCGCAGTATCGGTATTAATATTGCTGTCACGATTATCAGTTATATTGGCAGTAGAGATCATTCCGCCATGTGAATATATCTCTTAATCGTAGCTGATACATTATTTTCTACGGCAAATTTTGTGATGTCAGAAGAATTTATGTGTCAGAATCCATACGCATTGTGAAAGAAAAAATAAGGCGTTTGTTCAAATTTTTTTTTCTTTTTCTAATTGACACAGAGTAGAATTGTTCTTCCGCTACCCTTGTCCTCATTTCTTGTCCCGCCCCTCGATATCATTACCAGAATGAGAAGAGAACTTTGGACTCGCCCTGGCTGAGGCCACGACTACTGGCGACACGCTCGTGTTGGGAGAAAAAAAGGAAGTAAAAAAAAAAGTTATCTGAGTGGCAGGCGAAGGAGAAAAAATAACTGTTGATCATTTTGTCGCTGTAATGAACCTTCACTAATGAGGGGAAGAAGGGACGATGGAGGGAAGGAGGCAGGAAGGGGCGACGGAAGGGCGCATGGAGGGGACGCCGGTTTGGAGAAAATGAAGGGATGAACGGTATTAAGACGAAAAGACGACCCCAAAAAAGAAAACTTAATACGATACAGAAGGAAAATATATATATATATATATATATATATATATATATATATATATATATATATATATATATATATATATATATATATATATATATATATATATATATATACACACACACACACACACACACACACACACACACACACACACACACACACATTTTTTTTTTCTTGTCTGGGAAAAAATATACTAAATTGGAAATAAGTTTTTATATTTCAAAACACAAAATAAAACAAAACAGATAAAAAAAAATCCAATAAACTAACGAGCAGAGAAAGAAAACTTTGTTGTTTCGTGCAGGACCGTTCCAGCAAAGACAGAATGACTAAGAAAGATAAGAAAAGTCGATTCTTGTGAGAGAAAACTAGGGCACTAAAGATTGCCCGGCGCGGCCCTAGGCGCGAGATAACAAGTCTCGACCTCGCCCTGGTGAAGATGCGTCCTGCTGACAAATAGACTGACTTAAAATATACCTCCCGTGTAAGAAAGTATAATGACGCCGCATATATAACCTTAAAAAGCATGGCACTGAATCTGGCCTCCAGAAGAATTTATGTCGGTCGTTTGGCACCTTGCCAGAAGGCGGGGCAGTGGGGGAGGGGGGCGAGAGAGGGTGGGTATGGGCGATAAATAATGTAGGAGAGTAATGTGAGCAAGACCTCCGAAAGACTCCTTCTTCCTCTCTGTTCGTCGTCACCGCACGGGGTCTTTTCCTTCCCCTTTGTCCCCCTTGCTTTGCATTCCTCCCCCTTCCTCCTCACCGTGAGATCCTCGCCTCTTTTCTCAACCCTGATCTTTTCCTCCACACCCTTGATCTCCCCTCCTTCACCAGGATTCTCCCCTTCCCTCTCCACAGCGTTAGTTGTTCTTTCTCACTGATTCACCCTAAGCCACTCGTTATAACCACAGGCGATAGGACACACGCACGCACGCACACACACACACACACACACACACACACACACACACACACACACACACACAGAGAGAGAGAGAGAGAGAGAGAGAGAGAGAGAGAGAGAGAGAGAGAGAGAGAGAGAGAGAGAGAGAGAGAGAGAGAGAGAGAGAGAGATGAATCTGTATGGTGTACATGTGCTACACTGGAGGAAAGGAGAAGAAGAGAGAGACAGTATTAAATTAGATGTTATTAAAGACGACTGAGTCGTAATTGTAGGGAATCCGACAGACAGATGGAAGAGGCGGTGACGGACGAGCGAGGGTGACGGACGAGACGGGCGTGGCAGTGTGGGCGGCGGTGCCAGCGGGAGGAGAACGGGGACGAGAGAAATTGTGAGCTGGAGATGGCCGGAGGAATCACGATGGAAAGGAGAGGCGGCGTGTGCGTGTGCGCGCGCGTGTGTGTGCGTGCGTGATGTGGCGCCGCTGGATGCCTGTGTGAGTAAGCTCACTCAAGTGTTCCGGCAGACTTGCTCCGCCACCTCGAAGGCTCCTCCATCACTGGCCGCATCCTGGCGCCACGAGGCCGACCTTGGTTAGTGGGAACTTGAGAGCCTGACGCGTCCCACCCACGCCGTCATCCTCCGTTCCCTTCAGCCTCTCATACTCCTGATTTTCCTCGTCCGTCTTCCTTCCTTTCTTTCCTCCTTCGTTCCAGCTCCTTTACTAAACTTGTGTTGCATCGATATATCACGTTGGCCATCTGTTCCTGCTTCTTCCTTGCCTATTTTCTTTTTTTTTTACTACCTTATTTTTTTTTTACTACTCCTCATCATCACGTTCCTCCTCTTCCTCGTCCTCCTCCTCCTCCTCCTCCTCCTCCTCCTCCTCTTCCTCCTCTCCTCCTACTCCTCCTCCTATTTCGTTGTGACTCTTTCCTCATGCATCTGTTTCATTCTAGCTTGGAGTTTCTTATATATGTGTCTTTCCTGTCTTTCAAGTTTCCTCCCATGCTGTTGTTACGTCTCGTTTTTCTTGCCCTCCATCCCCTTCTTGTGTTTTCCATGTCTTTTATATCCCCTCCAGTCTTTACAGGCTTCTCATCTTTCCTCCGCTTCGATTTTCTTCCATTTTACACCTTCTCCCTTTCGTTCTCCCTCTTAGTGGCTTCCTGTATCCCATCGTTCTTTCCAGTCCATTCTATTCACTTTCCTTTTTTTCTTTTCCCTCTTCCCTTTTACCTCTAAACTGACAGGCTTTCCTTTCTCTTGCTTCTCCTTTCCCTACTGTATATTTACTCATTTAGTCTTGTCCTTCATTCTCTCTCTCTCTCTCTCTCTCTCTCTCTCTCTCTCTCTCTCTCTCTCTCTCTCTCTCTCTCTCTCTCTCTCTCTCTCTCTCTCTCTTCTCTCTCTCTCTCTCTCTCTCTCTCTCTCTCTCTCTCTCTCTCTCTCTCTCTCTCTCTCTCTCTCTCTCGTTTTCCTTTCAGCCATTTTTCAGTCTCCATTGTTTTCCTTCCCTCCTTCCCTCCCCCCTCTCCCCTTCCATCCATCTGTTCCCTGTCCTCGGCCTTGTCATTTCTCCCACACCTTCCTGTCCTCTATTATCCTTCACTCGCTTTTCCTGTATTTTCTTCCTCCCCCATTTTGCGGCGAAAACACAGAAGTATCCTTTCATCCCTTTCCCTCCTCCTCCTCCTCCTCCTCCTCCTCCTCCTAACGTTATTTTGACACATCGTGAGTTCCATGATGCGTGAAAAAATAATATTAATGAAAATAAAAAAGAATTATATGAATGTTGTGATGAAATAGTTTTTGTCCCTTGTATAAAAAATGCACACCGATTTTTATTAATATTTTTGTTGAATTTGTTTTTACATTCTTTTCTCTCTCTCTCTCTCTCTCTCTCTCTCTCTCTCTCTCTCTCTCTCTCTCTCTCTCTCTCTTTCTCGTTTACGTTGAAAAAAAAGGAAAAGGAAAAAAAAGAAGGATTTTCCAGGATTACCGTATTAATTCAGAACGTTTCCAGCAGCACGCATCGTTAGTTATTAATTTGGAAGCTGGAGTTCGGGTGGTTCAAGTTATTTCCATATTGATCTATTTGTGCCGCGTTTTATACTGTCGATAAGTCCGGGACAATCCTTTGTTTACCGCTCTCCCTCTGTGTGTGTGTGTGTGTGTGTGTGTGTGTGTGTGTGTGTGTGTGTGTGTGTGTGTGTGTGTGTGTGTGTGTGTGCAGTGGCAGTTATTCATCATTTCATTTGACGTGCCAGCTGGTGCCTCAGTCGGTGGTGGTGGTGGTGGTGGTGGTGGTCACTATGTGTGCTCTGTATCTGTGTTTCCATCTGTCTGCCTGTCTGTTTTGCCTGTCTGCCTCCCTCTCTCTGTCTCTCTCCTACCTCTCTTTGCTGTGTGCCATTTCCCCGTGTGCTGTCCAGCTGTTTTCACTTGTTGCTTTTGCCTTTCTGCTCGTCTGATATTCCCTGCTCCCTTTATCTTGCAGCTGAATAGTTAACGGGGAGCATTTTGTATAAGGATACCTCGCTACGAAAAATATACTGAATATTATCCTTCCCACATTTTTATTCAGCTTTTTTGAAGAAGAATTATTGAAAGACCAGAGCGATAATTAAAAGATTATCCAGAAATGATCACCAGAATCATGTAAGCTTCCTTGAAAACACTAAGAATGTCCACCAGATCCTGTAAAAAGCAGTTTAGTTGAAACCGGGAGATGTGTGAGATTCCTGGCCCCCCTTCTGTAGCCTCACGCCGCCTTAACCCGACACCTGCGCGCGTTTCCACTGCTCCTCTGCCTCCATCCCCGAGCTCACCACCCATAACCTCCCCTCATTATCAAATTTCCTCCTCCCTCCTACCTCTACCCCTCCTCCTCCCATCTCGTGGCTGCGCCGTGGTAGGGTGTCGGGCGGTGGGTGGTGTGGCTGGCGGCTAAGATATGATTTAATGCATACTGGCAGCGGGGCGTAAAAGGATGAGTCCCCTACGCGACGCTTGGCAGGAAGTTCTCTTAAGTGTGGCTCAGATTAATGAGGATCTCCTGCTATGTACGTACTGCCTTCCTCTTACGCACGCACACACACACACACACACACACACACACACACACACACACACACACACACACACACACACAGCCGCTGAATAAGTTGCGAAGTTTTTGTACCACTCGCTCGTAAACAGGCGCCGGTCTCACTTGATAACATAACTTGCTCTTAGACTAATTTGCATGTGAAGGCCGACCGTTGTTGATGCCTGCCCCGAGGATAAAGGGAAGGCGTGTGGGAGGCGTGGCCGAAGAGGAGGAGGAGGAAGAGGAGGAGGAGGAGGAGGAGGAGGAGGAATGAGGATGAAGCGCAGGAGGAGGAAAGCAGGGAGGGACGAAGAAGAAAGTGTTGATGAAAGATGGTTGGAAAAGAGGGTACTTGCGAAAGGGAAATGTGAAATGTGAAGGCATCGGAGGGGAAAGGAGAGGGTTGGGCTGGGTGAAGGATTAGTGGGAGGTGATGTGTTGGGCCAGGAGGGTGTGGGTGAGGGAGCTTAATGAGAGACCCAACACCTGAGAGATGGGGAGGAAATGTAGCCCAGATAATTAAGGATAAGGGCGTGTGTTTGCTTAGGAACAGTCTGCTGGTGTTCTCATTAAGGTAAGTAAGTAAACGACGAAGCTGTCTTAGTAAATTTGAAATGTTCCAACTGTAAAATTGAAAATTGTAAAAAAAGGTATGACTTATTTTGATTTGAATATTGATAAAACACTTTTTATGGGTACGTCACTTAGTAAATCCCACTCGACCTCGTAACTCGTAGATTAAAACCTGAAATAGAACATACAAACTTTGATGTGAATATGGTAACTGACTAATTGGGTTTCATGTCACCAATGAAAGATTGAGAATTTCTCGCATCATTCAGATATTTAGGATATACACTATATAAAAATGCTCCCTGTGAACTTGTCTAATAATATATTACTAAAGCAAAAGGTAATGTTTTTTTTCTAGAAAAGTGACCAGTTTGAGCTCCGGAGTGATTTGTGTTCACGTTCCCTAATCTTCAACCTTCTAATAAGAAAATCTTTGCTAGTTTACTGGTCATGGTAGAAAAGTAATAACCACACGAGATCAGAGATCGTATTTGTTGTTTATTAGTACGTAATTCATAATACTTTTTAAATTACAACAAACTTAGTAATGATTTTCTCCTTAATTAAAACGAGTTTAGTATGAAAAAAGTTTGAGATGACTCCCAAATAGACACTTTGAAGGGTTCCCAGCAAAATCTGAAACAAGTTCTCATTTTGTTACGAGTGTTGATTTGAGAGTAACGAATCAAACACAAGCTGAATCTCATTTAATTCTGTGAAGGCGCGACGACTGAATCTATCACAAAGATATCGTTTACAATTTCCCCTGCAGCCAAACACATACGGTTAACATTACCAGTCAAGTACAGCTTTAACTTGTTAATTTCATTATCATACCTTGGCCCAAGAGCTGCAAATGCTGTCAGCTATGTACGTGAATTATTAATTTAATGAATCTGAAATAATTTTGACACAAAGGATGAATAATTTATGCCAAGCCTGTAAGTGGTTTCTTTCATGTTTACATCAAAAGTTAATTAGTGATAGTGTTTGCAAGTTACGTAAATGCCTATTGTGATTTCCCTATGATTTAAGCTTATTTTCATAATCTTTTAATTTTTTATCTTGGGAAGTCCGCTTAAAAGCAATACTTTACCCTTTTCAACTCTCATCACACACACACACACACACACACACACACACACACACACACACACACACACACACACACACACACACACACACACACACACACACACACACACACACACACACACACACACACACACACACACACACACACACTCCAATATATCTTTTATTCACGACGTGCTCAGATTCCAATCCTCCTGCCATTCACTAACGGGAAAGCATTCACTCATGTTAGAGCCAGAAAACGCCTCGTGCTATAATCTATAACCTAACCTAATTTAACATACCGCCTCCAGTAAATACTTCAATTAGAGTTAGAATAAAAAATTTCAATAAAGGTTATTTAGCTCACGCACATCTTAGCAGAAAAATAATCTAGTTTCCCCTCGAAAGTAGGAAAGAGGCGATAAACTGTTAATAATTCATAGCTGCTGCTCCTGGTAAATATCTGAATGTTGCAGAAGAGATGCTGTCCGGCTCTGTCATATCAAAACAGAAAAATCGTCCTTTTCTGAATATGATGAGAATGATAAAAATGATGACGATACTACTACTACTACTACTACTACTACTACTACTACTACTACTACTACTACTACTACTACTACTACTACTACTAAACTGCTTTTTCGCAAATATTTTAATCAACATATAAAAAAAAAATAACGCATGGAACAAAGCTTAGCCTAACGATACCAAAGTAGAAATATCTAGCCTTTCTCGTCGACGGTGGCGAGAGAAGAAAATAAACAACAACAACAACAACAATAACAATAACAATTACAAACTACGGCTTCTCATAAATACTTCAATTAAGGTGCGAAAATAAAGAAATCAATGTGGAATGGGGTTGATTCCATTCACGCACCTTTAAAGCAAACAAAAAGTATCCGCAGTTGGTATTCAGAGTGAGAGGGAAGGAGAAAGCGCTGATGAAAGATGGCTGCGGGAGGAGGTTCTCGAGGAAGGGAAATGAGGAACGGGAAGGCACTGGAGGAGAAAGAAGAGGATTGTGGTGTTGGATGAGGGACGGATAGGACTCGACGTGTGTACTCGCGTGAGAGAGAGAGAGAGAGAGAGAGAGAGAGAGAGAGAGAGAGAGAGAGAGAGAGATTTACGACCTCTCCCGTCTACTTATGTTCTAAGAAGGATTTCAGAACTCGCTATATTTGTCTTTCTCGACCGTGAATCACATGCAAACACACATAATTACCATCACCACTCTCTAGACTCTGTGTGTGTGTGTGTGTGTGTGTGTGTGTGTGTGTGTGTGTGTGTGTGTGTGTGTGTGTGTGTAATTGCCATGATAATTATGAGGAAAAGAATACGATCACTTATGAATTTTTCTTTTATTTTCCTCTCTTCTTTTGTCTGTTTCATTATGTCATTAAAAATTGCAGTGGTAGTGATAGTGGTGGTGGTGGTGGAGGTGGTGGTGTTGGTGGTGGTGGTGTTGGTGATAATGTCCTTGAATGTGATGTCGATTCTCTTGTTTTATAGCTTTGTTTTGTGTGGAGAGAGAGAGAGAGAGAGAGAGAGAGAGAGAGAGAGAGAGAGAGAGAGAGAGAGAGAGAGAGAGAGAGAGAGAGAGAGAGAGAGAGAGAGAGAGAGAGAGAGAGAGAGAGAGAGAGATGAGAATGTCTTGGGTCCGTGTAGAGTTCAAAGAAATGATAAAATAAATAAAAATGTGTGTGTGTGTGTGTGTGTGTGTGTGTGTGTGTGTGTTCCTCCACTTCCCTCCCGTTACTTGCCAAGACGCCACGCAAAGGCACCACTGTTATTACTCTTTGTCTCCTATTCCTCTCTCTCTCTCTCTCTCTCTCTCTCTCTCTCTCTCTCTCTCTCTCTCTCTGTTTTGTATTCTTAATGAGTTTTAATCTTTCGACACTCACCATTACCACCTCAACCACCACCATCACATTGCCTTTCTCACCTTCGAGTCAAAGGAACTGAAGGCCATAAGAGCAGTATCACATTTCCTATTACGTATGTGTAGTATTATGTCTCTATTTGGTGACATCTAAAGGTGTTAGAGTGCTATAGGGAGAGGAGGTAAGTAGTTTAGGATAAGGGAAGGTTTGAAAGGCATTAGGAACGGCAAGGGTGAGGAGGTAAAGAAAGGGAAAAGAATAAGTGATGAGGGGAATGTAAAAAAGGGGGGATCATTTACATGGTTTATTTATTTTTTGTGGGGGGGGGACTAAAGAGGGAGTTGGGATATAATTTATTGATCTTGTACATGGTTTTCTTTTTTTTTTTTCATTTTTGTTCTGTCTTTTTGGTTGATGTGGAGACTGATGGTTATATATTTCGTCGATCATAGCTCTCTAAAACACACACACACACACACACACACACACACACACACACACACACACACACACACACACACACACACACACACACACACACACACACACACACACACACACACACACAAGAGTAAACACTAGACATTAATCCTTGAGCTTCTTACAACCCCACCTCTCTCTCTCTCTCTCTCTCTCTCTCTCTCTCTCTCTCTCTCTCTCTCTCTCTCTCTCTCTCTCTCTCTTCGACACCACTGCATTTCTAAGACGAATTCCGGAGAGTGGCAGAGACTGATAGATAGGCTTGAGAGGCTGGAGTCTGGAGTCTAGTGGCTGCGAGAGCGGTGAGGTGTAGCTGAGGTGAGCAAGAGAAGGAGGGAGAGAGAGTAAGGAGGCGGTGGGGGAAGCGAGGGGGCCACTGTTCCGTTGATAGATACCTGGCCCAATGAATATTCCATCTCCCTTCAGAACGACACGAGAGCCTGAGGGAACTGTGCCAGGCCTAAGACTCGAGTTAATGCATAACAATGTTGGGGAAATCAGTCAAACTTTCCTCTCCTATTCTTCTACTACGGGACAGAGAGAGAGAGAGAGAGAGAGAGAGAGAGAGAGAGAGAGAGAGAGAGAGAGAGAGAGAGAGAGAGAGAGAGAGAGAGTTTATGTAGGTATTGGATCTTGAAATATATACCCATGCATTTATTTTCATTTATGTTTTTCTCTCTAGGAAGTAGCAGTGTTGTTAGTATCGTTTTCTACTCTTTTTGTAGTTATTCCTTTTCTTTCATTCTCCTTTTGTCTTTCTTTCATTCATTCTTTCTTCTTTCTTTACCTTTTTCTTTTCCTTCTCTTACTCCTCCTCCTCCTCCTCCTCCTCCTCCTCCTCCTCCTCCTCCTCAGCCTGCTCTTGTCTGTCAGCTTGATTAGTGTACCCAAAGTTAACAAAGTCACTCGAGGGAAGTTTGTTGCCAGCACGTTGTTCACTCTTGTATGATTAGGGTGCTTCTCTTTTCTTGTCGTCTGGGTTGGCAGTACACACAGAAACACACACACACACACACACACACACACACACACACACACACACACACACACACACACACACACACACACACACACACACACACACACACACACACACGCAGAATACTTGTAGTTGTTATTCATGGTGCATTGTTTCATAATGTATTTTTATTGTTATTTTGAATGATACGTATAGATGAATGTAGATTAATGCATTTAGTTTGATGGTGATTTGTTGGTTTTATCTTCTCCTCCTGCTGTTCTTCCTCCTCCTCCTCCTCCAGCTATTCTTTGCCAGCACCACCACCACCACCACCACCACCACCACTACTACAATAATACTCCCTCCCTTCCCCAACTACATGAGGACAACGGCCCCTCTAGCAGTAGCAGCTTCTTCGTCTGTGTCTCCTCGCTGTTGCATCTCCCTCTCTACTAAATTTATGAGCCTTGTCCTGCCATCTGCCTCTGT
>NC_059301.1:25190749-25205749 GCF_017591435.1 Portunus trituberculatus | reverse complement strand
TATTTTATCCTTCACTATCTTCTCCATTCCTCTCTTCCTCTCTTTCTCCCTTTTTCGCTTTCTGAACCTTTCTCGCACGTGCACAAGCTTTCCTAATGACCACCATCAACACACACACACACACACACACACACACACACACAGAACCACCCTCCCTTCCTCAGCTCTTTCAGTAATTATCCAGCAATATTGACGAGAAAGAAAAAGTGTAGGGGGTTTGTGGGGCGCTGCTCCCTCGCCACTCTTGCCCCTACCCCCTACCCCAGCCGCCCCCCACGAGCGATTCAAGCCGGTCATTTTGGTGGTTGGGCTTGTAATTTGCCTAACTCTCTCTGTCACCGCCCCGCCGCCCTGCTGGTTTTTCTGCCGCCTCCCCTCACATAATTACACTATTATTGCGGTGTGTGGCGGCTCCCTCCTCTCCTCTCCTCTCCTCTCCTCTCCTTTTTCTCTCTTTCTGCCTTTGTCCGTATGTTTGTCTCTGTTTTTGTTGGTTTCTATCTGTGTCAGTGTGTGTGTGTGTGTGTGTGTGTGTGTGTGTGTGTGTGTGTGTGTGTGTGTGTTTCTCTCTTTCTTTTTTTGTTTTGTTTTTCTTTGAATTTGTTTTGTTTTGCTTTCTCTTCTTTTGTTCTCTTTTTTCTCTTTTTTCTCTTGTCTTGTCTTGTCTTGTCTTGTCTTGTCTTGTCTCTCTCTCTCTCTCTCTCTCTC
This sequence comes from Portunus trituberculatus, assembly GCF_017591435.1. Lineage (NCBI taxonomy): Eukaryota > Metazoa > Arthropoda > Malacostraca > Decapoda > Portunidae > Portunus > Portunus trituberculatus. Next base: position 25,205,041 of record NC_059301.1, on the reverse strand, counting down.
TCTCTCTCTCTCTCTCTCTCTCATCAACTCTTGTAAACAGGCCGACAAATAGACAGTAAGACAAATAGGGTTCGATGGCTAGGTACACACACACACACACACACACACACACACACACACACACACACACACACACACACACACACACACACACACACACACACACCTATCTGCGTCAGGTGCGCCAGTCATCACCTTGATTAATGGCGGTGAGGCGAGACAGGTGTGGAGGTGGTGGTGTTGTGGTGATGGTGGTAGTGGTAGTGGTAGTGGTATGAGCCAGGTAGGTAAGCAAGGTGGAGTGTGTGTGGCGGGTGAGGCGTTGTGCTGCCGCTCACTGGAGGCTTCTAATAATGTGTAATGGGTTTTATGATACGAGTGTTATTTCCTTCCTCTGTTTGTCCTTGTGTTTCAGAGAGATGAGATGGTACAAGATCGGTGTGTGAATGACTAGTAATTGTATTCATTTGGTGCTTTGGAATATTATGCTTGTAGATTCTAATATGTAAGCTTATTACAAAGAACACATAACACTATCAAGTATCTAAATATATACGCATTATTAAGGAGTAGAAAACTATATGGTAAAGATTGATAGTTAAACAACTGTAAATATTATGCTCTTTAGATGTTCTGGGTTATTGAAATACAGACGCACTATAAAGAATACATAACACTTCAAAAAGAAATGATAATGAAAATGAATAAATAGAAAAAAGCTAATAGTGATAAAAATAACTAATAAATAGATATATGCACATCATTAGGAATAAAAAAAAAAAAAAACCCAAACTGATATATAACAACGTCAAAAAAGGGGGAAAAGGAACACATTCATATCACCTTCCCATCCTTTCCTCCTACACCAACTCCTTTCCTACTCCCACTCATCGCCGTTGTCATCACCATCATCATCATCATCCCCACTATCATCATCATTCAATCCCACTCTCATCCCTCTCACACAACACGCAAGGTGGAAAATAACACGAACACACTATTACTTTTTTTTACCTCGTCTCTCACTCTCTCCCACTCTCCCACCTCTACCTCCCATCTCTCTCTTTCCCCAGCGTTCCCTCCCACGTGCGGCTCAGAGGACGCCGGGACAATACTTGGAGGTAAAATCATATATAAGGTTACAGTGCTACGGGGATATTAAGTTACAGTCGGTAATCATCTCTCCATTCCGGGCCGGCTTACGAGGTGACGCAGTGGGGCCAAGCAGTTCTGGAGCCTATGACACCCTCTCCCTTGGCTCCCTCTCCCTCGCTCTTCCTTGCTGCGGCATATTGTGACGAGATAACCTTGTCTTGCCCCATCATAGGCCAGGGATATATGGATATTTTTACCGGCTCAAACTTGGATGTTGTGTTTTTCTCCTCTTTCTTGTTTTTTTTTTTTTCTCTCTCTCCATTCTTTTCTCGTTTCCTTTTTTAATTTATTTTTTGTTTTGGCCGCTGTCTATCTATCTGTATACGTGTTTGTTTTTATTGTTTTATATTTGGTTGTTTGTTTCTCTTTGTGGTTTTATTTCGTTATTGTTTTGCTCTCTCTCTCTCTCTCTCTCTCTCTCTCTCTCTCTCTCTCTCTCTCTCTCTCTCTCTCTCTCTCTCCTTTCCTTCATATAGACTTTTCCTCACCCCTCTCCATTCTCTCAACTTCCTTTAATCCATATTTTTCTCTCTCTCTACCCCTCCTCCTTGATTCTCCCTTCTCTCATTCCTTTCCTCTATGTACTGTGTCTTTTCTCCCTTTCCTTTGGCAGTTCCCTTGATTCCCTCCCATTTTTCGTCCTCTCTTGGTGAGCTGCGGTGTGAGGGAGGAAATACGTAGTGTTGTTAGGGGAAGGGAGAAAGAACGCTTTTTTTTTCCGCTAATGAAGAAAGTAGGAACGTTTTAGTGTATTTCTAGAAAGACAAGGATTGGTCTGTGTGTGTGTGTGTGTGTGTGTGTGTGTGTGTGTGTGTGTGTGTGGCAGGAAGGGGGAAGAATGGTAGACGTAAGGAACACGGGATCAGTATTAATGTAACATACTATAGTTTTCATTAGTTAACTAGCTTGTCAATGTATTATCAGTGCAATCATGTTTTATTATCATCAGTTAAGTGCTGTTTGGTCTTTCACTTCTAACAAGGAGACAAATCCTCTCAGATGCTTTCGACTGTTGATACGGAAGGTAATTCAGAATGAAATGTCGCATTTTGCCGTCACTTTGACACTCCCTCCTGAAGAGTGTGAGGAAGGGAGCCTTGTGTCTGGCGCCGCAGTGTTTAGCTTCGCTCTGACCTCCCCTGCCACCACTTGTCACCCACGCCTGTGTTATGACAGCATGATTATAGCTGCCGTGTTCTAATATGCTGATGGTCAGCATACTGCTCGGGAAACTGACGTTTTTAATCTAACCCTTGATAGTTCCCTGTCATTGATCAATAGCTACTGAGCTTTGTTGGCGTGCTGGTGTAAAAGTTTTCCTATTAATAATGTCATTGGGTCTCCAAGAAATTAGGTTTCCTCCTCAGTGTTCAGGGTTTACCAATATTGCTAAGAGCTTACTTGATTTAGCTCCTCAACTATTAATGGGGGGACAACTCACTGACGGGACAATGGCTGAAGTGGATCAGTTGTGCTGCACGATAGTTCCACTGCCGCGGCTCCGGAAAAGATCGACGTCGCAACGAGCAGACCGAAGTGTCTTGTTTTGATGACACTCAAATTTCACGAAATATGCAAGATCAAGGCTGAAGCTTAAGCGCTTCAAGCCTTTCGGTAGGAATATTTTCAAAAGCCACAGAGATGACATGTTGGTTTATGTGAATGTTATTCCTTGGGTGTAAAGCCTTGTTAGATTATCGCTCTAATTATAAAATTCAGAAAAAAAAAACGTAAATACAGCCAGCTATACCAGCTGCGACTGCATGAAACATTAGACTGCGAATCCAAGATGAAGCACCAGTTTAATTTACACACAAAGGAACTTGATACAGGCAAGTTAGTCTGTAAAACCACCAGACCAATGACAAATTTACCGCAGCAATGCTTCACATAGCACAAAGTCTAGCAGAGAAACCAACACCCTACAAACTCCCCATCCTCTCCCCAACACACAGAATCACCCCGCCTTCCATTACCCCACCTCATCTCCCTCCCCTCCTCCCTATCCTTACCCTCCCCCAACCCAGCCACTGGCCCTGTGTTCTCTGTAATCCTATTAACTTCACCGTAACTATCCTCGACCAATCCCATTAGAGCTCCAGGTTCACTGCTCTGGAAAATAAAATATGATTGGCTGGTATCCCTTGCCCTGTGCGTGCCCCCAGAATGTGATTGGTTAGAAAGGAAAGGAGAAATTAGCTTTTTACACCAGTGGAAATTATTAGTGACAACAGCTACGTGGTTTTAATGTACTGGTGGAGGTGTGACGGTATTGGAGTGTGTTGTGGAGGGAGTGTGCTTGTGATGTGGTTATATTGCATGCGTGATGGCTGTGTTTTGGAGTACATGTGGAGGTGCTGGGTTTCTGGTGTTTGTGTTGGATGTGTTAAGGAGTGTATAAGGATGTGGTGTGGTAGGAATGTGGTAACCAAGTGGACGTTTTATGGTATTGTGGTTGTTGTTTTATGGAGGAATGTGGTATCGTAAGAGTTTGGTGACTTTGTGTATGATTTGTGGTGTCTGAGCTGTATTATGGAGGGAATGTGCATGTGGTGTGGTAGGAGTGTGGTAGGTGACTGGATGTTTCGTGCTGCTGGTATTGTTGTATTGTGGACTGGATGTGGCTGTGGTATTGTGGGAAAGTGGTGGTTAAGTGGGTGTTTTTTGGTGCCGGTGCCATTATGTTATGGAGAAAAATATAAATGTTAATGTTGAAATAAAATGAAAAAAAATATGAAAGGCACACACATTCCATTTCCTCCCCTCACTAAAGTTTTCCTCAATTAACTGCAAACAAAAGAAAAACAGCAATAACGAAACTCTTAGCGGCAATATACTAGTACTTGAAGAATTTAGTTTTCCCCTTTTTTTTCCACTTACATAGCTTTTTTTCCCCCTTCCCTTTTAACAGCGAAATCCTTTTAAAAATCGTCCGTGATGTTTTTCCACTTCTCTTCTGTTTTCCAATATATCCAAGTCCCCAGGTAATCCATTGTTTTTCGTTGCTTTCCCGCCACTTCTTCACGTATTCTCACTGCCTCCACGTTTTTGTGCCTTTTTTCGTTTCCTAATTTCTGGCCGCTGCTCGCCGGCTCCGTTTTGGCCTTCCTTTTTTTTTTTTACCTTCCCTTTTTCCTTTTCCTTTTTTTTTCTGATCGTCCATCCAACTTTCTTATTTTTATCTTCAATCTTTGTCTTCTTTTACTTATGTAATTGTTTTTATTTATTTTTTTGTGTTTGTGTGAGTTCTTGTGATTCGATAATTGTTTTTTAGTATTCTTTTGTAAGAGTTTTGTTTTTATTTTTACTTTTACTGGTCCTTCAGCCTCGTTGTTTTCTCCTCTGTTTGTTTACTTATTTTTCTTTCTAGTATGAGTTCTTGTATTTCTTTAACTGCTGTTTTTTTCCATTCTGTTCCTTTGTACATTTTTTGCAAGGCTTTTAAACTATTTTCTTTTCATTTTTTATTTATGTTTTTTTTTTATTATTTTAGCTTCGTTTTTTTTCACCTCTGCATTTCCTTATTTTTCATTTTGATTCTCTTGCGATTTAGTTAATTTGTTATTTTTTTTTATCTGTACCTGTTCACGATTCTTTTCTTTTTCCTTACAACATTTTAATTTTCTTTCCTTTTGTTTATTCTTGGCAATATTTTCCCCAGAGCACTGTTGATTTAGTTTTCTTCTTGCACAACGTCTATTTTTTCTTTTCGATTTTCTTATTTCATTCCCTTTAAGGTACAAGTTTCAAATTCTTTATTCTCTGGCCTTTCTGTTCCTCTCTTTCGTATTTGTTACGTTTCTTTGCTCTCTCTTACAGTTTTTTATTCCTTAATTTCTGTTAGGCGTTATAATTTCCGCAGTTGTATTTGTTTCAATCCTTCCTTTCTTTTAGGCCTTTCATAATTTTCTTTCTTTATTTTCTTGTACGTTAGTCATTATTAGTCTCATTTCTTCATTTTCTCTAAGGTATAAAACTTTTTATTCCTTATAATTTTCTTAACGATATCTTTTGTTTCGTTTCTTCAATCCTAAGCTTTCATTTGTTTTTATCTTTCTCTATCTTTCTTGCCTGATTCCTTCTTTTTCCTTTTTTTTTTTTAGTTTCCTTCTTTGACTCTTTAAAATGTCCATTTTCTCCTATTTTCTTTCACATTTTCCTTCGACATTCTGTTTCAGTTTCATTCCTTCATTTCCTTTTAAGCTTTCAATTATCTTCTTTTCCATTCCTAACTCTTGTTCAATTTTTTTTCTTTCAGTTTTATTCCTTCATTCCCTTTAAGCTTTCCTTTCTTCTCTCTCTTTACTTCCCCGTTCCTTTCAGTCGCCCCCTCTCTGCAGCTGTCTTAACGGCGTGCCCAGGTTCAGAATGGTGCTTCCCATGTTGCGTACAATAAACAACACCACCTCGGCTCTACACCTACTCGCTACCCCGCCTCCGCTTGGTAAAGGCTTGCATATCCCTCACTGCTTCCCTTGACTCCCTGGAGAGGATGCTTGAGTCTTTGCATTCGTGTGTTTGCTGCTTGTGTGTTTCTGTAATTTTTTTCCTCTGTATTCGTCTTTGTTATTATCATTGTTGCTTCTGTTTTTGTGTTGTTGTTTTCATCGTCGTCGTCGTCGTCATCGTCCTCTCCTTCTTCTTCTTCTTCTCCTCCTCCTCCTCCTCCTCCTCCTCCTCCTCCTCCTCCTCCTCCTCCTCCTCCTTCTCCTAGTCTTCCCCCTCCTCCTAGTCTTCCTTCTCCTCCTGCCCCTCCTCCTCCTCCTCCTCCTCCTCCTCCTCCTCCTCCTAGTCTTCCCCCTCCTCCTGCCCCTCCTTCGCCTTCTCCTCCTCCTCCTCCTCCTCCTCCTCCTCCTCCTCCTCCTCCTCCTCCTCCTCCTCCTACTCCTCCTCTTACTCCTCTTCCTCCTCCTCCTTGTTTTCATTCTCCTCCTCCTTTTAAATATTTTCATTGCAAAATTCAGTGTATCTAATTAAGACACTGCATTTTTGTATCATATATTAAACATAGTTCACACATAATCTCAAACGTGTAAAGATTTGTAGACAATTTTGGTTCTTGTTTAGGTAGTATAAATGTGGTTCTCCTTTATCTCACATAGTTTGGCTGATAGATACTAGTAACAAAACGATAGATAGGGAGGAGCCTTTCACTTATCTCTCGTATTCTCATTCATGTACAGGGATTATGTAAAACGTTATGGGATATCAAATCTAAAACACTGACAAAATAAGAGGCATTGTACTACGCTGCCACTATGCTCATGTGATCTGTCCCCTTCATCCTCCTCCTCCCCCCCCCTTTCCTTCTCCTCGTCCTCCTTGTCCTCCTCACTTGTTTTATATTCATGGTTCGTCGCCCAGCCACCCTCCCTTCCTCCTCGGCGCTAGATTCACTCACAATTTAATTTCCACGATATTTCCATCCTTGGCGTGGACTCAAAAGCAGCAGTAACTATGGGGAAACTACACCCTTGCTTCCTTAATTGCCCTAGAGCTGTGTGTGTGTGTGTGTGTGTGTGTGTGTGTGTGTGTGTGTGAAGAAAGCACTGTTTATCTGCTCATTTATCCGTGTGAGAGGAGTGACTTCTCAGCACATACTAGGATACTTTGACGCAATGCATACTAATATCAACAGATTCCTCGACCAGGGACAGAAATGAAGAGAGAGAGAGAGAGAGAGAGAGAGAGAGAGAGAGAGAGAGAGAGAGAGAGAGAGAGAGAGAGAGAGAGAGAGAGAGAGAGAGAGAGAGAGAGAGAGAGAGAGAGAGAGAGAGAGAGAGAGAGAGGGAGGAGGGAGGAGAGGAGAGAGGAAGGAAAGAGAATAAATTGAAAAAATGGGAAGCTATCGAGACAATGCTGGCGCAAGGCAGTAGGGGCGGTGGTGGCGGCAGTGGTGATGGCGGCGGCTGGTGTGACACCCCGCTGCCCCCACAAACACTGGCATTAGTGGCGGGTTATGGGAGTTCCGGAGGGCGGCGGGTTATAACAGGCGAGTGGTGCTCTTCTGGTGGCGGCGAACGAGCCTCCATAATCCCTTAGAAGCGTCATCCTCCCTTGGCTTCCCCACCACCACTACTACCACCACCACCACCACCACCACAAAACACCATTACAGACACTTCACTTTTACTAGAAACTTTTCCACTCAGTCACCATCGTCACTATTATCATCATAATCAGTAGTGGGAGGTTAATGAAGATTATTTTGCTGCTTTTTTCTTTTTTGTGTGTGTTTTGCCTGTCCTTGGTAGTTGGGATACAAGGGGTTCAGTTTTGGTCATAATCGTCACAAAAACAGATTATGTTCATGTGCTCTGCGTTTTCAAGATAAGAGAGTAAGTAAAAGTCCTGTTGTGGAAATTGAATTCTCTCTCTCTCTCTCTCTCTCTCTCTCTCTCTCTCTCTCTCTCTCTCTCTCTCTCTCTCTCTCTCTCTCTCTCTCTGTTATGCCAAAGTTTAAGTGTTTGCGTGACCCTTGGTATTTCATCGTTATTTCTGGTGTTGATATCGCGCTCTTCTTCAATAAATGATTAGGTCATCGGATTTTGACGTCAACTTCCCACTTTTTGTCCATGATTGTTGCCTCTTTTTTAGTTCATATTTACCATTAAAACACTCTCTGTAAATAATGCTGCTGTTATCATGTACCACTTCCAGTATAAGGGACACACAAACACACACACACACACACACACACACACACACACACACACACACGTAAAGTAGGACATGCTTTACTTCAATTAGCTTTATCATAAACTCTACTATACGCCGTCTTATTCTCTTGTTTTAACATTTTTGTAGTGAGAAGTAATAAAGAGGAAGGAAAACTTGAGTAATATCAATATGCAGATAAGCCTACACTAATGTAGATCAGACCTGGTATAGTATAATGAAATGAAACTTAGATGTCTCTCTGTCTCTCTCTCTCTCTCTCTCTCTCTCTCTCACACACACACACACACACACACACACACACACACACACACACACACACACACACACACACACACACACACAGACATACATACACAGACACATATACACACAACGCCTAGTGTAGTGGTTAGCACGCTCGGCTCACAACCGAGAGGGTCCGGGTTCGAGTCCCGGAAAGCGGCGAGGCAAATGGGAAAGACTCATAATGTGTAGCCCCTGTTCACCTAGCAGTAAATAGGTACGGGATGTAACTCGAGGGGTTGTGGCCTCGTTTTCCCAGTGTGTGGAGTGTGTTATGGTCTCAGTCCTACCCGAAGATCGGTCTATGGCAGTGTTTCCCAACCTTTTCGCAGCGATTACCCAAAAATACAATTTCACAATTATCCATTACCCCAATGAACAAATACTCGTAATATAGGAAAAAAAGTAACTCTCTTTCATACTTCAAAAACAGACAAAATAGAAACTATGCAACACAATAATGCAAATCTATAATACGAAAAGAAGTAATTTTAGTTCATACATAGAAAGCAGAAAAAAATAATAGAAATCTTCATTGAAATTATATGAAAATGTAAACTGATTGCCTCATCCCATGCCAAACATCCATTACCCCAAAAATATGGGGTCATTACCCCACTGGGGTAATTTACCCCTAGGTTGGGAACCACTGGTCTATGGGCTCTGAGCTCGCTCCGTAATGGGGAAGGCTGGTTGGATGACCAGCAGACGACCGTGGTGAATTACACACACACACACACACACACACACACACACACACACACACACACACACACACACACACACACAGTCTCTCCTAAGAACCACGATTCCGTCAATGTATGCCCGTCACATCTAACATTACATAAATAACATCAGCTTTTTTTACTTTGACAGAAAAACACCGAACTTTCTCACATCTTTGCGTCTGAAAAGCAGAGAGAAACAGAAACAGAAGGAAAAAAAGATAAATGCATGAATACTAGATACACTGCTAGATAATTAATTGAGTGTAAGTTTTATCAGCGTGAAATATATATTGGTGATGTGTTGGGTGGGGGAATGAATCTTCTGCTGAGGAGAAGAAAGGCAAGTGTGGTGGATGAGAAGGAGAGGAACAAGGAGTAGAAATATGGCTCACTTTACCATGTCTAAAAATGTAAAGAATTTCAATATCGAAAGATGCATTACGGGACCTGCTTGAGGAAGGAGACATTTTGAAGATGGTGTGGAAGAGAGGGAAGGAAGGATCGAGGGAGAGAGGGAGAGGTGGATGGAGGAAAGGAGGGAAAGTACCATGAAGATATGATGATAGGATATGGGAAATAGAGGAAAATTAATGATAAAGTGAGGTTATAAAAGACAAACTATAAGAAGTATCATTTAGGGAGAAAGTAGAACATATATACAGATAAGGAAATAAGTTAAAAGCACGTCGATAACATGATAGATTGGACGAAATTAATGAAAACTTATGATGGAAAAGACAAAAAAATAATTGTTTAGAGACTTTTAATAAATATAATAGAGTTTTTAACAGTGTTGGGAGTAACAAAGTAATGACGCAGAAGTAGATAACATGACAAACAGAACTAGATAACTATAAACCTACTGCCACAGAGACATAAAAAAAATATAGGAGAAAATAAACGATAGAAGTTTTGTTTTATCAGTATGGGTAATGATAAAGAAATGAGGCAAGAGTAGATAACGTGACAGAGACAGAACGAAATAACTACAGCCCCACGATGACAGAGATAGATGGCTCTTCGCTCAGTAGAGCCTTTGTCGCAGTAAGTGATGCCATTTTTCTCGGCAGCACATCTCGTCCCTTCCCTTCCCTCACATGATTACCTCTTCCTCCGGCACATCCATTTGCGATCTTCCTCATCCTCATTCACTCGATTTGGCAGTGTCGCTTTCCCGTCATCATCTGCTTCTCTTCGCTTCCCTTTCACTCCCTCATCCTCTTTCCTCCTACTGTATTCTTTTCCCCTGAGAGTGTCGCTTTTCTCTACTCGTCTACTCTGCCTTTAACTCCTTCATCTCAATTTTTTATTCCTTTGGCTGTTCCTTTTCCTTTCTTCGCTTTTCAAAACATCATTCTCCTCGCCAATTTGATATTTCCCTGTTCACTCCCAGTCTCGTCTCGTTCATACCCTTCTTTATATTGTGCCCTACATATCTCTTCTTTTTTAACACAAAGACACATGTGATAAGATAGATGGGTGTAAAGTCTAAAAAGTAAAAACAACGTTAAAGGCCGAGGCTAAAAAATAAATAAATAAAAATGTATACGGATAAAAGAGATGCAAGGTTTCTGATTTTTTTAGTGCCTTGAATGTTGGTTTAGTAGAGATATTTGAGAAAATTATTAAACAAATCATTGGATGAGGATAATATATATATATATATATATATATATATATATATATATATATATATATATATATATATATATATATATATATAGATAGATAGATAGATAGATAGATAGATAGATAGATAGATAGATAGATAGATAGATAGATAGATAGATAGATTGGTAGATAGGTAGATAGATATGTTTGAAACAGAAACTATCGCTTGTAAGACTGATAGATTCTTGCAGCATCCTTTGTTTCTTGTTTGATTTTCTGGAATCCTGTCCTGAGGAAGTTAAGCTGTGCATGAAAGAATAAGATGACAGAAGACAGAGTTCACCGCTAAAGAGGATGAGAAACTGAGTTTTATTAAGGAGGATGGATCAGAGTTGAAAGTAATTCTCAGGTTCTGTGCAGCGGGGAGGAGGGGAAGAAAGATATCAACCCTTGGAAACATTTAATTAGTAGTCTAAGATGAAAAAGCATTATCATGTATTAAAAGAAAGAGGCAGTTTAGTAAAATAAGTGAAGGTGCAAAGTACGCGAGAGATAGTGGTTTCAAGCAGTAAATTTGTGAGAACAACATGATTAAAGAGATTTTCGGTAAGTATACCAAAGCTTACAAGGTGGAGATAGACACATTAGCTTTATAATTAGAAGAGTACACAGTCTTGCCATGTTGCTTAAGGAGAACGGCAACAAATGAGGTGATAGAATTACTGGATATATTTTGGCAGGATGTAGTAAATCATGTGAGGAATTAGAGTTCGTGTGTCTTTGACATTTCTTATTAATGAAAGGATTTTTGGCGAGTCGTAGAATATATTTGGCACGATTCCGCACAGAGATATATAAAGGACATAAGTTTCTGAGGGTGGAAAATTGTGATAGTTCATGTGAGGCGGTGCCTTTGAACCTGAGGGCAAGCAGAGTCTAACCAGGGATTTCCACCTTTGGGATCAGAGGGGAAAGGGAGCGTGAACTGTACGCCTCCACGCCAGCCACAAACAGTCACATGTATTGCAGAGGGAGGGAATAAATGATTCTCTGGCACGAAATCAGTTGTGGCTTTGTAGAAAATGAGAAGGAGTTTTACAGATTTAGGTTCAGCCACGTAACGGAGGCATAGTGTTCGATGTGCCTCCGCCTTTGTTGTTTCGGTGAGACAGAAAACTGCAGAAATAATGCTTTGGGCGAAGGAACGTAGGAAAAAAAAATGTCACCTGAAACGAGTTATGAGCTTATCATTATGGACGATTATACAAGATGAGCCAGGGAGAATACCAGTACAATGATCCAAATAAGAAATGCAATAAAAAGTTTGAGAATAAAACATGAATTACAATATTAGCCATATTTTCGGTATTGCCGTAAGTAAGGTTTTTAATTTAGGAAATTGCTTAGTGAAAATTGTAGTGTAAATTCAATTCTGTGTAAAAAAGATTAAGAACTTTACAATCGACCGTCCAGCGTAGTATAGAAAGTTTCAATTACAGTAAATTAAGAGTGTTTCAAAGAAGATGGTTGATATTTCTCCCTACTCTTCTGAGAGGTGAAAGGTCAAACTGGAAATAGAATAGATCAGGGAAGGATTTTCAGTACCACCTTTCTCTCCCCATAAACCTCACATCCTTATATCTGATATCTGTATACTGAGTTGCCCATGCACTTCCTTTTCCCTTTTCTGTCTCTTCACATTTCCCACTTGGATATTCCTTTCCTTCCTTCCCCTTCCGCTCCTCTTCATTATTCTTGTTTTTCTTGCCTCTGTTTCTATTCTTAGTCGATGTTTCCTTCTACGTTTTTTATCTGTTCTCTCTCTCTCTCTCTCTCTCTCTCTCTCTCTCTCTCTCTCTCTCTCTCTCTCTCTCTCTTTCCCACTTTCATCTCACCAATCGCTATCCTTTCTTTGCTCTCTCCCCATTCCTTCTTTCTCCCTTTATACCACCACCACCACCACCACCACCCTGGCACATCCTCTATTATCGCCAGTTCGATGCTCAGCCTGATTTAGTGCCTCGCCCAGTATTGACACTATCCAACCCACAAGTGTGTCTCCGCCAGCTGATTTATGGCCCCACATCCTTCTTGCCTTTCCGTGACCTGATCTGGCCTCTCACGACCTGGCCTGATGTGACCTCTCCGTGACCTTCCTGCAGTAGTAGTAGTAGTAGTAGTAGTAGTAGTAGTAGTAGTAGTAGTAGTAGTAGTAGTAGTAGTAGTAGTAGTGGTGGTGGTGGTGGTGGTAGTAGTAGATGGGATATTATACGAGGTTCCTGGTCGTGTGTGTGTGTGTGTGTGTGTGTGTGTGTGTGTGTGTGTGTGTGTGTGTGTGCGTGACGTAGGAGAGGAACACTAGTGACGTCACGATCAGTTTACCGCCATTGGTTCAGGATTCATTCTGTCTCTGTCATTGGCTGCAATTCCGCGCCCGGTCCCCTGTCATTGGTTGGAAATCCAGGAAATCCTCCCTCATTGGTCGGAATGTTGCCTCGGGTCAATCTATGTCATTGAAAGTAATCAGTATTTATCTTCAGCTGTTGACTAAAAGGCTCGTGAACAGTTGTCTGGGGGCCATTTTTTCCACTAAAGGAGAATATATGGATGAAGTTTGTTTTTCAATAAAGAGGAGGCCAACCAGCCAGCGAGTGAAGGGGTGAAGGGATAAAGTGGTGAAGGAATGAATAGTTGAACGGAAGAATGAATGAAGATATGAATGTATGGAAGAATGAAGGGGCGAAGAGGTGAAGATATGAAGAAATAAAGGATGAAAGAATGAAGGAGTAAAGGCATGAATGAATAAAAAAAACATGAATGAATAAGTGAAGGGATGAAAGCATGAAAGAGTGAATGGGTGAAGTGGTAAGGGAATGAAGGAATAGTCAGTGGTGGTCTATACTTGGTAAAGTCCAATAGAGGGAGTGGCGGAGTATAGTGGAAAGCAGGACCTTAATTCCGCAGCCCATTGCTACCATTACCTGTACTGGCCTGCATACCGCCACCGTTAGCCCCTCGTGCCGTGAAACACATACCGTGCCCTTCAAGTTTGATTGGTAAATGAAAGAGAACAACAGGAGGAAATCAATTTGGTTCAAGTCGATAGTTAGATTAAAATGGAAAATATGAAGGAGATGGATCTTAAAGGACTGGTAACTGACTCTAATAGACGAAGTAATTAGATTGTTTGCGTCTATAGCCTTGGAACATTAAACATCGAAGATAATGTATTTCTTGTTCCACTAACTAACATTTGATCGTTAACTTTGCACATGATTATACTTCAGGTTTTTCTTAAGGCTTGTGGAAATCTGTGGTGAGGTATTGTTCGCTGGTAGGGTGTGAAATAGACTTGGGTGAATTAGTGAGAGGCTCAGCGAGGCTCCTCACACATCCTGCATTATGAGCGTTGGTCCGAGATGTGTTGGGGTGGAAGGTAAAGCTGGATGCGAAGGAAACCAAAGAAAATAATGTGGCTTTCTTTTACACTCCATTTTTGCTTTCCTTGTATACATTTCCGTGTGTTTGTTTAGGCTAAAGTTGTCAGAGGTGCTGAGGGGAGGTGTATAAATATGTTCCTTCCCAGAATACACGAGTGGAATATTTGAACTTCTACTGGGTTAGCGTTGCTGCTTCGCCTCACGGGTTATAGGGAAGAAGTTTTTTGATATCTACTGGCGTTACAAAGACGAGGTGGTTGATATAGCCAGGAGGAAGTTGACGGTTTGCAAATTAAGCAGCAAAAAGCAACATAACGTCATTTTTGGGGGATAGACTGAATTCATAATGTTGTAATGTTATATTCACTTTCGTGAAAAAAAGTAACATAAGCCAG
>NC_059301.1:25168249-25175749 GCF_017591435.1 Portunus trituberculatus | reverse complement strand
GATGGATCGGGTGAGCGGCTTGTGATGTAGGAGAAGAACAGAACAGGGATGCAGTTAGCGGGCGAGAGGTGATGAAATGTGGGTGGGTTAGGTCTGCAGCATTTATCCGGGTGGGAGTAATTGTTGTTGATGGCTTGGAGGGGCCGTTGTGTAGTGTGGGGAGTGGGAGTGGAGTGGAGGGGACGGCCATTAGTGCCTCGCTGTCGTGGCCACTCTGCCCTCCCTCCCATGGCACCCCGACACCCGACACCCCGCTGACCATCCGGGGCCACCCAATGCTCGCCTCAAGAGACCTTTCCTCGATGCTCCTTCCCTCGTCACAGCCTTGCCTTCTCCACCAGCCTTTAGCCTTTCTCTGCCTCTCACTGTATCACTCACGCCACTTCCTTGCTAATTAATCATTCTTCCTCTCTTCTTTTTCTCACCTCTGTTCATTCCCAACATTCCAGTTCCTTCTTTATCTCTCACATCTTTTACTTTTATCTCCTTCTTTTGTACTATTACCTTCTTTCCTGTGTCTTCCTCATCCTTCTTTCCTATCTCTTCCTTACTTCTCTGTCCTGCGTTATTCTTCTATTCTTGATTTTCCTTTCATTTAGTACTAGTTCCCCTTTCCTGTCTCTTGTTACTTGCCCTTCATGCCTCCTATCCCTCTTCATTCCCAGCCTACTACCTATTCTCATTTCGTAGGCGTCCATTAAGTCTCATTTTAACCTCCCTAACCTTTCCCTTCCCTCTGTTTTATCTCTCTTCTCACTTTTTATCCTGGCACACTTTACGTTTTGTGTGTCTCATTCTGTATGTTTGAACAAGAACCTGGATTGATTTGATTCTTCTTCGTCAACAGCACCAATTATAGACAGGGAAGAAGTGACAGTAGTGGTGATAATGTTGTGTTACTTTATCACCTTAACAAGAGAAACATTTACACTTTTAATTGTTTTCTTACGTATTCTTCTCTTATATTTTTTTTTTCTCTCTTTCTGTTATCAGCCTCCCATTAATATTTTATTGATGATTTCACAACAACCACATCTGTTTCGTTCCTCCCCGTAACACTATCACCCTTCTCTAATTTTCTTTTCTTTTCCTTTTCTTGTTTCTTTTTCTCTCTTCCTACCATTTCTTCCCTTTCATTGCTCACTCTTCTAACCTCTCTCTCTACGTAAACCACTCACATCACATCCCTCTTCTAACCTCCATCATTACCATCACCACCACCACCTCCTCCTCCTCCTCTTCCTCCTCCTCCTCCTCCTTCTCTTACTCTATTCCCTTTCGCATGCTTTCCCTCTCCATTCCTGCCGTTATTGTCGAGGTCGCCGTCTCTCCCGGGGCGTGACTGGGCGCTGGTGATGGAGCGAGGCGGCCGCACCATTAATCCTTGCAGGTTAAGAACTTTATGGCACTTTATGGCAGAGGTTATAGCCGGGCGAGGAGGTGTGTGTGCGCGAGTCCCGTGTTCCCGCCTGATTACCCCTCCCCTCTCGCAACACACACACACACACACACACACACACACACACACACACACACACACACACACACACACACACACACACACACACACAAACACACACACACACCGCGTTGTGTAGTGGTTAGCACGCTCGGTTCACAATCGAGAGGCCCGGGTTCGAGTACCGGAAAGCGGCGAGGCAAATGGGCAAGCCTCTTAATGTGTGGCCCCTGTTTACCTAGCAGTAAATAGGTACGGGATGTAACTCGAGGGGTTGTGGCCTCGCTTTCCCGGTGTATGTTGTGTGTGATGTGGTCTCAGTCCTATCCGAAGATCGGTCTATAAAGTCTAAGCTCGCTCCGTGATGGGGAAGACTGGCTGGGTGACCAGCAGACGACCGAGGTTCTCTCTTCTCTCTCTCTCTCTCTCTCTCTCTCTCTCTCTCTCTCTCTCTCTCTCTCTCTCTCTTTTTTTTTTTTTTTTTTATTTAAACAAAACTTAATACAAAGGAACATGTACCCAAAGGCGCACTGTCGTGTGCTACCTATTCTAAGGGTACTACAATCTATTTCTCTACAATATTTACAAGACTTAAAAATAGATAATATACAAGATGGTCAGCATGTAAATGGAGCACTATTCGTTTCACTTCACTAGCACTATTCACGCACTGCACTACACTGAGTGTCACGTCACAAAGAGTGTCAGAGGAGTTGGCAGTGTCTGTCTCCACTTATGTGCCATCAGTTTGACACTGTGTGTGTTCATCTCCTGGACGTGAGGCACCGCGGCCGTGAACAAGTTCCACATCCTGGAGACGCGTCCTGCGAAGGTGCGTTGATGCTGACACCCGTGGGATCGCGGCACCTCTACGGCGTCACCACCATTGAGCACCGTTCTCGTGCTCCGTGCGGTGACTCTTAGAGGATGACGCAGCCCTGCCAGATGTGGCACTCTTTGCACCTGTGCCTTATGGAACACTACGATCGCCGCCACGTCTCTGCGGTGTTCCAGTGAATCAAGGGGACGCTCAGGCTCTGGGTGAGGTGGTAGTGCAGCATCTACTAGCCGTATGGCGCGGCGTTGGATGCTGTCCAGTCTCCTTCTGTGTGTGGCGGCACAGGACATCCAGGAGAGAGCTGCGTATTCAAGGTGGGGCCGCACCTGTGCCTTGTACAGCAGCAGTCTCCCCTTCCTGTCGAGGAAACTGGCGATCCTTCTGAGAGCGGAGATCCTGTGAGAGGCTTTCTTGGCAATGGTTTTGACATGCCTGTCAAACCTCAGCCCTCGATCCACCTCCACTCCAAGTATCTTGACGTCATCTTGGAGTGGGAGAGCAGCAGCGCCAAAGACAACTTTCCTGCCATTGCTGCCATGGCGGCTGGGGACCGAGAGACAACCATTGCTTGTGTCTTCTCCGGCGCGAATGTCACTTGCCAGCGAGCACCCCACTCCTTTATCACTCGTAGCTGCTGATTGATGGCCTCAGCAGCCCGCCCACTGTCCTGGCGTGGATAGGTATAGGAGAGGGTGCAGTCATCAGCATAGGCCATGACTCCTGGCAGTAGCTGGAGAAGATCATCCACGTAGATATTCCACAGGAGTGGGCCAAGAATTGAACCCTGTGGCACTGATGCCTCCACAGGCAGGGACTCAGATGTTTGCCCGTTGACAACCACCTTGAGGCTTCTGTCCTGCAGGTAATTTCCCAAGAGTCGTAGCAAGCCACCCTGGATGCCTTTAGCACGAAGCTTTTCTAGTAATCCGTTGTGCCATACTTTATCAAAAGCTCCTGCTATGTCCAAAGCAACCACTATAGTGTCCTTGCCGTCGTCGAGGGCGTCCTGCCAATGCCTGGTGAGAAGCATCATTAGGTCGGAGGTTGACCTTCCAGGTCTGAACCCAAACTGTTGGTCTGAGAGGAGGGCATTGTCCTTGAGATGTCTACACACCACCTCTGCCACGACCCTCTCAAACACTTTACCCACCACTGACAACAGGGATATGGGTCTGTAGTTTTTTGGGTCCGTCCTGGAGCTTTTTGTGTGCAGGAACTACTCGAGCCTCCTTCCACACTGAAGGCCAGACGTTTTCCCGTACACAAGTTGTGAAGACTTGGGTGAGAGGGGCAGCCAGTTCCTGGGAGCATCGCTTCAGCAGGTGCGGGCTGATGTCATCAGGGCCGGTGGCTTTCTGTGTGTCCAGCCCCGCAATAATCGCTTCACCTGCTGATGCGTCACCTCCACCATGGTGACAGTCTTCTCACATTGCTGGACCAGCTGAGGCGGTGGCTGCTGTGGATTCCCGACCTTCATTTTTCCAGCAAACAAGGAAGCCAGCAACTGTGCCCTCTCCTTACTGCTGGTGGCGACAGTACCGTCCTGCTTGCTGAGGGAGGGATGGATTCTTGGTGGCCAGTTCCTTGTTTGTCCTTAACAAGAGACCACCAAGTTTTGTTTCCTACGCCAGTGCCACACAGTTTCCGGCGCAGGCTTTCCTCCCACTTTTTTAAGGCCCACTTGCTGGTTACCACCATCCTCCTGCATGCAGCCCTGTGCAGGTCCTTGTTGCGCCGAGTCGGGTTCCTCTTGTAGCGGAGCCAGGCAGCATACTTTGCCTCGGCAGCAACACGGCAACGGTAGCCAAACCATGGCTGATCCGTCGATCTGGTGGTGTATTCCCTGTGTGGGACGTGGCGTCTCTGGAGGGCGAGAAGGTGAGAGGTGAGTGCAAGTGCTTCACTCTCTGCTCCTCCCTGTAGCAGAGTGGCCCATGGGGTGTGGGTCAGGTCGCGGCGCAGGGAAGCCCAGTCTGCTTTGTTCCACAGCCAGATGGTGCGGGTGGTGGCCTCGTCCTGAGCCACGCCCACTTCCAGCTGTGTCAGTACAGCGTGATGGTCAGAGCTGCCCACGAGCCCCAGCTGATGACACTGAAGCTTGTCTTCCTGGTAGTCTGAGATGACAGGGTCTAATGTCCCTCCTCGTTCATGTGTGGGGAAGGTGACATGATCTGTCAGACCCTGCACCTCAGGAGATTCTCGTAGGCGTCTCTTTCCAGGTGGTGATTGAGATCCCCCACAATCAGCACGTGGCTGCAGCTGTGTGCCATCATCAGGTTGTCTAAGGTCTCAGTCAGGTACAAGAGTGAGTCAGGCCCTTGTCGCGGGGGGCGATACAGGGCACACAGCAGGAGGGCTGAGCGGTCTGCCAGCATTACTCGGAAGTACATCATCTCCATCATTGGAGGCGTGTCTATGTCGAGTAGCTGGGCCTGCATTCCTTCCTTGAAGCAGACAGCCACTCCACCTCCTGTTCGCTCCTGTCGGTCCCTCCTCACCCAGTGGGTGAAGCCCTGCATCCTGCCATACGTGGGCTCCACCTCACTGTTCAGCCATGTCTCGGTCACCACAACAACGTCTGCATTGTGTCGTTGCACACAGTTGTGGTATAAGTCTGCAAGGTTAGTCCGGAGACCACGGACGTTGCTAGAGACGACCTTTAGTTGGCGGCGGGGCAAGCTGGCTGTACCATGGTGAGGGATGGTAGTGAGCGAGGCCTGCTAGTCCGAGGTGGTGGTTAGGGTCCGCGGCCGACTGCTGGTACTGGTGAAGAGGAGTGGTCCACTGCCGCCCCTGGTTCTGATTCCAGATACCAGGCTGAGGAAGGAGTGGGCGAGGTTGTGGCAAGGACTGAAATGAAGTGAGGGGGTGGGCGGGCTGAGGCGCTGCAGGTGGGAAGGGTGTGGCTGTGTATCTTTCCACCGTAAGAAGCCGCTGTAGGAGACGCTCCTGACGTAAATCGTCAGTTCTGGCGTGGCAAGTAGCAGAAGTGTGTCCTTTCCGTGAGCAGTACTCACACACTTTTGCCTTGGCTCGCTTTTGTGTCTGCTTGGTGGCCTGGTGAGTCCTCAGTCCTTCGCTGGACACCCTCCTCGCGTCCTGCTGCACTTCCCTCTTAGATTTCTTTTTTCTCCAATCTCCTGAAGTGGTCTGAGGAGAGGTTCGTGGGCGAACAGAGGCACCGCGATCTACTCCGTTCGCTGTGTTTATGGAGGAAGAGTCCCTGCTGCTCTGTGTGGCGGTAGACGTGGTAGTGAGTACCGAGCAGTCACTCTGTGTGGCAGAAGGAGTGACAGTGGACGCTGGGGAGGTGTCACAGTCGCTCTGTGTGGCGGTGGAAGCAGTGGAGGTAGGCGGAGCGGTCGTTGTTTCCCGGGCAGGCGAAGGGAAGGTGGAAGTGGAGAAAACAGCTGCGTACCGGATCTGTTGCGGTTTATCCGAGCTCCACCACGTCCTCCACCTCTCAGAGTCCTGACAAACCACCTCCCAGTGTTCGTCAATTGACTCTGCGTGGGCGCTGACTGCCTGAGAGCGTGTGGCTACTTGCGTCTGGCGCTGTTTTGACGCTATCAGCCTGTCTGCTACTCTGAGAGCCGCAGCAAACACGTCTCTGTGCTGTATGATCAAGTCTCTGTCGTCCTGGAGGGACTTAATCACACAGTTTTGTTGAGAGGCTTCCTCAGTGAGCTTCTCAACTAGTGAAACTAGCTCTCCTCTCTCAAGCCCTCCCACTGACTCTCCCACTATCGTCCGGTAGTGGCGTGGGGTGTCAGTCTCCTCGCTGATGTAGATGACGGGGTCCGGGATGTTTGCTTGGAGTCGTAGCTGTTCCGTGTAGCTACACTTGAAGACTGGCGTATCCCCAAGGCAGCTGTTGTGACAAAGGTTACGGCAGGTTTCCTCGTCACAGCTCACGTGTTGAGTCTTAAGTGTTGCTTTGCCACAAACGCAACACCAATTCTGTGGCTGGTAGCCAGGCAAGTCTCGCCTGGCTATGGGGCGATGGGCGGGGCTAGACATTGAGGGAGAGGATTAGTGATTCCTGGGGAATTGTGGAGCCAGGTGTGGGAGCGACAACGAGTGTTGGCTCTAAACGACACGTACGACACTAACACACTCGTGAACACAGACACTAAACACTGGCACAGAACACAAAGCACTTCCCCACAGGCGCACAAAAAACACACGACACTAACTACCTCTCCCACAAGTCAAGCCAAACCAGCCACGGAGAGAGAGATACAGGTTGTTTAAAAAACTACCTTGGAGAGATTTGGCAACTGTGTGCTGCCTTAGGCCTCGCGTCAGGTCAGGCCCGGGTCTCGGTCACTGCACGGGTACAAACACTCTTTTCAAGTGATTTTTAACACTATTGCAAGGCTTAGCACACCTTACACTTTTACATGGACACCAGGACACTTAGCACTTCAAGCACTGAAATTTTCACAACACTGCACTTTGTTAAACCACTGTAACACCACGAAAAACACGGAGCTACCACGTGCGTGACCTCTCTTCTCTCTCTCTCTCTCTCTCTCTCTCTCTCTCTCTCTCTCTCTCTCTCTCTCTCTCTCTCTCTCTCTCTCTTTCTATTTGTTATTCATGTTATTTTGTTATGTGTTTTTATCCCTAATTATTCTCTGTCATAGTTTATTTTTTTCCTTATTGTCCATCATTTTCTTATCTTTTTTCTTTTTCTTTACCTCCTCTTTTTCTTCTTTTTCTACCTACTCATCCTCTTCTTCTGTTTCTTCCTCCCCTCTTCTGTCTCCTCCTCCTCCTCCTCCTCCTCCTCCTCCTCCTCCTCCTCCTCCTCCTCCTCCTCCTCCTCCTCCTCCTCCTCCTCCTCCTCCTCCTCCTCCTCTTTCTCCTCCTCCTCCTTTCATCTCATAGGCCTTCCGTGTCAGCAGTAAGCCTTTTCCTTTTTACTGCTTCATGGAGCAAGAAAATGATCGTTATATTAGTTTTTTTTTCCTTCCTCGTTTTTCTTCCATGGAGTTTTATTTATCATTTTTTCACCTCTTCCTCAATATTTCATGGTTTTGTTGAGAGCGTGAATGGTTTGGTATAGGTTTTCTATTCATACATACACACATACATACACAGGCTACGTACATACAGAGATATACTGTATACATATATTCATACATGCGTATATATATATATATATATATATATATATATATATATATATATATATATA
>NC_059301.1:25145749-25160749 GCF_017591435.1 Portunus trituberculatus | reverse complement strand
TGATAAGGAATGCAAACACATGCAAAGGTATACACAAGTCCCTGCCGGCGCCCTTCTCGCGTCCTACTGACCTTTTGATGCGTGACTTTATGGCTGGAGTGTGATCTTTACCCAAATAACCTTTGACCTCGTGACTTTTTTCTGTGCCTAACAACGCAACTGTGTGACATTTGGCCCGCCGATGCTCACTTCCTTCACCTTGAAATTAAAGTTCTGAATTAGTATACGTGACAGAATGTTTGCGCAATTCTTGAATCAGGACTTTTTAGGGGGCTTTCATAAAATGTGACCTTCAAATAATGACTTAATTTGTGACGTGCAGACGCTTCCTTCCCTGCTACAATTCCCCAGTATCCTTCCCTGCCCCATTACAGGTTATCTTTACTACCCGTCCTGCCTTCGCTCCCCTGCCTCAGGAAACAGTGAGAAGATACTTGAAATGGAAAAAAAGAAAAAAATAAATAAATAAAGACGCGTGTCGTATTTTGTCTGTAATATATTTTATATCAAGCATCATTATTTTTTTTCCAGTAGAATAAAGAGTAAGAACCACTTTGACACTTCCTTTGACATATGATTGAAATACATTTGACTTTTGCTTCTCGCCGCCTTGCTCTACTGCTTCCTACCTCACTCCTCAACAATCACCATTAGTTCTTATCTGCTGGATTTATCACCACTCAACTGATCGGTATTTTCATTGTCCCCCTCTTTCCCTCCCACCTTTCCGGCCTCCCCCATAATTCCTCACTACGCACTGGCTCCCTCCAAACTTCCTCGCTACCTGGTAATCACCTCCTAACTTTCACCGCTCCTACACGTGGTTTTCTTTCTTCCCAGGCTTCCCTTCGTCCACCTTCAGGTCATTTCCTGCCCCCCTGCGGAGCTGTGTCGCGGCCCCTCAGGAGCTGTAGGTCTTCATCACACTTGGCACTCACTGACACTCGCACGGCGGCACTAGATTTATTTAGGCCTTGGTGTCCCAGTGCTGCCAGGAACGGTGGTGGTGGTGTTGTTTCACTCTGAGGTGTGGCGGGTAAAGCAGCGCTGACTCGCTCTTTTTGGTGTTGCTGCAGTTCTTAGTAACATGTTGGGGCTTTGGGAGGGTACATATTGCGTTGCTTGGTGGTGGTGCTGACGTGCCGCTGCTATTATTATGTTGAAAGTGTTGTATGAGAGTGTGGCAGTGTCTGAATTCTTTTTGCCTTGGTTGCCATGCTGTTAGTGGTCTTTGGTGTGCGGGCACGAGGACTGCTTGTGGATCGCCGTTAGTAGTTAGTAGTGATGGAGGGTTCCTGATGCCCTTGTCCGTGCTGGTGACGTTTTTCTGATGGTATCCGTTACCAGTGGTCCTGCAAGATTACACTGGGCAAGATGGAGCTGCTGCCATGCTTTAGAGCTTCTTTGTAATGCGGTGCTCGTTGACACTGTTTTTTGTAAAGGATTATTCATGTTAGTTGAATGCTCATTACAAGTCTTTATTCGTACATTGAGTCTTTCAAGGTATTATGTCTCGTTGATGTTGTTTGTGTATTTTACTGTTTATAAAGAGACATGCTAAGATTCCATCATTCAAATTTATGCGGTCCATTATATTTTGCTCCACCTTTGTGATGCCCTTTGTGGTTCCTGTCTGTGCTTGCTTCACTACACCATGTTGCAGCGTAATGCCATACCAGGGTGCCAGGACGCAGTGGCGTGCCTCGTCGCCTCAGTGCAGCAGCGAGCCTTGTAGTGGCGCTTCATTCTGTTGGTGAGGGTGAGCACGACGCCTAAGCCCCGCGATTATCGTAGATCCAGGTCCCTCGCCTCCTCACGCCTCGCTGTACCCTCCAGGTTATCACGACTGGGGAAGCATGTAACCTGAGTTTCATGGGCGGAGCGGACGAGGGGCGGCAGGCCAGCGGAGTAGCGTGCCACGGTGGCCGTATATAGCCGGGCTGAGTAACGAGGGAGTGCAGGAGTGATGGGGACGGCCGGACCTGCTAAACTACCTCACCGGCCAATATTGGTGAGCTACGGCCCCGCTGCTGTTGCCTGTCCTGATATACCGTGTACAGGTGAGCGCCGCGACCGTAATGAAGTAATAAGACTCAGTGTCCACCAAGAAATATACACTTCTTTGCTGCCTGACCCGGAATCAATAACTTGTCGGCACTGAGTAACGTGTGGACCTCCGGCGTGAGACTGTGATTGCCTGTCTCGTTATTTTGACTCGTGAGGAAAGGAAGGTGAGGTGAGGTGCGGAGGAAACCGGAGGGAGGGAAGGAAAAGGAAGGGAGGGGAAGAGAGGGAAGGATTCCGCTTCTGAACCAAGGCGGCGTCTTTTTGAGGGCAAAGCGTGGTTAGTAAGGAGGAATATTAGAGAGCAAGAGGACAGTAATGTTTGACGGAAAATGCCTCCTCGTAAGGATGTTAATGGCACATGAGAGAATTAATTGTTCCCGCTTGCCACTCACCTCGCTGCCCAGTATAATTACCTCCAAATTAATAACGCACTTTGCCTGTTGCCGACCTGCCTCGCGAGCACCTGGTTACCACCAGTCAATTGTAATATTTCACTTTGATCTCCGGGTGCTGGGACAAACTCGTAATTACTGCTTTCAACTCGTTCCCGGCGTCGCCTACCCCGGACTAGCGTGTCGAAAGGCAGCATAAATACAACAGATCAGAGGCGCCTTGCTCAGAGAGAGAGAGAGAGAGAGAGAGAGAGAGAGAGAGAGAGAGAGAGAGAGAGAGAGAGAGAGAGAGAGAGAGAGAGAGTGGAGGAGGGGGGGGGTTGCGTTCGTATATCCGTGTATTACATCATATAAAACTTAACAGTGAAAATAAGAAAACATCACATATATAAAAGAGTGTCACTATAAATTTACTAAAGAATATTGCAATGAATCCTGGAAGCAGTCAGAAGCACCATACTTAATTAGGAGTGAAAATTTCTGCTTTGAAATAAAACTCGAGATACAAACAAAAAAGACGAGGGTCAAGGGAGGGACAGCCTGGGCCATTACCTCGCGTGTTCCACTTGAAAACATTTCCTACGCCTCCCCGAGAGACCCTGAGTTCCCGGGGCCGCTTGGGGCTTTACGAGGTGTTCGTCAGCGCCTCGGGATGGGATGTGTCCTGTCTTGGCGAGGAATATCCAGGCATAAAGATGAAGGTTACAAGTACGAGAATAGGAATAGGAAAACGGGGCCATGTTGGGTTGTGTTGGAGAAGAGGAGCTGTGGTTAGGGAGTATGGATCCAATGTAGGGAAAAGTAGAGAGTTGGGCTTTTTATAGTTTTCTTATTGATGACATGGAAAATAAATAAAAAGATAAAGTCGTGTATTTTTTTTTTTTTTTTTTACGTAGGGAAGAGGGCCAGCCAAGGGCAAAAAAATAAAAAAAGTTAGAAAAAAGCCCACTTGAGCGCTGGCTCTCCAAAGACTTCAAAAAAGTGCCAAAACCGTCAGCCAGAATTAGGGGAGCAAATGCCTCGATACCTCCCTCTTAAAAGAAGACAAGTTGTAGGAATTCGGAAATACAGATGCAGGGAGGGAGTTCCAGAGTTTACCAGTGAAAGGGATGAATGATTGAGCGTACTGGTTAACTCTTGCATTAGAGAGTTGGACAGAATAGGGATGAGAGGAAGAAGAAAGCCTTGTGCAGCGTGGCCGCAGGAGGAGGGGAGGCATGCAGTTAGCAAGATCAGTAGAACAGTTACCATGAAAATAGCGATAAAATATAGAAAGGGATGCAACATTTCGGCGGTGAGAAAGAGACTGAAGACAGTTAGTCAGAGGAGGGAGTTGATGAGACGAAGAGCTTTCGATTCCACCCTATCAAGCAAAGCTGTGTGACTGGAACCCCCAAACATGCGAAGAGTACTCCATACAGGGACGGATAAGGCCCTTATACAGAGTAAGCAGTTGGAGGGCGAGAAAAACTGTCGGAGACGCCTCAGAACACCTAATTTCATAGAAGCTGTTTTAGCAAGAGATGAGATGTGAAGTTTCCAGTTAAGATTATGAGCAAAGGACAGACCGAGGATATTCATTGTGGAAGAGGAGACAGTTGAGTGTCATTGAAGAAGAGGGATAGTTGTCTGGAAGGTTGTGTCGAGTTGATAGATGGAGGAATTGAGTTTTGAGGCATTGAAAACTACTAGATTTTCTCTGCCCCAATCGGAAATCTTAGAAAGATCGGAAGTCAGGCGTTCCGTGGCGTCCCCGCGTGATCTGTTGATTTCCTGAAGGGTTGGACGTCTCTGAAAGAACGTGGAAAGATGTAGGGTGGTATCATCAGCGTAGGAGTGGATAGGGCAAGAAGTTTGGTTAAGAAGGTCATTAATGAATAATAGAAAGAGAGTGGGTGACAGGACAGAACCCTGAGGAACACCACTATTAATAGGTTTAGGAGAAGAACAGTAGCCGTCTACCACAGCAGCAATAGAGCGGTCGGAAAGGAAACTTGAGATAAAGTTGCAGAGAGAAGGATAGAAGCCGTAGGAGGGCAGTTTTGAAATCAAAGCTTTATGCCAGACTCTATCAAAAGCTTTTGATATGTCTAACGCAACAGCAAAAGTTTCACCGAAATCTCTAAAAGAGGATGACCAAGACTCAGTAAGGAAAGCCAGAAGATCACCAGTAGAGCGACCTTGACGGAAGCCATACTGGCGATCAGACAGAAGATTGTGAAGTGACAGATGTTTGAGAATCTTCCTATTCAGGATAGATTCAAAAACTTTAGACAAGCAAGAGATTAAAGCTATAGGACGGTAGTTTGAGGGGTTAGAACGGTCACCCTTTTTAGGAACAGGCTGAATGTAGGCGAACTTCCAGCAGGAAGGAAAGGTAGAAGTCGATAGACAAAGTTGGAAGAGTTTGGCCAGGCAAGGTGCAAGCACAGAAGCACAGTTTTTGAGAACAATAGGAGGGACCCCATCAGGTCCATAAGCCTTCCGAGGGTTTAGGCCAGCAAGGGCATGGAAAACATCATTACGAAGAATTTTGATTGTAGACATGAAATAGTCAGAGGGAGGAGGAGAGGAGGACAAGCCCAGAATCGTCCAAGGTGGAGTTGTGAGCAAAGGTTTGAGAAAAGAGTTCAGCTTTAGAGACAGAAGAGATGGCAGTGGTGCCATCAGGATGAAATAAAGGAGGAAAGATGAAGAAGTGAAGTTATTTGAGATGTTTTTGGCTAGATGCCAGAAGTCACGAGGAGAGTTTGAGTTTGAAAGATTTTGACATTTCCTATTTATGAAAGAGTGTTTGGCAAGTTGAAGAACAGACTTGGCATGATTCCGGGCAGAGATATAAAGTGCATGAGATTCAGGAGATGGAAGGCTCAAGTACCTTTTGTGGGCAACCTCTCTATCATGTATAGCACGAGAACAGGCTGAGTTAAACCAAGGTTTAGAAGGTTTAGGTTGAGAAAAGAATGAGGAATGTACGCCTCCATGCCAGATACTAACACCTCTGTTATGCGTTCAGCACAAAGAGATGGGTCTCTGACACGGAAGCAATAATCATTCCAGGAAAATCAGCATAATACCTCCTCAGGTCCCCCAACTGGCAGAGGCAAAACGCCAGAGGCACCTTCGCTTTGGGGATCCTGCGGAGGATTGGAAAAATAGGACAAGATACAGAAATGAGATTGTGATCGGAGGAGCCCAACGGAGATGAAAGGGTGACAGCATAAGCAGAAGGGTTAGAGGTGAGGAAGAGATCAAGAATGTTGGGCGTGTCTCCAAGACGGTCAGGAATACGAGTAGGGTGTTGCACCAGTTGCTCTAGGTCATGGAGGATAGCAAAGTTGAAGGCTAGTTCACCAGGGTGGTCAGTGAAGGAGAGGAAAGCCAAAGCTGGTGGTGAACATTGAAATCTCCAAGAATGGAAATCTCAGCGAAAGGGTAGAGGGACAGAATGTGCTCCACTTTAGAAGTTAAGTAGTCGAAGAAATTACTATAGTCAGAAGAGTTAGGGAGAGATAAACAGCACAGATGAATTTAGTTTGAGAGTGACTGTTAAGTCGTAGCCAGATGGTGGAAAATTCGGAAGACTCAAGAGCGTGGGCACGAGAGCAAGTTAAGTCGTTGCGTACATAGACGCAACATCCAGCTTTGGAATGAAAATGAGAATAGAGAAAGTAGGAGGGAACAGAGAAGGGCTACTGTCAGTTGCCTCAGACAGCTGTGTTTCGGTGAGGAAAAGAAGATGAGGTTTAGTAGAGGAGAGGTGGTGTTCCACAGATTGAAAATTAGATCTAAGACCGCGAATGTTGCAGAAGTTAATGTAGAAAAAGTTGAGGGAGGTGTCAAGGCATTTGTGGTCTTCAACAGGAGAGGTGTCCGACCTGGGGACATTTTGGTCCCCTCCCAGAGGGGGACTCCGAGGCGTTGTTTATTTCGGGTCCCATTTTTCTTTTAAATTTTGATTTGGAGTGAAGGGTGTATGTGTGGTAAGTGCATGTAGTTTTGTGTGAAGAAGGAGAGCTGTCTTTAGAGGGTAGGCTGTGACTACCCCCTTGAGTTGTGAGACACAAAGGGAAACATTCAACGAGATCACAACTAGCTTTAATGGAAGGTTCACAGCACCTCCTGAACTAGTGCTATTAGATCTCACTGGGAGTAAGTTATTGTTTCGGTAGGTGTCTACTACCTACCTCCCATTTCCTGAGTATGTGTGTGTGTGTGTGTGTGTGTGTGTGTGTGTGTGTGTGTGTGTGTGTGTGTGTGTGTGTGTGTGTGTGTGTGTGTGTGTGTGTGTGTGAGTGTGTGAGAGAGAGAGAGAGAGAGAGAGAGAGAGAGAGAGAGAGAGAGAGAGAGAGAGAGAGAGAGTGGAGGAGAGGGAGGGTTGCGTTCGTATATCCGTGTATACGTGCGACCGCATGAACATAGGAATATATACAGGCACATTTACAATTACTTTTTTCTACCAAGCACCTTCACCACCACCTCCACCACCACCACCATCACCACCACCACCACCTCCCTTCTCACGTTTATCTCTGTAATAGCTGCTCGGAATATTTTTTGTGCTTATTTGTTAATATATTTTCACACACACGTGCACACACACACACACACACACACACACACACACACACACACACACACACACACACACACACACACACACACTTCATATCTACTTTAATTTCATGCTCTGTTCTCTTCCTGCTTCCGAATTACAACACACCACTTCCCCGTAACTTTTTAGAGCGGCGCTGGTCGAGAGGAAAAAAAATGATATAGTTATGCACTGATGTTTTATTTCCTAATTTCCTTTCGTGTTAATAATAAAGCGCGGTGCTAATGCATGTTTATAGCGTATGTGCGTTCGTGCGTGTATGTGCTTGTGTGTGTGTGTGTGTGTGTGTGTGTGTGTGTGTGTGTGTGTGTGTGTGTGTGTGTGTGTGTGTGTGTGTGTGTGTGTGGGTGGGTGGGTTGGTGGGTGTATGTGTGTAGGCATGCATGTATTTGTGCGCTCCATGAAAAAAAATCCCTTTATTAAAAACACTACACGTAATTTATCAATAAAGTGACCCAAGGGACCAACAGTTTGCAGGATATTTACCCAACGCGCAGTTGTCCAGGGAGCGCCAAGTTCATTATTATATTGTCCTGCTTTTATCCTCTATCCTCCTCACTTTTCTCACCCTGGCCACTCTGCTGCTACCTGTTCACTCTTCTGCTGTTGTTGTTGCCTGGATGGTACCCCTTTCACTTTGCTCACTCTACTCACCCTGCTTGGATACTGCATCAGTCACCCTTTTCACCTTGTTCACCCTACTGCTGTCTCTAAACTACACTTCTCACCCTTTTCATCTTGCTCATCCTTTGAGGAACTAAAAACTACATCTCATCTTCTGTTAACTATCCCTGAATACTGCAACTCTCACCCTATTCAAACTCCTTACCCGGGACACTGCAATTCACCCCTCTCACTGTGTCCTTCCTACCGCACCGCCACTTACCTTGCATGTATATTCTGCTCTTCTAATCCTTCTTGTGCCTGTTTATCGTGTCCTTCTCAGCTTACCTTTGCTAGCTATCGTGCGCGTCCCCTCCAGCCCACTAGCCTTAGTCTTAGTGGGTTAATGAACAAAGTTTGCTTATCTGTTTTCATTAGTGTCGCGCGTCAACACACCGTTCTGTCCGTTGCCAAGAGGGAAGGTAAGGAGGAAGGAAGAGACGGGTTGGAGAGGAGGAGGAGGAGAGGGGATGAGGGTAGGGTGAGGAGGATGCTCTGAGAACAGCGAAGGAACATGCAGGGATAGTGGAAGCAAAGGGGAAATTGTAGTTTACCCTTTCCCCCGAACTCAATAATGCCGCTCGTGACGTGGGAGTGAGTAGGCACACATATAAGTTTAGAGTAAGTGTGTGTGTGTGTGTGTGTGTGTGTGTGTGTGTGTGTGTGTGTGTGTGTGTGGTGGTGGGTGGCTAAAAGTGAGTGGGAGTGGGAGTGTGAATGTGGATGTTGGAAGAAAGTGTGTGTGGGTTAACTGTGAGGTGTGAGGTGAGAGGTGAGAGCGGGTGGTGTAGGCCAGGTCGCATTGTACCTCTGGGAAATCCTCACTGGGTCTGAATTAAATAGTCGGCAAGGAAAAACTTGATGGCTCACAGTTTGCTGAGTGAGGCAGCCGCCCCGCCTCTTGCCAAAAGTTTTCCAAATGAGTTCTGTTTGTTTCAAGACAAGGCCAGAGCTGAGGAGAAATTTTGCTCGTAAATGCATGAAAAGTTCCGCTGCATAAGTCTGCTCTTGCACTTTTCTTTCGCCCTCTGACCCAGGGTATTAAGCGGGGCGAGGCAGGATCCAGGAACATGGGTCGGCAAGGGAAAATAGAAAATAAAAACTTCTCTTGTCTTGGAAATGGAAGCTTTGTGTTGCTTTTGAAAACTGTGAATATAAAGGAAGGATCTTTCTTTGCATGTTTATTGTTTCTTCTTCTGTCTCTCAGATGATATTCCATCCATTCATACACAGAGAGCGCGCGCGAGCACACACACACACACACACACACACACACACACACACACACACACACACACACACACACACACACACACACACACACACACACACACACACACACACGCGTTATACTACACAACCCCTTTCAACATTAAGTCCATTATCAGAGAACAGTAACAAAACAATAGTAGAAGGAAGGTACAAAATATACACACCGTGTATATTCGAATAACACCAACACCGAAGCAACTAGAAGATCAGCTTTAGCAAAAACAACAAAAATATCATCACCACCACTAACAACAACAACAATAACAACAACAACAACAACAACAACAACAACAACATCTACAACAACAACAATGATATCAACAAACACAACATAATACAACAATAGAGGAAAAGGCAGGAAACAGCAGCAGAACAAAGCAACACAACACAATACAACACAACGCTACGCAAGGCAACACACCACAACATATTCACACCACGTACTTTCGCCACAGTTCATCTCGGCAAGCAAAATCGAGACCTGCGTTTATTGTAATGCATGTGTTTTTATTTATTTTTTTTTCCCAGTGCCGTAAAATTTCAGCAAACGTACGAGTTGAGTCCGTGGGGGG
Source organism: Portunus trituberculatus (assembly GCF_017591435.1). Lineage (NCBI taxonomy): Eukaryota > Metazoa > Arthropoda > Malacostraca > Decapoda > Portunidae > Portunus > Portunus trituberculatus. The sequence continues at coordinate 25,151,168 of NC_059301.1, read as the reverse complement.
AGGCGAGGGTGAGGGTGTGTGTGTGTGTGTACACACACACACACACACACACACACACACACACACACACACACAGAAAGTAGTCATTTTATATTCAGTTTCCCTCCGCACAGACAAAGACAGCTTTTGCTTTGAGCTGAAGAAACGGGCTTATATTTTAGAGGCGTGAGAGAGAGAGAGAGAGAGAGAGAGAGAGAGAGAGAGAGAGAGAGAGAGAGAGAGAGAGAGAGAGAGAGAGAGAAGAGAGAGAGAGAGAGAGAGAGAGAGAGAGAGAGAGAGAGAGAGAGAGAGAGAGAGAGAGAGAGAGAGAGAAACAAAAGCATCTGTTTCATATGCATAATTGTCTCCCGAACCTATTCAGAAAATCCAGTTCTGTGACGAGAAAATATTTCCTGCAAGGTGTACTGCTGTTGATATGCGAAGGGATGATTAATGATGGCATATTCTTATTATCAGAGGCATTTCATAGTGATCAAAAGCAGTCTGTTGGCCTTGATCTCATTCTTTTCCCTGCGTGTGAACTATTTACCGTGGGACAATATTGTATGATGATGCATTTTGTTTATGTCGTGACTTTGTATTATTGTTGATGGTCTAGGGCTATTCAGGTTAATTGCGTGTATTGGATGCCTCGTGATTGCTCGTTTTTTTTTTTCTTATAAAGTCGTGAATTAATATCAATGCACTTAGTTCATATTGTTACTTTAGAGAGGTTTAGGGTTCTAATTACATTGCAAGGTGATCAGAGATTCTTCCACTCATTATGTTTAAAAAGGTTTCTAGTGTTTACAATATTTATCATGTCTACCTTCTTTTTAGGATTTGCAAACACTCACACGATATTGTTAATTGCATGTACTTGTATCATGAAGTGTGTGCATTATAAAGGACGACACTCTTAATACTCGTAATTCAAGCAAAGAGAGAAACTTGTCACATGTCACTCGGCTTTGTGTCAATTTTGTATTCTCTTGAACTTGAGTCATTCAGCTCTCAATCATTACTGATATTACGACCTTTTACTTTTTGAGACTGGAATAAGATGCTTTGTGGAGCGTTGTTTGATGTTGATTGCTTTTGTCGTCATTGTCGTGCAAAAAAATTACCTGCATTTTATCGCGTTTGATTATACATGACGTTTTTATTTAGTTTGTTTTCGTCATGGAGTCATCTTTGAGAAATATGAAATATGTATATTCCTGGGTTATTTGACGATGTCTGACTTTTCCTAGGTATAGAGGTCATAAAACCTGTAGTGTAGTGGAAGCAAACATGAAATGATATAACTACACTCGGCAAAAAAAAAACATATAACTCCATTCCAGGAGAGGCTGTGAGGCAGAGGAACAGCATGTCTGCCCACACAGCTCTACACCTCGCAGCCGTGCCCTCACCTGCTGCTCTTAAATAATCAACGTTCTTCCTGGAAAGGTAAGCTTACTCGCGAATTGAACATTTTCCTTTATCTAAAATTTTGAAGCACTGCTATTTTCCCTCGCATTGAGAACATGAGTCCAACAATAATCCATTCTCGCTGCAGTCGGAATCAGACCTGAGAAATAGCAAGGCTTCTATAACCCGAGAACACGAGTGTATATTTACATAAACTTTATTCATTATTATATTAACTGAATAATGCACACGACAGGCTCGAAAAGTTAGTAATGAATATTGCAATCCCACGAATCATAATTATCATTTCAATATTACATTGGAGTAGCCGTGTGCCATTGACCACCGTCTTTTAAAGCAATGGTGTTGAGACAGTCGCAATAAATCTGATATTCACATTTCTTACTTTTTAGTTCGTAAATTATGGACGTGAAGCCATTCTCTTCATATTTCGCTTGGGTTTTCGTGTCATGTTTGTTTACCTTCACATCAGAGTGGAAGCAGGGGTCGTGACCACACCGGCAGCGCTTCCTTTCACTGCGAATGGAAGGCGCTGGCTGTTCCAACACGAGCTTGTGATTGGCGGCGGAAAGCTGCTGCGTGTGTACTGATAAATTTCAGTGGAAACGTTAGCGTGAAGGCAGACGAGTAAGCTTCCCTTGCTGATATGACTCCACTGAGATGTGAGGAAAAGCTGCCTGTCTGTTGTAATACACACAAACACACACACACACACACACACACACACTGCATACCTACTCGTGTGTGTGTGCGTGTGTGTGTGTGTATGTGTGTGTGTGTGTGTGTGTGTGTGTGTGTGTGTGTGTGTGTGTGTGTGTGTGTGTGTGTGTGTGTGTTTGTGTGTGGCGGGCGAGTGGGCAGCAGAAGCAAGAGATAAGACAAGGGTGGCGCTGGGTTGGTTGATGCAGCGGTGACAGCAACGCCCACTCTCTGAATATCAACCTCTCCCCAGCCTGATAACGTCACTCCCCTCGCTACTGTAAAGCCTCCTACGTCTTCACGGCATCCCCCTCCTTCCTCCTCCACTTCCTCCTCCTCTTCCTTCCTTCTCCTCCTCTTCCATCATCATTTAGTGCTTCTTCCCTTGTTCCTCTTGATAAAAGCACGTAGAATACAAAAGCAAAAGAAAATGTTGCCTATCCTACTTTGCAACTCAGGCGCTGTTTACTGTGATTAATAATATACAGAGTTGAGGCCGTAAAGCTTTACTGGGTTGCTTGTCTGGATCTGCCTTGCAAGGGATTCCAGGTGGTAAGGATTCTTTATCTTTTATATACTCGTAGGGCCGCCGTTGTACAGTGGAGCCATGCGTGCTTTGGGGTCTGAGAGGTCTCCAAGCGCACGTGTTCAAATCCTGTTCACGGTCCGAGTGTAGGTGGGCTTCCTCACTCGGGGCAACGATTTCCTAGCGAGTGAGCTTTGAGATAGGAGGTACCCAAAAAGTATCTTCTTTAGCCCAGAAATTCCCGTGATAAAGCCTACATGGTATGAATAAGAAAGAAAAAAAAAGCTACAACAGTTCATCTTTCTCGGCTTTTCCGGGTTGCCTCTCTATTAGTATTACACTGAAAGGTGATAAACTGTGTAGGCCACACGTCATATCCTCTACCGGGACCTGAATCCATGTTTATAAATGTGTAGCCACGCGCGGCATCCCCCATCATAGCAGAGGCGTCAGCGGTACTGTTTCTTGAAATATTAGTTAGTGAAGGATGATGCAACGTAGCAGTTTATATGGTATGTCTGTGGGAAATCAAGAAACATGAATGGTCCTGATGTGAAGGTTAGGGCGCAAAGCAGCGGGCTGTGTTGCTGCTGTGCCGGTGAGGGATGGCCGCACGGAAGGTCATATATGTTGTTCCGACAAAGACTACAGAGCGAGGAGGACCCGTCGTTCCAGTGGAGGAAGACGGAGGGAGTAAAATGACTGGTACAAACTGCTTTCCCGCACCGGAGGAAGCACGTACCGCATTGCACTCAAGGCGGCGCGACTGTGACACAAAAGCGTGCGTGAGGCTTAAACCTGAAATGATATACGGTGCTGCACTTCATCCGCAGACGTCTGGAAACTCCTTAAAGGGACAGAGAGAGAGAGAGAGAGAGAGAGAGAGAGAGAGAGAGAGAGATGATGGGAGGAGTAAAAAATAGATCTAAGCAAGACGGGACCACATTTCACGTGACTTTGGGTTGCGGTGAATAAAACATGAGAGGGACGAGGATTTTCATATGTTATTGACTTTGAATAGTGGCTTGGTTATCTGTTGTATGGGCCGCCCAGCTTTACTTCAGCGCCGGGGAATACTTTTGACCACTGAGAATGTGTTTTTCATCCCTCGAGAAGACGGGGAATGTTGTTTGTAGTCGATTGCACAGAAATAGAACGAAGAGAAGAGCAGAGGGAGTGGAGTGGTGAGGGAGTGAAGAGGGAAGGAGAGGGAGAGAGCACCGAGGGGACGGGAGGACGAGAGAGAGAGAACGTTAGAGTGCATTAAAGAACGAAAGGTTGCGGCAGTGAGAGAGGGATGAGGGGACGAGCCGTGATCAAAGCTTGCCTCTGTACTACCACTGTTCCTGGTTCCAATTTTTTTTCTTTTCCTTTTCATTTATCTTCTCTTGTGCTTATTTCTCTTCTTTTGGTACACGTTTCTCTTTTTTTTATGGTGTAGTCTTGGCTTGTTACTGTTTTTTTTTTTTTCTTTGGATCTTCGTCTTCCCTATTTTTGTGTGTCAGTGGTGTTCTATTTGTTGTTGTTGTTGTTGTTGTTGTTGTTGTTGTTGTTGTTGTAGTAGATGTTTTGATTGTCTTTTTTCTTCTTCTTCCTGTCCTTGTTGTTGTTGTTCTTGTTTTTCTTACTGTTTCTCTTCTTCTTCTTCTTCTTCTTCTTCTTCTTCTTCTTCTTCTTCTTCTTCTTCTTCTTCTTCTTCTTCTTCTTCTTCTTCTTCTTCTTCTTCTTCTTCTTCTTCTTCTTCTTCTTCTTCTTTCTTCTTCTTCTTTCTTTCTTTCTTCTTCTTCTTCTTCTTCTTCTTCTTCTTCTTCTTCTTCTTCTTCTTCCCCCCATCTCTCCTCCCTCCTCCTCCTCCTCCTCCTCCACTTCCTCCTCCTCCTCCATCACTATATCTCTCGGCTGGAACTCCTAGCACCAAAGAGATCAAATAAAGAATAATGCAGACACCGCGGCAATCAATCTCGCCAGGCAAGCCAATAACTTGAGGACACGCCACCCGCTAGACACACACACACACACACACACACACACACACACACACATACGATTTGACGCATGGCACGGATTTCCAGGCCACACATGCTATATCGCCACAGTAGGAGCGGAGTAGTAGTAGTAGTAGTAGCAGCAGCAGTAGTAGTAGTAGTAGTAGTAGTAGTAGTAGTAGTAGTAGCATTGGTAGAAGTGGTATCAGTAGTAGTAGTAGTAGTAGTAGTAATAGTAATAGTGGTAGAAGTGGTATCAGTAGTCGTAATAGGCATAGTAATAATTGTAGTAATAGTAGTAGTAGTAGTAGTAATAGTAGTAGCAGTAGTAATAGTAGTAGTAAAAGTAGTAGTAGTAGTAGTAGTAGTAGTAGTAGTAGTAGTAGTAGTAGTAGTAGTAGTAGTAGTAGTAGTAGTAGTAGTAGTAGTAGTAGTAGTAGTAGTAGTAGTAGTAGTAGTAGTAGTAGTAGTAGAGAGAGAGAGAGAGAGAGAGAGAGAGCAATATGCAACGGTGAAGTCAGGCAGGAATATATGCTGGAGGGGACGATGTGGGGAGAAGATAAGGTCCTCGGAGTGTGGTGCTCAGATTGCCTGCCTACACACTCCTACCACCACCACCACCACCACCACCACCACCACCACCACCACCAGCAACGCCTCTGCCGCCGCTGACGTAGCAGTTAGGCTCCCTCCCGAGGAAAGCGGTGGTTGTATCTGTTGCCGCTGCTCCTGATGGGGAAAGGGTGCAAGACGGCCCGGTGCTGACGAAGGGATGAGAGAGAGAGAGAGAGAGAG
>NC_059301.1:25058249-25140749 GCF_017591435.1 Portunus trituberculatus | reverse complement strand
CTGTTCACCTAGCAGTAAATAGGTACGGGATGTAACTCGAGGGGTTGTGACCTCGCTTTTCCGGTGTGTGGAGTGTGTTGTTGTCTTAGTCCTTCCCGAAAATCGGTCTATGAGCTCTGAGCTCGCTCCGTAATGGGGAAGACTGGCTGGGTGACCAGTAGACGACCGTGGTGAATTACACACACACACACACACACACACACACACACACACACACACACACACACACACACACAAATACACATACACACAGACACACACAAGCACGCATGCACAAACACGCACGCGCTGGAAGAAGAGCGTTCATCCAGCCAATTAATTTATTTTATGTATCCGGCTGAACAAAGGGCTTTAAAACCATTAATCTTCCCCTCCCGCCCCTGCCCTGCCCCGTACTCCAACTGTTTTTATTTTTCCTCACATTTTTTTACTGGTCTTCAAACGAGTATATATATATCGTTATTGTCTACGATACGGGATTGTGTCTGGCTGTTGTTGTTGTTGTTGCCTATAAGGGTAATGATAGTTCTGGTGATGGTGGTGATGCAAGCTATAGGTGTAAAACGTTTGCTTAAACTCATATAGTCGATGATGAGCAACAGAAATATTATGGATTGTCCATGGATATGTATAAAGATTTGAGAACGCCCTCGTCGCCTATTTCCTTCTCGAATATATCCCAGCTGATTCCTTTATCGTGAAAGAAGACTAATTTGTACGTTTAACCCTTTCAGTACTGGGACACATTTTTATTTTTAGATTTGTGTACGATTAGACCATTTTATTGATATGAGGAATGGTCTATGGAGGTCAGAAGATTAATGGCCAGAGTCTTCACCATTTTAATCTCCGACATAATTTTTTGAAGCTGTATAAAATCCCCAAATAGTACGCAGAGTGAATGTGGAAACGCGTCATGGTACTGAAGGGGTTAAGCAACACTTTCGACCTTATTGACATTGTCTTGTTATTATGGAACTCGTATTTCGTGCGTTTCGGCTGACATATCCAGCTCTGCATAGACAATTTGTTTTAGCCTCCACGCCCAGCTACAGAACATTAGAAAGTATCCGGATAGAAACATAACGGTGTCTAACATGATGTAAGCCTTGCCTTCGTGTTTAAGCTTTGTGTCGTGGTTAAGTAAAAGTACGTCCGTTTTGGTATCGTGACAAGTGGCAAGTGATGATTGGCGGCACGCGTTCCGATAATTCATTGTCCCTGCTAAGAAAAAAAAAAGTGGTTGTCATCGTACGTTGAGCATGTTAACTGTGTGGAAGTGTGGGAACAGTTTCGACGAGTGTGTCTAGAAAGTTCTGATTGTTTTTCTCTCTCTCTCTCTCTCTCTCTCTCTCTCTCTCTCTCTCTCTCTGAGCATAAGTGTATGTGTACACTGTGTTGCTTCCTTTTTTTTTAATGTATCTAAGGGTTTGATTGAAAGTGATAAAAGTATGTCATGAATATTTATATATTTACATATGAGTCTGGAAAAAAAAGATATGTAATAAGTATCTCACAGAGGAGAATTTTTTTTTTTTTTTAAATTGTTTCTGGTTCCAGGTCGCTATGTTTACGTTCAGGGACTCTTCTACATTTCGAAAGCGAGATAGATTGTTCATCCATCTCAAGAACCTGTTTACAGAGATTAGATTTGTTACAGGGATCTAAACATAATGGAAAATTTAGTTTGAAGATTATATCTAATCATCAATAAAATAAACAATACAGCCAAGACGTCACTAGTTCGCAAAATCCAAACTCACGTAACGGTAATCGATTGCCCCTAGATTAAGTTAAGTCATCCGTGTTTGAAGTGACGCGTTAAGTAGAAATAGCTTAACTTTTCTATTAAACTGTATTGCACTTTTCAGATGCTCATTTGCATTATCAAAAAATCGATCAGAACTCAAGGCTGTGGAGCGATACGAAAAAGAGTGCACATGTAGAATAGGAAAGTAAAAACAAAGATCAGATTGAATCCCTTGCTTTTGTTCATGCAGCAGCAGGGCGGGAAACAATAAATAGAAGGGATAGTGCTGCTTTTGTCTGACAGATGCGAAAGGCTCAGCACCACAAACACAAAGGAGATATCCAACCTCCATTCTACACCTGCCATTGTAATAGGCCGATTAGTCATGGATGTGATCTTCTCCTTCCCCCTCCACCACAGCCAACTCATCCTGCTCCGTCATTAGAATCGTTAAGTAACGGAAGTACAGGTGATCAATGTGAAACTTCCATTTTGAAACTATCATTAACTCCCAACTGTTCACGGAGAGTTAGATGAGCGAGCCAGTGAGTGATTACGGCAGAGGTTACGACTCACTAAAGGATCTGTTCAAGACACGGACAACTACTTCACTTTTTCACTGTGGGACAATTTCTTCCATATTAACATTTACATAATTTCAAACACATATTCTCCTACTGCATTATTGAATAGTTTTCTTTTAGCTTAGAAAACAGATAACCTCCTTTTAATCTGTCCTTGCACTTTTGTTGTGTTATTATTGCTTTAAATTATGTAAAAAAAACAACAACAATAGTAGAAAAAGAGTGAAATCAAGTTCCCTGCTTACACTGGCGATGTTCTTCTCTAACTTTGTAATCCAGTATTGCAGAAGACTCATTATTTTTACTGTTAGTAATTTTGCAAAAGAGGAAACGTGTCTCTTTCTGTTTGATGCTTTTACTAGATTTGAGATGATTACGTGAGACAGTTTCAATGTTGTTAGTTACAGATTTATCACACTGTACTGCCTATTGAGAGAGAGAGAGAGAGAGAGAGAGAGAGAGAGAGAGAGAGAGAGAGAGAGAGAGAGAGAGAGAGAGAGAGAGAGAGAGAGAGAGAGAGAGAGAGAGAGAGAGAGAGAGAGAGAGACAGACAGACAGACAAACAGACAGACAAGCAAAAATAAGTAATCATACGAAACATATAGATAAGGACAGCAATATTTCACCAGCGAGGTAAGAGAAGTAGTCTTCACGTAATTCGGCACAGACCAGCGTGGCGTGAAATGGCAAGCGGCTGGGCGGGAGGGAGTGAGTATGCTAGCAGCGGGAAGGAATTAGAAGAGCGGGAGGAGGGCAGCCGCTGGGTGGATATAGTAAGAGGACGGGAGGACAACGAGAGGGAAACCGACAGAAACGGAAGAGGAATAGTTAAGAAAATGTAAGAAAACAGATTTTAAAATATCTCAGGAGTCATGTCAAGTTATGTTGTGAAGGTATACTTATTATAAAACGTCATTACTATACACCAAATTTTCTGGCTTCTAAGTGCTATTGATCTTGAAATGTGAAGGAAAGCTAGAGGTGATGGCGTGATGGTGGCAGGAGACTGGTGAGGATAAGAGGAGCCTCATGAAAGTGCCTGGAAATGACGAGGAGGACGCAGGGAGATGATAACTAAGACGTGGAGAAATTGTGGTGAAAATGTGATGGAAAAATTTATGAGAATGTAGTAGTGATGATGATGGTGGAAGCGATGGTGATGAATGTTGATGGTGGTGATGGTGTTAGTGAAGGCTCTAGTGATGTGTGAATGGGTATAGTAAGTAGGGTTAACCTTGTAAAGAATGAATGTTGTCTGGTTGAAAGTGCGGTGGTGATGATGATGAGGGTGTGGTTTAAATATAGAGTTGCTGTGATGATTTAGGGACCTTGAATGTCAGAGAGAAAGAAAAAAGTGGACGGAATGATGGTTTTTGGAGTGAGTGCGTGTGAGTTCTTGAGTGTGAGTGCAGAGAGGCCTTGGTGCTTCAAGTGTGATGCAAAGGTGGTGGAGTATTAAGGGTGTGGTTAGGAGCGATTGGCAGGATGTAATGGATTAGGAGTGATACAGTACAGTGATACAGCAGTGATGAGGGAGTGATAGTGGCGATGGTGGTGAGGATGTGAGGGTGTCGTGAAGCAGCCTGGGTGAGGGTGGGTGGCGGCCAACCTGTTGCGGGCGGCGGGCGGAAGCGGGTCGCCATGTGGCCTGCGCCCCTCGGTCCTCACGCAGCCCGTCACTCACCGATCAATACAAAGGCGGCAACAAGGCCACAAACAAGCACCCAACGAGGCGCTAACTGCCTTATCAACGACCTATTAGCCTCGCCACGTCGCTAGGGAGCCGCCATCGTCCCCCTCAACTGCCTGATTAGAATACATCTCCAATTGCCTTTCACCTTTCCTGCCGGCACTTAAGCGAATGTTGAGTGGGCGTGGCCAGCCGAGATGGGCGTGGTCCAGACCGTCTGCTGCCATTTCCCCACTACATCTTGTCTCTAACGACCAATTACACTGCATAAATAGGCAGTTCCATCTTCCCTCTCAACGGCCACTTGCGTCTGTTCCGATAGCCAATTAGGGAGTAAGTGGTGAGCTGCACCGCGTGCCTCCCGTCCCTGCGTCCCCCGATACACTTTTACCGACTCGCCACACGGCAGTAAGCAAATTACAGGATTTTCTGATGGGACTATTTTTGGTGGTGGTGGCCAGCCTCCTCCTCTTCTTCCTGATGCTGCCGCTGCTGCTGGTGCTGCCGCTGAACTCGCTGTTGCCAGAGTCGGCGCCCCCGTGGGTGACATTCCATGCAGATAGGTTGGTGTTTTCCGCACGCTGCGAAGAGAGCTGCGCTACGAGCTGGCTCAGTCGGTATAGGAAGGACACCTCGTCGCTTGTCAGGTAGTACGCGTCGACGGTTTTAAGCTTATGATCCCCAGACATGCACCTCCCGCCGGCTGCAGGGTGTTCCTGGGAGCGGTTCTGGCGAGCCGGGGGACAGAGGCACAGACAGAACGCATAACATTAAAGTCACCCGGCCACCACGTCTAGCACTGGTCAGCCCGTTGCGGCACCACTCCCCGCACGCCAGCTGCCCAGAGACGTTCTTCTACTTCGTGGAAATTCTGGTTCAGTGAACATTAAGGGAGGAAAAAATCAGGAGGGGAAGACCTTTGTTCGCTGCGCCGCTGGTTATAAAGGCAAATGGTGGCGTGTAATGTGTCTTTTTCATCAAACACTTTGGGGAAAATGACTATTTGTCTCGCGATGAATAATTCAGCAGCCATCATGTAATATGCAGAGTTATAATGAGGACTGGGCTCGGCGGTTCCTTGTGGAGAGGAGGCGGCAGGAGCAAGGGTCTTGGCGCTGGCAGGGTCTGGGGAGGTTAGCGGCATTGGAGGGGTCTCCATATTAAAGCAAAACTTAAAAGACAATCTTAGCAAAAAAAGGTAAGAAATTAAGCGTATAATGAAAGAGTCTAGTTTTGAAGAGATAAGAAAAAGAAGGCTCGGGAGGATGGGGTGAAGAATCAAGAGGAGGCGAGAAGGGCCCAGATAGGCGTCAAGACTGCTCTAACTTTTCACTGGAACGATCCAAAGTTTACTTGCAATTAAAAGTTTAATTATAAAGCCTGTGTCTGGGTGGAAGATGACACCCAAGACAGTGATCTGGAGCGCGACGGGCAGGAGAGAGGCGCCCCGCTGCCACTGTTAGCACCACCACCAGTACCACCACCACCACCATCACCACCGCCACCACCATCATCATCATCACTATCACCGTCACTGTCACCATCAACTTCTCGCCATAGTTGGAAGCACTAAAATACCTTGTTTATGGGAGAGTAAAATTCCCATCACAAGTGTCTTTTACGTAATTCTTGGCGGCCAGGACAAAATTATCCCATTCGCTGCCGGTGTTAAAGAGTTTGTGGCGCTGGTGGTGGCGGTGGTGGTGGTGGTAGTGCTGGAGGTGGCTGAGAGGGTTTGCCACAGTGCTAACGTTAGTAGTTATTATGATAGAAGTAGTAAAGTATTAGTAGCAGCAGCAGTAATAGTAGTAGTAGTAATAGTAGTAGTAGTAGTAATAGTAGTAGTAGTAGTAGTAGTAGAAATAGTAGTAGTAGTAGAAGTAGTAGTAGTAATAGTAGTAGTAGTAGTAGTAGTAGTAGTAGTAGTAGAAGTAGTAGAAGTAGTAGCAACAGTAGTCGTGGTAGAAAGTATAGATAGATGAATGCTAGAATGATAAAATGATGGAAATGAAAAAAAAGTAGCATTATGAATTATTAAAGAAAGGAAAATGAATAAAAAAAAAGATAAGAGAAAAAATAAAGATAGATAAAAAAAATATTGATAGACAGGAAAAATAGAGAGAAAGATAATGTAATAGTAGTAATGGCAGTAGCAGTAGTAACAGCAGTAATGATAGTACTGCAGCACCTGTAATGAAGATGGTGATGGTGATAATGGACGAAAGATAAATTATGGCTCATCTAGTCATTACCAACAGTAGCATTTGATGGAAAGAAACTATTACTGCACTGTTATTTATGGTGATGATGGTGGAGGTGAGAATAATGGTAGGTGTAGCGGTAGATATGGAGTGGTAATGGTAGGGTTGGATAGAGTAAGTAGATGTGAAAGTGTAGACAGGAACAGCAGAGTTAATGGTGATTGTTGTGTCCCTCATAGTGATCGAAGTCGTGGTGATTGTAGTGGTGAGTCTGAGAAAAGAAAGAGTATACACTGTTTTTTTTTATTAAAGCATTAGTGTCTCTATTGTGTTTTACTTTGATAGGTTTTTTTTTTCATTTTTTCTCTTTCGTCTGTCTAATTCAGTTTTCACCATATTTTCTTTTCTTTTATTCTTTTTTGATACCCTTCTTATACCTTGCTTTTTGTTTCACTCTTTACACACACCGCGTAGTATAGTGGTTAGCACGCTCGGCTCACAATCGAGAGGGCCGGGTTCGAGTCCCGTCGAGGCAAATGGGCAAGCCTCTTAATGTGTGGCCCCTGTTCACCTAGCAGTAAATAGGTACGGGATGTAACTCGAGGGGTTGTGGCCTCGCTTTCCCGGTGTGTGGAGTGTGTTATGTGGTCTCAGTCCTACCCGAAGATCGGTCTATGAGGTCTGAGCTCGCTCCGTAATGGGGAAGACTGGCTGGGTGACCAGCAGGCGACCGAGGTGTATGTGTTTCACTGTTTGATCTGCTGCAGTCTCTGACGAGACAGCCAGTGTGTGTGTGTGTGTGTGTGTGTGTGTGTGTGTGCGTGCCTGTGTGTGTAAATTTCCTCGCCTGAACTTAGATACATTTCTGACGTTTCTTATGCATGGAATAGACCAATTAACGACAAAAGAATAACAAAAACCAATAATTCATCGCTTCATTTCTTCCTTCCAACAACAAATAAATAACTAGATAGATAAACTTCGATAAAGAGAAAAAAATCACCCCTACACTAAATGAAATCATTCCATCACTCACAAAACAACAAAAAAAAAAGATTAAAAAAACACTCCAAGTTTCATTCCACTCACTCACATTTACTTTAAAAACTACACAGTTCATATAATACTCCAGACTTGCGAGATGTGGTTGGTGGAAGGAATGAACGGCTGGCGGATCTGTTAAGGCGTCAAAAACTTCGAACACATTACAACATCCGTGTAACTTTTCCTCAAGAACTTGGTGCGATTTGGTGGCCGTGTGTGAGTGAGGCGGTGGCGGGATCAGGGCTGTGGCTAGAGGGAGGCCGCGTCAATCTGGGGAAGTTTGTTTTTTGAGAAAGAGATAGAGGATGGGAATAGTTACAGAGAGGGAGAGATGGGAAGAGTTAGAGAGAGAGAGAGAGAGAGAGAGAGAGAGAGAGAGAGAGAGAGAGAGAGAGAGAGAGAGAGAGAGAGAGAGAGAGAGAGAGAGAGAGAGAGAAAGAGAGAGAGACGTGGGGAGTTAGGGAGAGACAAGAGGAGTTTTGAGGGAGAGATGGGGAGTTGGTGGATGAAAGGAAATTAGAAGATAGAAAGATAGACAAACAGATAAAACATACGCTGATATATAGAAGGGAAATTTAAGATATACATAGACATACAGTGACAGGCCCATTCAATTATATTAATATACCGTAGAAAAAAAAAAACTAAAATTGCTTGACACAATCCATCAACAAACAACATAAACACACAAAAGTAAATAGTGAGCGCTTCCTTTCAATACCGTTACTTTTAACCAGACAACCCTTTCTTACACACACAAAAAACCTGAATAATACCCAGCAGAACAGTCACACACACACACACACACACACACACACACACACACACACACACACACACACACACACACACACACACACACACTCCCGGCTAGCAGCGTTCAGTGGTCAGGAGTTTACCAGAGTAGATAACATGAATTTTGCCGTCTCTTCCTAACCCAAGGCACGCCCGCACCTCCCACGTGGCCACCAGGAGTGTGTGGCCGCTTGCGATTACATTTCCGGGGCTTGGAGGGAAAAAGGAGGAGGAAGAAGAGGAGGAGGAGGAGGAGGAGGATGAGGAATGGAAGAGGAAGAGGAGTAGGTCTTTCTTACGGGCAGTCGGCGAGCGTCTGGCGGGGATCACTGGGAATCATTGGGAATGGATTGGCGGTGTTGTGGGAATGGACAGGAAGATCCACTGGAAGACCCGACCCAAGCTTGACGTATTGCTGTTGTGTTAGTGAGAGATGTGTGTGTGTGTGTGTGTGTGTGTGTGTGTGTGTGTGTGTGTGTGTGTGTGTGTGTGTGTGTGTGTGTGTGTGTGTGTGTGTGTGTGTGTGTGTGTGTGTGTGTGTGTGTGTGTGTGTGTGCATAGTCATCCATCTACTTTCCCATGTCGTCTTTAATATCATCCTTTTCCTTTTCCTCTTCGTTATTTTTCTGTCTTCTATTTATTCTCTTCTTCTTCTTTCCCCTCCTCCTCCTCCTCCTCCTCCTCCTCCTCCTCCTCCTCCTCCTCCTCCTCCTCCTCCTCCTCCTCCTCCTCCTCCTCCTCCTCCTTCTCCTCCTTCTCCTCCTGCTCGTCCTTCTATTCCTCCTCCTTTTCGCCTTTTATGTACTAATGATCTTCTTCTGCGCTTCCATAAAAGACACGAAAACGCTTTTAATAAAATTGAGGCGAGGCTGACCCACCGTTCCTCCTGCCCGTGACTAGCGTGTTTCTTCCTAAACTTCCAGACACTCGAGGAGGAGGAGGAGGAGGAGGAGGAGGAGGAGAAGGAGGAGGCTGGGACTCTTGTGGGCGTTGCTTCCTTAAGACTGCGTGGCACTATCAACCCTAATGCCGGTCAAGGAAGAGGAAGAGGAGGACGGAAAGGAGGAGGTGGTGGTGGTGATGATGGGAAAGGAAAATGGAGGGGAAAATATAAGCTCAGAAAAAAAATAAATAACGATAGAAAGTGAAAAAATAGGGCCAGAGAGGCTCGAAAAATTAAAACTGAAGTACATACGAGGACAGAGGATGAAAAGAGAGAGAGCAAGGAAAGATAGGAAGGAAAGGGGTGGAATGTGTGGGTACTATTGGGTAAAGGAGGAGAATGAGGGAGGCAGGAGTGGATCCTTCCCATCGCCTCATAACTCTCGCCTCCTGATCCAACTGTCATCTTCACTAAATTTTTGAGCGAGGAGGAAGCTGAGGGCGATGTTAAGACGCGGCGTCCATGTAGATTTATGGCGGCCGATACTCATATTATTTGCATATTGTCGATGGAGAATTAGATAGTGGCTGCTGGCGGGCCGTGAGAGCCTTGATGGATGGACCTGAACGCCCTGGCGCCGCCCTTCACTCCAGAGCTGTGGGGAAGTAAGTTGGTGGAGGTTGGAGGAGATTCAGGAGGGAGTGTAAGGAGATATAGAGCTGAGGGAACGTGCGTCCTTCAGTTTATGTTTAGAGTGGAAGATTCTGCATCTAGAAGACCTACGAAGAATTTCCTTTCATGGTGGAATGAAGAGATTGGTGGCTGTGAGAGTAAAACTGTCTTAAACTGTCAATTTTTCATACTTTTTTGTACAGTTTGCTTTGACTTCAGCCTGTGGTCACGTCTTAGTTCTTCTTGTGTGATTGTGATAGGTGAGGTTAAGTTAGGTCAGGTTATTTGACCTCTTCACTTAATGTACTTTCTTTTATTCTCTTTTTGCTGTCACGTCATCTATTTTCTCGTAACATCAGATTAGGTTAGGTTAGGTTATATATTTTCTCGTATATATTTATCAGTATCTTGTCTTCCTTCTTTTGTTTTGCTTATTTTTCACTTGTTCCTTTCCTCTCTCTTCTCCTGGTCTCATATTTACTCCTTCCCTCTTCTCCTCTGTCTTTCTATTCCATTTGTATTCTATTTCTACGTTTTTCTTCGTCGTAATGGAACCTCTTCCTCCTCCACCTTCTCATCCTCTTTCTTCCTACCTGCCTCCAACCATTTCTCTCTCTCTCTCTCTCTCTCTCTCTCTCTCTCTCTCTCTCTCTCTCTCTCTCTCTCTCTCTCTCTCTCTCTCTCTCTCTCTCTCTCTCTCTCTCTCGTAATAGAGACATTTGATACATCGTGTCTGGGATGTGGTTTCTGCCCCACAATGTTTCGTTTTACAGTGTGTTCAGTCCGCGTGTCATCTGGTTTCGCCCACGGTATCAGAGGCTCTTGTTTCTGTGCGTTTCATCTTGCTTGAATTGCTTGCCTGCCTGCCACGCCCTTCCTTCCCCTTTGCTTCTCTCCACTCCTCAGGACACACACACACACACACACACACACACACACACACACACACACACACACACACACACACACACACGAACCTCGTATTCCTGCCTGCTGTTTCAAATCCTATTATCTGTTATTCCTTCTGTAATGCTGTTTGATGTTTCAATATCTTGGTCTTTTTTTTTTTTCAATTATTTGCTTTCTCGTTTTTTTTTATATATTCCGAACTGAGCTTGCATCGGCCAGATGTTTTTTCTTTGTGTGTGTTTTAATGTGTGTGTGTGTGTGTGTGTGTGTGTGTGTGTGTGTGTGTGTGTGTGTGTGTGTCCAGTCCTATTCCTAATGTTATTCTAACATGCCGCGCACTTAGGTTATGCGGTGAGACGATCTGCAGCTATATGTTAATACTATAATTGTGCTACTAAATCTACTACCTATATTTTATTGTTGTTACATTTCTACTATATTTATGGTTTATCAGTGAATCAAAATATGCATTATCACTAGGAATTTTACTTCTTGAAGCACTGATTATGAACTCTTTGTCTGATATGATTTGTTTTCAAGCTTTAATGAATGTTGTGATGCAATATCTAGAGTATAATATTCAGAGACGCAACCAACAACAGAGTAATTAAGATGTTTCAGAGCTATTAGTCCTCATAATTCTATCTTTCTTCCATAAATCATGTAGTTTTCCTCCTGAAACAAGCGTTGTACTGTCATTAGCACTAAAAGGGGTTAATATTTCATCAGTTGACTTATCCTTCTTCTCATTACCATCCTCATCTCGCCTTTGTCCTCCTCACCGTCACCTTTAATCAATCACCTCCGTTATAATTTCCATGTTAGTCATTTTGAATTGGTACTGCCATTACACGTTATCGTACCCATCACTACTCCTGGCCTCATCATTGTCCTCGTCTCTCCTGTATCACTCTCACCCTTCGCCCCTCACCCTGACACCCTCAACTCCCACACAGCCCGCCTGACTCCCGCGCGTTGGGTTATCCGGTCTAATCTGCATATCAACTCCATTGCAATACGTGACGCTGCGTTAGAAAGGATTTGCCTCACATAAACGTCCACTGATGCTACGAGTTTATTATTACAACGTTACATTTTGCTGGCGTTAATTTTTCAGTATCTGCGTAGTTTGGATTTTCAGGGTTCTAATCAGTACGTACGCGCTCCCTGCATTGTTGTTGTTAGTTACGTAGTCCAGGTTGTTGTTGTTGTTGTTGTTGTTGTTGTTGTTGTTGTTGTTGTTGTTGTTGTTGTTGTTGTTGTTGTTATTGTTGTTATTTTTGTGGTGGTGGTGGTGGTGGTGGTTTTGTGTGTTTTTTTTTTTTTGCTGCTTTGTGCTGTTGGTGATTTTGTGTTTGTTGTTTGGTATTGTGTTGCGTTTTGCCGTTTTATGTATTTGTTACTCTCTGTTTGCGTTTGTGTTGTTGTTGGTGGTGATATTGTTATTTGATGTTTCCCTCCCATCAGTTTGCTTTCTTTTTTCTTTTTTTTCGATATAATTGTGTTTTTGTAATGCTTTGTGCGGACAGTTTGTCCAGTAAAACTCTGCATAAAACAATAACCGACTTCATAAGTTTTTTTTTTTTGTCAGTTATGGAAACAAACTTTTTTCCACAGTATGGAAATGAATTGACAGCAGTGTGTACATCACCTCTCCCTCCTGCCCGCCGGACCCTGTCATCTCCTCCCTCTCCCCCTCAGCAACCCGTTTCGTTGTTCCACTACTGCATCCACCCGTGCTGACGTGCCGGGCTGACGGCGACATGACACATGGAAGGGAGAGCAGTGCTGGAAGGGAAGGGGAGGTCTTAAGAGTGGATACAGTGAGGTGAGAGGTGGGAGAGGAGGCATGAAAAGGGGCATAGGGCCTGAGAGAACTGACAGAGGAGGCATGAAAAAGGGTTTAGGGCTTGAAAAAGAGGAAGAGACAGTGAAAATAGCAATGTTTGTCAGGAGGAAGAGGTTAGGGTTGGAAAAGGTTAGTTCTACACAAGCTGTACGGCATTGGGGAAAAATAATCGTTACACGGGAAGCCACAGTGAAGTTTGTGTGTCGGTACATGTTCCACTTGAGTCTGGACACACGGACCGCTCGTACATGTACAGTACAGCTGCAGCAAGCCTGGCCCTCGGTTCCCGCCCTGTTGCACGCAGTGTTGTAAAATGTACATAGCTACCTCGCTGAGAATGAAAGCCTGAATCGTGTGACAGACGCAGATACCGAGAGGCTTTAGGCTCCTCACATCTTTACACTATTTTTTTGGGTATTAACTCTCCGAATATGGCAGCGTTTTATGACTCCTTACTTAGGGCAAGATTGAATTATTTTATCAAGTTGTATGACAGCCTTCCCTACAATAGGTAAGACGTGTATTGTGTCTTTTAAATTCCACGATGGAAAAGTTACTAGTTTGATTTAATGCTGACTGATATCAGCTTTGTAAAATTATATGACTACTGTTTGTTACAATATGTGAATTACCTGTTGCATCAGTTAAAGGCCTTCAGAGAGAGAGAGAGAGAGAGAGAGAGAGAGAGAGAGAGAGAGAGAGAGAGAGAGAGAGAGACATGTGTGGCCTCGTTACCCCTTCACCTACATCACCGCCCACACGTATGACTATGAGTTCGTGCTCCATCAGGCAGTGTGTTGGCGAGACAATGAAGAGACTGACAGGTGGAGGGAGGGGCGGAAGGAGGCGTAAAGGTGACGGGTGCACGGAGGAACAGGTGACATATAGGTAACACACACACACACACACACACACACACACACACACACACACACACACACACACACACACACACACACACATGCACACACGCAGTCACGGTCCCGAACGAATGGTAATAGAGCAATAAATATATGTTTCATAGTTTGATTATTACATATAAAATCAAAGTGTTTATCGCAATGCATGCATGTTTTATTTGTGTTTTGTTTGTTTGCTTATGTGTTTAAATTCTGGGTCATGTATGTGTGTGTGTGTGTGTGTGTGTGTGTGTGTGTGTGTGTGTGTGTGTGTGTGTGTGTGTGTGTGTGTGTGTGTGTGTGTGTGTGTGAGAGAGAGAGAGAGAGAGAGAGAGAGAGAGAGAGAGAGAGAGAGAGAGAGAGAGAGAATTCCCTTTTCTCGTCACTCTTCAATAATTTTTCTTCTCATGACCTCATTTCGTCGTATGGCACTTTCCTCGTCTCCGTTCCTCCTCTTCCTCCTCCTCCTCCTCCTCCTCCTCCTCCTCCTCCTCCTCCTCCTCCTCCTCCTCCTTATCATCATCAGCTTTATCATCACTGTCATCATTATCATCATCATCATCATCACTCTCATCATCATCATCATCATCATCATCATCAAAACCAAACACCCTCCCATATTCAACATACTCTATATTTCTTTTTTTCTTTTTTTTTTCTTTTGCATCCGTCCCCCAAAAAATATCCATCGATTATTCAAGTTCTCATTAGCTTTGTGGGAAAAGAACGGTATCGAAAGGTCAGACTTTTCCGGCGTCCACAATTTTATTTAGATAGATAGTTAGATGGATGGAGAGACAGAAAGATAGGTTGGTAGATAGATATATACATACATACATACATACATACATACATACATACATGCATACATACATAGAAAGAGAGAAAATTTATTGAATAGATGAATTGATGGATAGATATATAGATAAAGGAACAGATAGGTAGAAAGATGAACTGATGGAAAGATAGATAGATAGAGAGCCAGATAACCACAGAGATAGAGAGACAAACACAAATGGAAAGATACACATAAAAAGACAGACCGACCGGCAAGCTTCAAGATAGACATGAAAAAAGACAATAATGCTCTGAAAAAGAATAAATGAAGGGGAGAGAACCGGCATTCCCAAGGGGACACATGATACAGAAGGCCTCGCTCGGGTGATGAGTGGACCACAAGCTGCTGCCGACCTTACACCCTTAAAACACCCCCCCTTCACTAACCCTGCCCTACACCCCTACCCACTCATTCTCCGGGAAGATAAGCGACTTTATCGTCACTATAAAGGAAGAATCTGGGCGGCGTTATGGCGTGTCCGTGAGGCAGAAGAGTGGGTCCCCTCCGCTGCGCAGTGCCACCGATTGCCTCCTCACGAGCCAATATTAGTTAAGAACCTCTCTATGACGCCGCAGCCAGATGGTATTCATAAGGACGCCACACCGCTGCCGCTTCTTCCGCCGCTGACTCGTGCCCTCCGCAGCGGCTGGAGGGAGTGAATGTATGGCACATAGCTTGGGAAAGGGAGGGAGGGAAAATAAGGAAGGATATTCTGGGATAGACAAAGGTGGGAGGAGAAGTGGAGGTAAGGGTTGAAGGTAATGATGAGTGTGTTGCAGAAGGAAAAGGAGGGAATGATGGATATGTTAGAGAAAAAAAAAGATGGGAGGGAAGGAAGGAAAATTGTGCTTGGGTAGGGAGGGAAAAATGGGAGAGAGGAATGGAAAAGATGGTTTATTGGGGGAGAGAGAGAGAGAGAGAGAGAGAGAGAGAGAGAGAGAGAGAGAGAGAGAGAGAGAGAGAGAGAGAGAGAGAGAGAGAGAGAATGCAAGAAGGGAAAAGTAGAGGGATACATTGGGGAAGGAAGGCAAGAGTAGGAAGGAGGAAAGGAGAAATATACTAAGGGCAATGGAAGGAAGGGAGGAAGGATAGATGTGATGAGGAAAGACAGCAAGGATAGAGAGAGGAAAGGAGAGATATACCGGAGAAGGAAGGCAAGTCGGGGAGAGAAGAAAGGATGGATGTGATGGGGAAAAAGGCAAAGGATAGGAGGGAGGGATGGAGTATGTTGGGAAGGCAGACAAAGGAAGGAGAGATGTTAGAGGAGAAAGACAAATACAAAAACGTGTGAGTCGAGTAGCAGGAGAGGATGAGTCAGTTTGTATTCGTATGTTCCTGCTATTTTGTCGAGACAGAATGAGAATTACAGGTGTTAGCAGAGGTGTTGTGCTTATTAGTCAGACAGAACGGCGGTGTGTTATTACTTTCTCTCTCTCTCTCTCTCTCTCTCTCTCTCTCTCTCTCTCTCTCTCTCTCTCTCTGAGCTATCACCCACTTACTTTCCCTAATGCAGGATTTTTGCCCGCCATCAAGTCAAACATCACCCTCGTTCAACATTCCCCTCTCCCCTTCTACCAATTAACCTTCCCTTCCTTGTTGCTCTTCCCTCTTCCCATCATTCCTTTCTCAATCTTTTCCTTTTACACCTGCACGTAATAAAATTATCTCCTTTTATCTTCCGTTTTCTTGCCTTCCCAGTATTTCATTATCAGTCTGAAGTTTGTAATATAGTATTTCTTTTATCGTACCTTCATTGTGCTCCTTTGTCCTTTCGTGATTTGAATATTGTGTATATAAATTTTTTTTTTTTCATTTTCTATCTATTTTTCCATCTCCTTTCCATCCTTCTCATTATCTGATTGTCCTTGAGAGCTTTCTATTTTTTTTTTCATCTTATCGTATTGTCTTTTTTTTTTCTTTCCTTCGTTTTTTGAGACTGAAAAATATCATATTATTATTATTTTTTTCATTCCAGCAAATAATGACCGACATTTTTCTTAGACATATTCTCATCCTCTATTTTCCTTCTTTTCCTTCTTTCTTGCAGGTTTCTTTCTCCACATTATCTTCTTGCTCTTCCTCCTCCTCGTCATCCTTTTTTTTTCTCTCTTTTGCTTTTCCGTCCTCCATTGGTTTTACTTTTATTTCCTCCTTCCTCTCTTCTCCTACCTTCCCTCCTGCAGCAGCCTCATGTTTTCCTTCCACTCACTCAAACCTCGCTGGGATAATATTAGCAAAAGTCTGCGGTCGTGTAGCGTTTGTTATTATGGGTGAGAGAGAGAGAGAGAGAGAGAGAGAGAGAGAGAGAGAGAGAGAGAGAGAGAGAGAGAGAGAGTGGAAGTGAACGAAATGGTAAAGATGGTAAAAAGTCAATCGATAAAAAGAGAGAAAGAAAAATGTGAAAAGAAAACGTTTGGAGGAAAGGGAGAAAGAAAATGAAGAAAAGAAGGAAAAAGTTTAGAGGAAGAAAGAAGGGGAAGAAAAATAGAAGGGAGAGAAAAAGAGCGCAAGAAAGAATTAGAAAAAAAGTGAGAATGAAATGCCATGTAAGAGAGAGAGAGAGAGAGAGAGAGAGAGAGAGAGAGAGAGAGAGAGAGAGAGAGAGAGAGAGAGAGACTCGCATGTGTGGAGCAGAGATCAACTTTGTAACTTTGTGAACCAATCAGCATTAGGAAGACTCTCTCTTCTGTTTTCTTTCTTTCTATCCTTTTCAAAACACCCGAAGCTATTTCTCTCTTTATCCACATACGTATTTGCTTACTCACCTCCACCTCTCTCTCTCTCTCTCTCTCTCTCTCTCTCTCTCTCTCTCTCTCTCTCTATCCCCTTCGCTATATGTTTTCTTATTCTTCTCATTTCGTCGCTTGGTGGCTCTTTAGTTCCCCTCATTCATCCTCCCTTATCCGCAGTCTTCCTCTCTTCCTCCTTTCCTTTCATCCCTCATTTCTGCAATCCTTCTCTGCCTCCGCCCTGCCTGCTGTCCCCTCCCTCCCCTTCCCTGCCTCCTGCACCCGCCGCCTCTGCCGCCAACTCCGATAAAGAGAATTTGGCGAGGGGCGGCAGACTTGGCTTCCATCCACGGCGATGCTGCGCCTCTATAAAACTATTTTTATGGCCCTTATACCTGCATTTAATATCCAGGAATCCTGCACGACGGATCCTTCACGGTCCTAGATACGCTGCCGCTTCCACCACCACCACCACTATACCACCAGCACCACCACCACCCTTCCTTCCCTGCTCGCTTTCCTCAATTCTAAAAGCATGACTCTCTCTCTCTCTCTCTCTCTCTCTCTCTCTCTCTCTCTCTCTCTCTCTCTCTCTCTCCTGCTTCTCGTCTTCTTCCATCTCCTCTTCCATCACCCATTTCCATATTCGTCTCTTCTCTTCATATATATACCAATGCCCCTCCCGTTGTCCCCTCTCTCTCTCTCTCTCTCTCTCTCCTCTCCCTTGTGATGACTTTATGGCGGGAAGGTAAAAGGAGGAATGGTTGAAAGAGGGAGAATGGGAGGAAGCGGGAAGGTAATATTCTGAGAAGGCGGAGGGGCGGGAGGAGCCAAGATACGGAGCAAGGTATTAGGCTGGAAAAAATAAGAAGGGTGAGGAAAATAGTGAATGGGGAGGAAAAAAAAGGCAACACGACGAAGGTGGTGGTGTACAGTTTTCACGCTAGAGTTTCGTCATATTAAAGTGTCGTGGTGGTAGTGTTGTTGTTGTTGTTGGTGGTGGTGGTGGTGGTGTTATAAGTAATGCATATAGTAGTATGGGTAGTGGTGGTGTTAGTGATGTACTGGTCATTGTGGTGAAAGTACCGGTAGTGTTAGAGTTAGTGGTGGAGGTGGTAGTAATGAGTTTAGTAATTGTAGCGGGAGTGATGACAGTAGTAGCAGTGTCGGTGGGAGTTGTGGCACTGATGATCGAAAAAAGTGGTGTCAGAGGCATAATAAATCTTTTGATATTGAACAAGGCTATGAGTTTATACCATAGCCCAGTGATTCCCAAACTTTTTCAGACTGCTGCCCCCTTGGCTCCCACTTGCACCACTGGAGCCCCCCTACCCGCACAAACACAAACAATCGAATACAGTACAGCTATGATAAACTAAAATTAACGCATCTCCTCTAGGTGTGGCCTACAATAAGACTGAGTGACCGTTCCCACCACTAGGTACTACTTCTTAATTCGCGAGTTTGTACCTGATCACTTCACTTGCAATACAGAGGCGGGAAGTTGAATAATCATTAATATAACGGTACAGAAATCACATTGATATAGTTTTAAGATATTTTTATTGCTGATGTATGGGCAATGATAATAGTAGTACCTCTTTAGATTTATTGATACTAAAATACGAAATTTTCAATACCAAAATATTTTTGGAGCTGTGATGCTCTACAGGGGCTCTTCTTCCGCTCCCTTTTTCTTTACCGTCCACTTGGATCCTTCCAACGCCCACAGGAGAGCTGTACCGCTCACTTTTGAACCCCTTCTGTAACCCAAGCAATACTGAGAGCAAACTCTATGACAAAATTAGTTTCCTTATACTTAATTACATAAAATAGATAATACTAATACCTCAAAACAGTAACAAGATCTGCCATTATGCGAAATAAAATATCATCACTACCATCATCATATCTTCTTTCCCATCACGAAGGCGGAATTAAGGGCAAAGATAGATAGAGAGAGAGAGAGAGAGAGAGAGAGAGAGAGAGAGAGAAAGAATGATCGAGAAACGACGTGTGAGGAAGAGAAAGAGAGAGAGAGAGAGAGAGAGAGAGAGAGAGAGAGAGAGAGAGAGAGAGAGAGAGAGAAACAAAGATAAAGAAAGAGAGAGAGGGTCGTGTGGGGGGTAAGGGTAGGGGGTAAAAATAGGCCTATAAACTCTAAGATTGAGGCTGGCAGGGGACCATCACGTGGGACCTGGCGAGTCGGAATGGCCTCGCTGCCCTGTGAGACGCCGCCGCGCTACTCTTTTACGTCGGAGAGTAAACACGCGAAATGCTTCATCCGAGACGAACATTAGGTGGAGGGCGAGGCGTTAAGGGCGCCGTCAGGAGGAAGAAGATACTACTGTGTTTACGAGAGGTGAAGGGTGCCACTTCCTCCACCTTCTCCTCCTCCAGGTATCGGTGGAGGAAGACGAGGAGAAGGAGGAGGAGGAGGAGGAAGAAGAGGAGCAAGATAAGAAGGAACAGGAGTAAGGGGACAAGAAGAGTGGAGAAAAAGGTGAAGGACGAAGGAGACAAGTAGGAGATAAAAGAAAAGGATATGGGTGACATGAAGGAGGAGGAGAATGAGAAGGAGGAGGAGGAGGAGGAGGAGGAGGAGGAGGAAAGAATGATAAAGGAATAAAAAAGGAGCAGCAGGGACCGGAAGAAGAGTAGAATACGTTAGATAACAAATACTAAGAGTAAGAGGAGAATAGGGCAGAGAAGAAGGAGGAGCATAAGGAGGAAGGAGATAAGGGAAAAAAGTAAATAAAGTCATGATTAAAAATTAGAGATAAGGAAGTGATGGAATAACGTAAAGGGTAATATGGTGGAATAAAGAGGAAGAGCAAGAGGAAAATGAAAATAAGGAAGAAAAGGATGACAATGATGATGATGATGATGAGGAGGAGATAGGAGAGATAGTAATTGAATATACGAGACAAGGTGATGAAAATAGAAAAGACGAGAAGAGAAAACGGAGATGATAAGAGCAGGACACAGAGGAGAAAAATGAAAGCATCAAAGAAAAATTATAATAAAAGTTGTTATGCAAAGGAATAAAAGAAACAAAAGTTGGAATAGAAAAATAAAGCGGAGAAGAAGGAAAAGAAAAAGAAGGAGAAAAAACAAGAATATGAACAAAAGTATGCTGGTTATGAAGAAGAGGAACGTGTCAGTAAAAAAAAAAAAAAGTTAGAAAATGTCTAATCAAAAGAAACAAGAATAGTTAAAACAGAAAATAACGAAGAAGAAGAGAAGAAGAAAGAAAAACATGTCATTAACAGTGAAAGACAAAAAAGAAGACTAATTAGAAGTAAGAGAAGTTACAATAGAGAAATGACGACATGAAGAAGACAAAGATGAAAAATGCAAAAAAAAAAAAAAAAGCAGAACAGGCAAATATAAAAAGAAAAGAGAAAAGACAACAACAACAACAACAACAACAACAACAACAACAACAACAACAACAACGACAACAACAAGGTGAAGAAGATAAAGAAGTACAAGAGGAGGAGGAGGAGGAGGAGGAGGAGGAGGAAGAGGAGAGGTTACAGTATCCACATAATGAAGCTTCGGATCCTCGCGGAATGAAACCCAACACTGTCTCGCTCGACCGCCACGGAACTCTGATCGCGGTGGCCTCTTTCTCGCGTTCCTTATGGCGTGTGAAGTCCTGATATTCTCTCTCTCTCTCTCTCTCTCTCTCTCTCTCTCTCTCTCTCTCTCTCTCTCTCTCTTTTACGGCCTGGCTTTGTGACTTTCGTTATGAGGTTCTTGCCGCAAACTTAACAGGAAAGATTTAAAGACTGAGTAGTGTGTTATTCCTTCCTTCCTTCTTTCCTTCCTTCCTTCCTTCTTTTCTTCTTATCTCCATTTATTTATTTCTATCTGTTCTTTTTGTCCCTTTATTTCTTTTTCGTTTCCTTTCTTCTTTTCTCCTTTATTTCCTTCCTTTCTTATAAAATACAGGTTTTATATCGTCTTGACAACACTTTTCTTGTTTCCCCACTTCTCCACTTTCATACCTTCCTTTTTCCTCTCTTTCCTCCTACCTCTTTTTTTCATATTTTTCGTCTCTTTTTTTCCTTTCTTCATAGGTTTATACTGGCCTTATCTTATCCTGACATCACCTCTTCCCCTTCCCTTCCACTCACTTTGTCCTCTTACGTTCCTTCCTTTCCTTTTACCTTTATACAACCCTCGCTTCATTCTGCATTTTCCTCCTTGCTTTCTTTCATTCTCCTTTCCTTCCTTCCTTCCTCACATTCTCATTCTGGTTTCATTTCATCTCTGCATCATGTATTCTCCTCTTTCTCTTTCTCTTCTTGCTCCATTTCCTTTCAACATTATGTGAAGTTTTTTTCTTTCAATCTAAATTCTTTTCCTTACTTGACTCTCAATAACCTAATAAAGGTCTATCTAATCTCTGCGTTATCGTTCCCTTTCTCCTATACTCAATTTGTCATTTTCGCTTTCCTTTTTTTTCCCTTTCTATCGTTATTCAATCTTCCCTTTCCATTTCTCTTCCTTCCTTGGTGCAATCATTTCTTCCTTCCTTCTCTGTAACATTATATTATACCGGGATCATTTCGTAATTTATCCATTCCTCTTGTTTTCTTTTCTTCTATCAATAAGTAATGTTTTTTTTCACGTCTCCCTTTCTTCTTTTCTTCTTATCTTACATCATCATACTCATCCGTACTCTATCTCTTTCTGACTTTACTTAATCTCTTCCCAAACTTTTTCTTTCCTTTCATTTTCATCCCTTTAATTTCCTTTCTTCTAAACTTCTCACCTCTTCTCTCTTCTCCCTTCCCTTACCTCTCCCTTTCTATTCCTTTTCTTTTAAGTTAATTTCCTTCCTTTTCCTTTCCTTTCATGTCTTTTCTTTCCTTTTATTTTTCCCCTTCCTTAATTTCTGCCTCCCTCGTTTCGTACATGCCTCCCTTTATCCCTATATCAATCTTCATTATACCATTCACTCCCTCCACATACTCTTACATCCTTTTCCTTCACCATATACAAACCTAACCCTCCGTCTTATATTATCTCCCTTTTTTCCTCCTCACATCCCCATCCTGAGCTTGGCGTGGGAAAGAGACGACATTCGGAAGAGGTGCCTTTGGAGTGGAATCTTGGGGAATTAATTAGTCTCCACATTCAAATGATGATAGTGATTATGATAGTGAACGTTTATAGGAGGAGGGACATAATGGGATGACAACGGAATGGCAGTTTGTGGAGAGAAGTACATTATATATATAGAAATACGATGATATATAGAAGTGGGCAATAAAAAGAAATAGAAGGATTAGGAAGGATAAGGAAGATGAGAAGGAGGAAGAACAGCAGCAGTTGAAGGAGAACGAGGGGAAGTGGTAGTTTCGTGTGTGTGTGTGTGTGTGTGTGTGTGTGTGTGTGTGTGTGTGTGTGTGTGTGTTATCCCTTCTCAAATAGATAATACATACTACCTGTGAAATGAACAAGGCAACAATAGCAGCAGGAAGAGGAGGAGGATAAAGAAGAAGAGGAAGGGAAGAAGAGCGAGCGGGCCGGTGAGGAGGAGGTTATGGCCGCCAAGATATTCATGTATTCTACCTCATCGAATTTATACTCGATCGATGGCCATTAGGCTTGGTTTTTATCATTAAAAGTTCAAGATAAATCTTTGAGGGAACCTTTAGTTTAAGGACATTTGTATCCATCTATTATCACAAATTAATGTTATTACCCTGATGGTCCCGGCGGTGGGAGGCGACCTCGTAACGGGTTAGCTAATGGCGTCACGATGAGCTAAGCGCCAGATTGTTTGACTAAATGATCCATATTATTACCGGCATTAACCCTCGCACTGCTCGCTGATTTTTGCCCTAATCACCAGGAACGTTTTTAGAGATTAAGCTTTGTGTTGTAAGGCAACGACTGGTATGTTTCATTTTCTCACTCCACCTCACACACGCACAAGTGTCAGGCAGAACTGGAGTAATTACAGTTCAAAATCTCTATTACAATTACAGTTACTTACAAAAATTTGTAATTACAATGATAATAGTAATTGTTCCTTTGAAGTTCAATTAAAATACAATTAATCCAAAAGAAAATATATTTCATTTACTATTATAGTTTTAAATTTCCAACTTCGGACAAAGAAAAGAAAAAAAGAAAAACTTTAGTTAAAAAAATATGTATTGTGTGGCTGTGATTTATGTAGACATATTTCCTTCTAAGATGTATATGACTATTTTATTTTCCCACAATTGCAATTAAATTACAATGAATTCATGATATGATAAATTTCAATTGCAATTAATTCCCTGATTTTAGAATTTCATGATTACATTTACAATTACATATATTTTGTACTAATTACATACCAATAAGCTTACAGATATTCCAGATCTGGTTTCAGGCTTTCGTTTTACATTGCTACATTGCTTTGTTCCTTAATTTTAGGGAACCAGCACTCAAGTTGGCTTTTTTTAATATTTTGTTGCCCTTGGCTGGCTTCTCTCCTACATAAAAAAAAAAATATTACTTTATTACTTATATCTGAAATATAATTACTTATATCTGAAAAATAATTTTTTCTTTTTCTTTTTTCTCTAAGTTCCATATTATTATTATTATTATTATTATTATTATTATTATTATTATTATTATTATTATTATTATTATTATTATTATTATTATTATTATTATTATTATTATTATTATTATTATTATTGTTGTTGTTGTTGTTGTTGTTGTTGTTGTTGTTGTTGTTGTTATTGCTGCTGCTGCTACTGCTGCTGTTGTTCTTTTTGTTTTTGTTGTTTTCGTTGTGATTATTGTAATTGTTTTTGTAGTAGTTTCTTCTGGGAGTTTCTCAACCTCATTGGATCATTAACTAAAGTTTTGAGGCTCCACGGCCAGTTAATGTAAACCAACCTTGTGAAGCAATGTCAACAAGGCACAAGAAAGAGTAATCTGGGTCCATCACTCACGACCAGAAATGGACACTAGTCTGAGCGGGAGGGAGATTACAAAACCCAAACATCCCATTCTTTTTGCTAACTCTTTTGGACCTGCTGGAGACTGACTTCCAAGCGGGCCTTTCTGTTTAATGTTATTGTCCTTAGTCCTCTTACATGGGAAAAAAATGGTCTGTGTATAGATATCATCTCAGGTAGAATGAGGTTTTATTATTATTATTATTATTATTATTATTATTATTATTATTATTATTATTATTATTATTATTATTATTATTATTATTATTATTATTATTATTATTATTATTATTATTATTATTATTATTATTATTATTATTATTATTATTATTATTATTATTATTATTATTATTATTATTATTATTATTATTATTATTATTATTATTATTATTATTATTATTATTATTATTATTATTATTATTATTATTATTATTATTATGGTTATGGTGGTGGTGGTGGTGGTGCAGCAGCAGCAGCAGTGGTGGTGCAGTGGTGGTGGTGGTGGTGGTGGTGCAGGTGGTGGTGGTGGTGGTGGTGGTGGTGGTGGTGGTGGTGGTGGTGGTGGTGGTGGTGGCAGCAGGTGCAGTGGTGGCAGTGGCAGTGGCAGTGGTGTGGTGGTGGTGGTGGTGGTGGTGGTGTAGTGTGGTAGCAGTAGTGGTAGTAGTAGTAGTAGTAGTAGTAGTAGTAGAGTAATGGTGGTGATGGTTGCCATGGTGGTAGTTCCAGTGGCAGTGGCCGAAATGAGTAGAAACCAAGAGAATGATAATAATGTTGATGGCTTTTCTATACATTTTGTGTTTGACGTAACGACTTTGGTATAATGATGTGCCGTAATGATGAGTCCCGCCTGAATGCAGTGTGCGTATCTACATCATAGAGAATGACCTGACTTACATGACAATACTCGTACATTCATGTTTTGTTTCAGGTCCAGTTCATACTGATAAAGAATGAAAAAAAGTTGTGAAGTTACCGTGAACATTATATTTCAGTGCATCATCATATTTCGTAAAATGTTTCGACCTCTTAATTCATTCAGCATTTCATCACCCACTAACGTTACTTGTAAAAGCGTTCACGAGCGAGAGCCGCACGACAAGGCCAGCACTAACACTCCTGGCTGTAATGTCCACTTTATTACGCGACAAACTATTATGACTACCATGAAATGTCCCATAGTCATGCCTGTGTCGTTCGTGGCGCCATTTATCCCGCATTTCTAGTTCGTGACTTGAAATTACATTATGAACAATACAAGTCTGGTATTGTCGTAAGTAACAAACGTTTCTTTATTTCATAGCTTCATTTTCATCGATCCAATCTTTAGTCCGGGTGTCAGTCAGTTTGTTCCTCTTGAAAAGCCAACTCTTAGATTCGTCGCTGTTGCCTCACGCCCTCCTTTGTTCCTTATCTTCCTAATGATCGCGTACTGAGAGGCAAAAGTTAACGTTTTGGACATTAAGGAGCTAACTTTTAAACAGACGCTCCAGTGTGTGTGTGTGTGTGTGTGTGTGTGTGTGTGTGTGTGTGTGTGTGTGTGTGTTTACGTGTTTCCTGGAAGAGCGCCAGATCATGACACGATCTTAATACGAACATACTGTTAGCGACGCCCTTACAATTAGCAGAAAGTATAGGTGTGCTCCTCGCGGTCTCCATCCCCTCCCCTGTCCCATCCCTTCCGGCTGCACGCGCTGTCACTGCGGGAGGCGTCGGAACAGGTGATCAAATTTGCATACCATTCATTTTAGATTTTATCGCGAGACGACCCGCACGTACACAATGGAGAGAGAGTGGTGGGACGCGACTCCTGCGTGGCGTAATGGCACGTGTGGAGATTGACAGGTTACTACAGCACATTTGGAGATATAAAGATCATAGGGAAAAATATATGGCATTGCGTAAAAAAGAGGAATGTTGCCTTGGTTTTCGATGGTGTAGTGGTGGTAGATGTGGACTCCTCACTTCTAAGCACTTTATATGCAGTGCAAGAGCAAATCACAATGTAATTTTGTGTAGTTGATTTTGCAGAATTTTCTTTAGGGATTCGATCTTCAATGGATCTTTTTTTTCAGTGAGGGCAACACGATCCTAGCCTTTGATGGCGTAATGGTGGTGATGGTGATGGTGGTGGTGATGGTGGTGGTGGTGTTGGGTATGAACGTCTCTATTCCTGATGCTTCACTTTCACTGTCAAGATATTTCATAAAGCATTTGTTTTTTACTTGTTTAGGACGATTTTCCTTAGGACCGGCACCTTTATTGTGCCTTTTTTACACATTTTGTTTTCCTTGTAATTTTTTCTTGATTTTTAATTATTTTGCTAAGTACTGGCACATTTAGTGGTGACCTTTTACAGTTTTTGTGCCTTTGGTCACAGTCATAAAAATACATAAGAAAGAGATCCGTGTCACGACATTCACTAGAGACAGGTGATAAGTTGTCATTATGACTGAAGCTATTAAGTGTTCTCCATTTACATAGAAGACACCTTGTTAATGATGACTGATTATTTTTTTTCATTAGTGATGTTGAAATAGAAAAATAGAAAACAAATAATATGTCATAAGGTGTTGTTACCTGAGGTGCTGCTTACGTGTTAAGCAAACTGGATACAGACTGTTGTCCAGGGACAGGGATGATGAAAGTGAATAAATTGCATAAAAAATACTGTCCTAATCCACGTGGAAACCTTTCCTTCAACAGACACCCACAGGCACAAAAAAGATTACAAAGACTATCGCATCAAGTCGTTAATGTGAAAGAAATAAGAAAAGAGTACAGAAGAATATAATGATAAACAATCATATAAAGATATATATGAAAAAAAAAGAAAAGGTAACCTGGGATACATGCGGACTATACGGGGTAATCGCACACCTCGCATCCAACTAACTTTTCTTTCTTTCTTTTATAATAGAAATCATCATAGGTAAGAAATTTTTGCCCAGTTTCTGAGCTTAGATCTGGAGACTTGGATTCAACATTAAAAAGCTTTACCAAGAAATTAAAAGTGAAAGAGTGGAAAAATAAATATTGATTCAGTGTTATCAACGATGGCGTCGTGCACGTGGCGGACATCCATCATCCCACTCCACGCTCACCATTACCGACACGAAGCATTGACCTACGTCCGCGATAATTACGGAGTGGCAGGCTAGCATGTCATTAGCCCGCAGGATCACCGGCGGTACTTATGCCTCAGGGGCGCAGACGGGGTTGACTTTATGAGGGCGGTGACATGATGGCGTAGGAGGGACAGGGAGAAGGAGAGAAGGACGAAGAGGAGGAGGAGGAGGAGGAGGAGGAGGAGGAGGAGAAGTAATAGGAGGTATTATTTACTACGTCTTGTGTTGCTTCTCAGCCCAGAAGAGTAGTGTTTTTTCACATGAGAATATACGCCCCTGGAGAAAGCATGGGTTCTGGTATTCAGGGAGAGTGAGTGCGACCTCCATCTGTTCCTGTGCCCTTAGCTCTCTCCCCCCTTCCCTCCCTGGCCCAGCAGCAGCCGCACCAGCAGCAGCGTCATAAACACTGCCATAAACACGATATATGCTCGGCTGGATACATGCCAGTGCAGTATATGCGTCAGCTTAATACGAGACCTCGCCTCCCTGACCCTGAATACTGATGGCACCCTGAGTGACACGCCACGGGTAGGGGGAGGCGCACCCGTCAGTAGGCACCCGTCAGCGTCCGTCACTGTGCCTCCCGTGACACTCCCGCCTGCTGCGTCGGGCTCAGCTGCTGGTATGTTGTAATGAAGGTGGTGGTGGTAGTGGTGGTGGTGGTGGTGGTGGTGGTGGTGGTGGTGCCTCTGCTGCTGGTGCCTCTTCTCCTGCTCCTGTCGTTCATTAGGTGATCTCATAGATGTTTTTTTTATTGTTAATCCTTTTAGACTTTACGACGTGTTCACTTCATTGCCGTGAGTTTTAAGTGTCTTGGTGCTGGAGTATTAATGAAATATTTTTTGCAATGCTCCAAACCTTGCAGCAGACATACAGACAGACGTACGTACATACAGTTAAATACGCGAACAGATAACCTGATGACACTGCAAATGGAACTAAACGTTGTAGTATGCGTAGGCTTAAGCTTCTCGCAACACACGGCCATTACGTGCACTCCAATCTTTGACAATGGCCTTAGATGACCCTCGCCCATTACGTGCCACCTCCCCACCCACACCCTGCCATGGTCCGCCACCCCGGCCCCCTCAGCATGGCCCAGGATTTTCAGAAGCTCTCTTTTCTGTGAAATATTTTTCCCGCCTGGTGAGTGACCCAGAAGCTGAAGATAAGACTGGCTAAAGCGTCCTCCTCCTCCTCCTCCTCCTCCTCCTCCTCCTCCTCCTCCTCCTCCTCCTCCTTCTTCTCCTCCCACCCCAATATAATGTTGCTTCTCACTTGTTTTCTCTCTAGCCCAGGTTTCAATATGGCGGCGGTCGTATCGCCACTATTATCTTAATTAGCCATTGTCGGGACGGAAACTAGGCACTTACTGGTCCCTCAGGATAGTAGAAACCTCCCCTCGGGGAAAAATATCGCACAGAAAAGAGAAAAGAATATGTGTGCCACCAGTTATGAGGTGGTGGTAGTAGTGGTGGTGGTGGTGGTGGTGGTGGTGATGGTGGTGGTGAAATCAACAGTCAACGTCCTCTTGGGCACCTCTACGACCACTACGACCTCCAACACCGTCTCGCCCACCACCCTAACCACTAACACCACTAGTAACGCCGCCACTATAGCCCGTCACCAGCACTATTGTCATAATTGGTCTTTGGCGGACTTTGCCGCTCTCTCTCTCTTGCACACACACACACACACACACACACACACACACACACACACACACACACACACACACACACACACACACACACACTCACACACAAACAGATGAGCCCAGGAGATGCTCGAGGGAGGCGTGGATCTTTCCAAAGCTGGCGTCGTGAAGGTGATATTCACTTTATCTTACACCGTTATTAAGGCTGGATATTTTCCTTTCCTCTCCCCCATAATTAAAGTCTCGCTGGTTGGTTGTTGTTTTCGTGTTTGTCAGTCAATAAATTCCGCCATGCTTTGACAAGTGGTGGCTGTGGAATGGGAGAGTTAGGTAGGTTATTGTATCAAGAGTATAATGTCTATAAGGAAATAATGGAAGCTGTAAGAAGCCGTTAGGCCTACGTATACGTGACAGTCGCTTTAAGAAGCACACTTACTTATCCGCCTACCAGCTTCATTCATTAACGTATCTAATCTTCTCTTAAATCCTCCTAATGAGTCACCACTAACGATCTGATCATTAGCTCTATTCCTTTCTTCTGCCATGTTGCACGAGAGCCAGTGTAAATAGTATGGCAACAAAAGCTAACAGTCACATCAGAATGTTTTATTGCAAAGGATATGCCTTCGCATCTTCTAAGGTTTAAGTGAGGCTTGGACGAGAACTGAGTGCTTGGAAATGCAATAACCTAGTGGAGATAAAACTGTAAGACCTTACTAACAAATGAAAACAAATGGAGCTACAAGAAGCTATTTGTCATATACGTGGCGGTGGTCTCTATAAAACAAAGGAAACTACTTCCGCCTATCATCCCTGCCCATAAGTTTGTCCAATCTTCCTTTAAAGCCTTTCTGTAATGTATTCTTCCCCCATGTTGCTGGAGTGGCAGGAAAAGGTGATATTTATTCTAAAACGAGAGGGTAGATTGTGTTATTGTCTTTTGAATCTGTTATTGGTTGTTTCTGTTGTTACTTTGATATTACTGATGACTTAGAAGCGGTCGGTGATGTTGACTGTGGTTGTGGTAATTTCTGTATACATCTATTGTAGTTTATCAACCAAACCTCTTGCGCCATTTTCTCCCAGCATTGGATTACTCTTAACACCAGCACGTACACAGCGCCACCAGCGAAAAATCTCCCTAAATCCTTTGAAGGTGGACTGCCAAAACTCTCTTCGGAAAGCAATATCGCCTGTGATATGGCCCGCGCTGCACACACACACACACACACACACACACACACACACACACACACACACACACACACACGCATCAGACAGGATAGTGTCGCGTTCTTTTTATACGAAGAATAGTCAAATTATTTATATAATGATTATATATAAAATATTAAAGGATAGAACTAATATCAGTGACACTATAATGATAATAGAAATGGTGTTAGTGGTAATAATGGTAATAAGTCGCGGAGATAGTAATTCACTTTCTTCCGATATCCCTTCTATTTCATGTCCTTGGATGCTATTCCGCTGTCCCTTTTAGCATTGAAATCAGTGTTGGTGAAATATTTTTTATATACGGTATGTTACCTTTTTACTGTGGTGCTTCCATATTTATTCTTCTTACTATCTCGTGATTTTAAACAGCTTCAGATACTTATCAGGTGGTCAAAATAGTGAAGACTTTGGACATTAATCTTCTGACCTCCATAGATCCTTCCTAATCTAAATAAAATCGTCCAATCATACGCAAAACTCATGGTAAAATATGCCTCCCAGTATTGTAGGAGTGAAGTCAATAAACTCGCCTGGTAAATAAACAAGCGATCTCTCCACCTCCGCACTTCATCTGCCTCTTTTTCTTCCACTTTCTTTCTTCAATCCACTCTCGCATTCCATCTTCCTTTCTCCGTCTTCCACTTTCTTTGCATCTTCACACGCCATCTTTCACTCCACCTTCCCATCCACTTCATCCCTTTTTTTTTTTTTACCAACACCCTACCATCTTCCATTCATCCACTTCATTCTTTTTACTTCATTCCACCTTTGCATTCCATCTTTGTTTCTTCCTCTTCCACCTTCTTTGCATCTTCACACGCCATCTTTCACTCCACCTTTCATCCACTTCATCTCTTTTTCTACCTACACCCTAACTTTGCAATCCACCATCTTCCATTCATCCACTTTTGTTATTCCACCTTCCCTCCCCACGCCGTCTTCGCTCTCTCCACATGGTCAATTTACTCTGCTACTCCTCCGCTCTCTTTGTCTCTCGCACCACCGTCTTCCTCCGCGGGTCATCTTGCCAACACTTGATCTATGACCCTTTTGTCTGGGGCCACTCGACACCCTGACCTTTCTTCCTTAGTCACCCTTCCCTTGCGACCTTTCTCACTTATTGATGGAACTTGTATTGTCATCCCACCCTTGCGCTCTCTCTCTCTCTCTCTCTCTCTCTCTCTCTCTCTCTCTGTGTGTGTGTGTGTGTGTGTCTTTTTTCCTATCTTGTCTTAGTATTTTTCTTCCTTCGTCTTTCTCTAATCACTACCTTTTCTCCGTTACTATTATCCTCCTCTTCCTCTTTTTCCTCCTTCTCTTCCTCCTCCTCCTCCTTCCTCTCGGCTCCCACTTCCAAGAGGTGCCATAAGATGAATGATGGATGGAGGTCAGTCCTTTACATTCCTTTTGAGCGTCCACTTTAGATCGCCTCTCCTTCCCCTCTCGTGCTGCTCGTGATGCTATTGACTTTTTCCCTATTTTTTTTCCCCCTCTCATTCTTCCCTTCCTGATTTTGTTCTGCCTTTCTTTTTTTTTTTTTTTGCATTTATTTCCATTTTTCTATCATGATTTTCTTTCATTCCATTTTCTTGTGTTTTCTTTTAAATATAGCTTTGGTTCGTATTTTTTTTTTATTTCTCCCTTTTTCACCATTATGATTTTCTTCCGTTAATTTCTTTTGTATTCCTTTTTTATTTCATTTATATGTTTACTTATTTTGTTTTATTTCATTTTATTTATTTATTTTTTTTTTACTGTCACAATTTCAACTCCGTCAGTTTCTTGCAGTTTTGTATGAGTCTGTAGATCTGTCTGTCTGTTTGTGTGTCAATACCCGTGTCTGTCAGCTTGTGTCATCGTTGTATATCCTCCGTTGTGCTTTGTGTATTGTGTTTGTGTGTGCCTGTGTGTGTTTGAGTGTACGTTTGTTTTTCTACCAGTTCGTCTTTCTTTATTGCTGTCTTTTTTTCACGTTCTTTTGTTGTGCAGTATTTTGGATTTGTTTTTACTCTCTTGCAGTTTTTCCAGCACGTGTTGTGTCGTGTTTGAAATGTGTTCGATCGTGGCTGAACTTTTGTGCTGTTCGTCTTTATTATTCATTCATTTATTAGTTTTTTTGTGGGAGGTTAAAGCTGGGTGGGGAGGGGAAGCTTCTGTTTTATTATCTCCTGTGAAGCGTATGTACCGGAAGTGTTTTTTATTGAGAGAAGGAAAGAAAAGGAGAGGTGAGGGATGAAGTGGCGAATAGAAGCAGTTTTTTGCATTATCTATTTACATTATCTATCCTGAACAAATACCTGATTTTTATTCATATGTATTTAGATGAGGATAAGAAAAGGAAGAAGTGAAGAATACAATGAAACGAAGAGGAAATACTGTTTTCTTCTATCTTTTTTCCGTGAAGCGCAAATATATGATTGCTTTCTACAGATATGGAAAGAGAGTGAGGGATGAGGTGAGATAAAGACTGGAATTTGATTTGTATGTTAAGGACAAATAATGCAATACTTTTATTATTTGTATAAGGAAATGAAAAAGGATAACATGAGATGGAGGATAGAAGTGTTGTTTTTCCCGTGTCAAGTATCAGTAACGGAACACTTCATATTATTGCACCATGCAAAGGTAAAGGAGAAGTAAGTTGAAATGGTGGAGGAAGCTCTCTTTTTTCGGTGTCGGTTGCAGATAACAAAACACTTTTCATTACATGTAAGGAGAGGAAGTGAAAGAGGTATGAGGTGAGGTGAGGTGTCAAATGGATGTATTGTTTACCGTGTCAGGTATGAGGAAGTGGCGGAGGGATGAAGCAAGTTGAAGTGGCGCATGATCATAATGATGGTGCTGTTGCTTCTCATTAGGTAAATTGAGCAGCAGTGAGTCCAGTATTGCCTGGCGTATGTCACCGTCCTCCAATAAAAGAGAGAAAACGAACAAAAACGTTAAAACAAAAGAATTAGTGCAATTATCTTTAATGTTACACCCAGTTAAAGGTTCTTAATTGGTCCAATTAATACGTTAGCATGCAACTTAATTAAATTGATTCGCTTTATTATGATCTGCTGGTAATGAGGCTGATTATAAGAATGGAGGTCAATGGACTGAGTCATTTTTAATTATTTGTTTATCATTATCATATTCAGTTAATTAATTGGTAAGTAAATGTATTAATAACTTTGGTGTTTGCTAATTTTGCCTAATTTCATGGACGCTGGCGAGGAGAGAGAACCGTGGTGTGATATGGCGTGGTGTGGTGGTGCGGCGAGTGGTGTTGGAGTGTAAGACATAATGTTAGTGCTAAGTGTAAAATGTGGTGTCGTGGCCTTTGTTGTTTATAAAAGTAAACGTGTGTGCTATGTATGAGATGTATAGTGTTGTGTGTGTAGTGATAGTTGTGTTGATTGTAACTTTGATAGTGGTGATGGTGATAAACATATTAAGGTAAGGTGTTCTCGTCGGTGTTAGTAGTGACGGTGGTTGTGGAGGTGATGGTGTTCTAGTTAGTGTTAGTGGTGGTGGTGGTGATGATAATAATGGTTCTTGCAACAGTATATAATGAAGTGTTCTATGGAGCAGTGCTTATAATAATGATGAAGGTAATGATGATGATGCTGTTGTTGCAAGGTAAAGTGTTTTGGCCGGTTGTGGTAGTGATACTGGTGGTGATGATAGTGACTGCTGTACGTAATCTACTATTTAGGAGGGAGGCAACCAAGACGCCTATCCTTAATCTTCTTAAAGTTCACTGATCTTTTTCTAGAAGACAAATGTTCGTGTTTTCATTGATGCTTTACTATTCATGATTCAGAATTTTTGTTAAACCGGCACTGAAAATAAGGAAGTCACTCTTGAAAATTCCCTATAAGTTCCTCTACAGCAAATTGAAAATTGTTAAATCATCTTTAAAATTATGAGAACACTCTTGAAAACGCTCAGTAACTTCCACTACATCCTATTGATATTGCACGAACCAAATTGAGCCACTGAAATCATGAAAATACTCCTCGAAAACCCTCTCAATAGTTTCCCTTACAGCCGGCTGAATAATGCAGAATTCTTGTTAAACAACCAATAAAATCCTAAACACTCTCTTGAAAACGCCCATTAACTACCACTACAGCCTGTCGAGTTGAAGAGATAGGACGACGAAATGTTTAGCAATACTGTTTTAAGACCCACACATCAATATGATACATCCCAACTCACCATCTATTCTCCTTCTCTTTTTCTTCCATCCCTCCTTCTTTCCTTATGCCACCTCATCCTTCCCACCACCAGCAGCAGCACCACCACCAAAGCCACTGTCCCCACCGCCTCTCCCACCTTCCCGCCACACCATCACTCTCCTTCACTGTAATGGCCCAACTTGGTCACGGCCGCTGCAAAAGACGAGCGAACGACCACGATTTAATGAAACTGCTAAAAGGAATGCCTGCACATGACCTGCCCTTAACTTGTTACGAGAGTGTCCGCCTGAAGGGAAATGTCCTGTTCGGTAGTTAGTCATTCCGTTAGTCAGTAAATAAGTTAGGGAATATTTGTCAGTCAATCAGTCAATAAATTCAGTCAGCTGGTTCGTTCGCTCACATACTCAGTTTCTTAAATAAGTCGTTCAGTTACTCAGCTAGCCATTTAGAGATTCAGTCAGTCAGTCAGGCAGTCAGTGGTTCAGTCAATCATCTAGTTTCATACTGCTCACGTGCGGCATCTCCAGTTATCTACAAAAGCGCCTCCCAATCCAATACTCCAACAGTGTTTCCTTATCTTACGTGCCATATACCGATACTAATTTCTAGTTCGTTTTTATTACATATTGAGCATTACTGTTGTCGATATGTTTCAATTAATATGCGTACGTCAAAATATATGTTTCACACAGGTTATTATATTGCATGAAATGTTCTGTAGCAGAGTAAAAAAAAAACAGCACTGCTCGTATAAATATTCTATCTCTTTGAATATAAATTTTTGTTCATAAATCTAAATGTATAAAGCCATTTGTTTCCCTCAAAGATATTCAAATTACTCATCGTGGACTAACAAGCATTCCAGCCTGTGCAATTGGCATTCGAAATTATTGCACCTTTTTGTGATATAGATAATGAATTAATTAGTGTATAGGGAAAAATAAATGACATAAGATCTGTTGCATTTAAAATCTGTTTTGCCAAATTGATCTGCTTTGGTGTATGTTGTATGTGGCCAGATAAACACGTGGCAACAGACTAACAATTCTCTGCACCACACCGTAAAGAACAAATAGATGAATAAGCAACTAGATGGTTAGGTGAATAAATACACACACACACACACACACACACACACACACACACATTATACATATATACTATTTAATTAGGAATACATTTATTAGCTGAGAGAGAGAGAGAGAGAGAGAGAGAGAGAGAGAGAGAGAGAGAGAGAGAGAGAGAGAGAGAGAGAGAGAGAGAGAGAGAGAGAGAGAGAGAGAGAGAGAGAGAGAGAGAGAGAGAGAGCACCACCACCATACCACTTCTCTAGTCGTTTATAAGAGTGATTGGTTGGAAGAAGAAGGAGAGAGGAACAGAGCAGAAGAGAAGTAACACAGAAGAGAGGGATGAGTCGGAGTTGGAGGAGGAGAAGGAGAAGGAGGAGGAGGAGGAGGAGGAGGAGGAGGAGGAGGAGGAGTAAGGTCGCCACAAATCACCTACCCTTCCGTTATTCTCCTCCACAACAGCGATAATTTTTCCCTCGCCCTCCGATAATTCACTCCACTCTTATTTATTGAGCATTTTTGTGTCACTTGCCGTTTTCTCTGTAACGAGCCCAGCCACTGTATCTCCCCGGTAACTTTTGTTGGGCCTGTCCTATTCCTCTTCCTCTTCTTCTTCCTCCTCCTCCGCCTCCTCCTCCTCCTCCTCCTCCTCCTGTTCTTCGCCTTCCTCCTCTTTCTTTCTGATCTCCTTGTCTTTGTCTTCCTCTAATTCTATTTCTTGTTTTCTTTCTTGCCTTTTGTTTTCCTAATTGTTTTGGTTATGATAGTTGTTGTTGCTTTTGTTGGTGGAGGTGGTAAATGTGGTGTATGTTGTTGTTGTGGTTATTATTGTTGTTATTATTATTATTATTATTATTATTATTATTATTATTATTATTATTATTATTATTATTATTATTATTATTATTGTTGTTATTATTGTTATTATTATTACTATCATCATCATTCCCATGAGTTTTGTTGTTATTGATAATGGTAATACAATACTGACTAAAGGAACAATGACGATAATGGTAATAAAATAACAGCAAAGGTATTATTATTGTTATTATATCATTATTATTATCATTATTATTATTATTATTATTATTATTATTATTATTATTATTATTATTAGTAGTAGTAGTAGTAGTAGTAGTAGTTGTACTAGTAGTAGTAGCAGTAGTAATTGTTAATAGTAGTAGTAGTAATTGTAATAGTAGTAGTAGTAGTAGTAGTAGTAGTAGAAGCAGAAGTAGCACTATCAGTGGTAGTAGTACTACTTGTTGTAAAAATAGTAGTAGTTGTAGCATTAGTAGTAGTCGTAATAACATCCCTCTAAATCTTCATGACTCCCTTTTTTCCTTAATACCATCACTTTCCCTTATCCATTTACTATACAACACCTTCAATCTCAAGCCTCCTCCTTCTCTTCCTTCTCATCCTCATCTTTCTGTACCTTCTCCTCCTCCATCAGTCGTCTC
Source organism: Portunus trituberculatus (assembly GCF_017591435.1). Lineage (NCBI taxonomy): Eukaryota > Metazoa > Arthropoda > Malacostraca > Decapoda > Portunidae > Portunus > Portunus trituberculatus. Next base: position 25,104,197 of record NC_059301.1, on the reverse strand, counting down.
GCTGCCCTACCCACGCTCCACGGCCAATCACCTTCATTTTTCCCTCTCTTTTTCTCCTCTCTGCTGCAGGTCCTCTCCGCTCCTGCTGTCGGGATACAAATGGACGAGCGTTAGGGTCCAGTAGGAGCTTAATGGCTGTCGTTCCCCAGGGTAAATATCCCATTGCGTTTAAGCGGCCTCATGATTAATACCTTACCTCTCCCGCCAGCATGGAAGAGGACGTGGAAGCAGGGAAGCAGTCTCCGAGGATGTGGAATGAGTGTGGAGTGTGGAAATAGTTTTAGATATTGCAGTAATTTCGTATCGTATTAGATTTAAAGGAAATGGATGTTTCATTTCCTTGTGGTTTTGTAAGATGGGACAGTGAAAGGAGTGTCAGAGGATATGGAGTGTGCAGTGTAGAAGGACGTTTTAGTGTTTGTAGATGTAGAGTGGTAGTGGTTTGAATTTAATGGATCTCTGGAGTCTTTGGGGGTTTTTGAGAAGTGGCACAGTGGGAGTTGGATAAGCCATTGGTGATGAAGTGATCCACGTGGGAAGTTGTAGAAATGTTTGAGTTGTACAGGAGAGGTGGTGCGCTTGGTGTGAGGATGATTAGCCTTGAAGGTTGGTGGTGGTTGGAGGGACAGAGGTGGAAACCCGTAACGTGAAAGAGAGATGGTGGAAGGAGTGAAAGGAAGGAAGATGAAGCTCACTGAACAGAAAAAAAATAATAATGATATAATATTATAGGTATGAAGTGCTTCGAGAAAGGTTTTCTCACGATTAGAGAAAAAAAGTAACTATCAGAACCAAAAACTAAGAAAGTAAGTGAAAATGACACTTTTTCTAGATTAATTACTTAAGCAACTTATAAGAACATTCGAAGGGACCATCCCGCTGTAGTTTGATATTCATAACACGTCTTTAGAAAGTTGTTAGTTAAATGCTCATTTTGAATGTTTTACTTTCAATATGATTGTTATATAATGTTAATAAAAGCGAATATCTACTCTCTCATTAATTTTTCCCAATTATATGCATAAAATATTATTTTTTCCCTTGTTGAAAGTATGAAATATAAGAAAAAGTAGAGATGCTCCTACCTTGTTTGCCTATTATTAAATCACGAAACTACCTTTGAAAATCTCAGTAACATACAGTAGAGCCAGCTGAAGGAAGTGGAAGTAAAGCGTTGAAATGCTCGAAAATACGGTCCTTAGCGCAAGTGAATCAGATGAACGCTATCGCAGTGGACACGGAAAGGCCATAACAATAAGCAATCAGGCACTTGTCATTCCCTCCTTTGCAGTGTTTTGCACCCATAACCTCCAAGCAACGCGGGAGCTTCATGAAGGGTTACAAAGCCCCAAACAGCCGGGACATCCCACGCAGTCACCCATTACGGAAGTTTGACACCGATTGAATGGAGCGCTCGAGTGGAATTGAGTCGGTCACCGTGATACAGGGCTTGCTGAATACCTGATGGGAACACACACACACACACACACACACACACACACACACACACACACACACACACACACACACACTTGAATTACTATTGATTTCCTATAACTACTGTTCTTACTATCTATCTTTTTGTGTTTTCAGTACAGTTCCGTAATTATAGTCTCTTGCGCTCTTATAAAAAGGCTTGCCACTCATGTCTTATTTGTCTATGGTATAAATTCTCCTCAACGCATGAATGGCAAACCAGGGAATACAAATCTCTCTCCTTCTAATCGTCTTGATTGTCGTTGTCGTCTCCGTTACCCTTTCAATACCAATAGAATTCTCATATATTATATTTTTGAATCAATTTACATGTGTTCATTCGGTTAAGATAAAACTGTTCCACTGAAATGTTTTGGGTACTAGAGCACTTACTTCGCTATTAATCGTGTCTCAAAATCCTGATCCAAACCTACACTAGACTATCTTATCCACATTTGTATAGAGGCCACAAGAGTAAAAGAATTAAGATAATTTACTTTACGCTTTCAGCAACAAGGGATCATTTTCATTATTTTCTAGATGCCGTTTGAAAATTCTTACCAGTATTATCGTATCAGTTTCTTTATATTCAGAACACCATTACAGAATTTCATATTAGTACTGGGGTATCAGTTTTTCTATATTCAAGATACTATAAGAATATGTTTTCAACTTTGAGATAATATTTTTCGTTATCAGTGTGCTAAAAAAATAGTTAGTCAGAGAGTTTATTTATCTATTTATTTTTGCTTAATTTTTTTTTTTGCTCTTGGCAAGAACCTTTCTTACATATAAAAAAAAATTAATGTATATTCTCCATTCTGAGTAACAATATAGAGAGTTTGGAAATTACTTGGAGTACTGAGTGTGTTAATATGGAGGAGTCTCACCTTACCAGCTTTTGGGAGTTTATGTTTAAAAAAATTGGAATAATAATGGCGCAGTTTCCCCTCCCAGGTTCCGATTAGCTGTGTTTGTATTATTAGTGAACAAGGGAATTATTATTTTTTTCGGGGTGTCGGTTATGAACTGCCTTTGAAATGCTAATTGGAAGCGATTTTTTTATTATTAATTTTTTTCGTGCTGATGCAGTTATGATTGCAGTATTCTCTGTGCTGTAATTTGTGTCCTTTTTGTTTTTGTTTCTTCTAAATGCATTATATAGTCAATTATTCTTCTTTTCATTTTTTTCTTTCATGTTTCTCTTTTTATTATGGTTATTTTATCTTTCATTTGTTCCTTTCATGGGAATTTATTACGTCTTCTACATTTCTTTGTCTGCTTTGCATTCTAATCTCTCTCTCTCTCTCTCTCTCTCTCTCTCTCTCTCTCTCTCTCTCATACACACACACACACACACACACACACACGGAAATGGGTCGAGAGATAAGAAAGTTTAGTCACTCGTGGAAGAGCAGGAGTAGAAGGAGGAGAAGGAGCAAGAGGAGGAAGAGGACCGGGAGGGAATCAAGACGCGCCCTGTTATCTGGGGGTTGTGGGGAGTGCAGGGTATGGTAGACTGGGCTGGATGGGCTGAACGGAGTAATTAATTGGTGCTTAGAAGAAAAGAAAGCGGCTGTTTCGTTTTCCCTCGCATGCTGCCCGTTAAAGTTAATTAAACAAGACCGTAAATTACTCTGCAAGGTGACGTGGACGGTGCCTTGTCCCATTATGTTTTGGGGCTAAAGAGGATACGGAAGGCTCGCTCCATGGAGGTGTTCGAGGAGGAAGAGGATGTGGAGGTGGACGGGGAGGAAGAGGAGGAGAAACACTTGCTCGTCGTAGAAACTGGAGGAATACAGTGGAAGGAATTATACCGGGAAATCTGTCAGTTTATAAAGTATCGAGTAAACTGATGAAGGAGAGCAAGACGAGGAGGAAGGAGAAAGAGGATCAACGGGAATACATCATAAGGTCTGATACTAGAAAATATGTCGATCTGTAAATAGTGTATCAAATAAACTACTGAAGGGAAGGAAAATGCAAGAGAAGATGAAAACACAGAAAAGCAGATTAGCAGGAATTTTATTGATGTATACAGAAATTATATGTTGAACTATTATTGTTGCTGCTAAAATTACTACTGCTGCGAATGCGACTCCTACTCCTCCTCTTCCTCTTCCTCCTCCTCCTCTTCCTCTTCCTCTTCCTTTTCCTCCTCCTCCTCCTCATCTATTACTTCATGTGCTGTATTTTTTGCACCTCAAGTTAAAAGTCCCAATTCGTATTTTTGTATTTTTATTTTTTCTACTATTACTACTACAACAACAACAACAACTACTACTACTACTACTACTACTACTACTACTACTACTACTACCACCGCCAATGCACCAAGTTTGGCTCTACCGTAATTTCCTAAGTATTGTGTTACTAGATATATATTTTTTTTTTCTCGTCGTAAGGAAGTTTCCAGCTCATTTTTTCCTCCATACCATCATTCCATTATAGCGTGTATGCGAGTAGACTAAAAAGGATCATAAGTATCATCATCAGCACCATCCATGTCATCATCACTGACACCATTAGTCATCAAAATTATCCTACGTGAATAATTATCCTTCCCTTCCCTTATCCATTCATTTCATACCGCTCTCTCTCTCTCTCTCTCTCTCTCTCTCTCTCTCTCTCTCTCTCTCTCTCTCTCTCTCTCTCTCTCTCTCTACGTAAATAATACGCCTATTTTACATACTACATCTATTTTCTCCTCCTCTTGCTGCTCCTTCTCCTCCTCTTACTCCTCTTTTTCCTCCTCCTCATCCTCCTGGTCCTCCTCATCCCCCTCCTTCCCTTCCTCTTCCACCTGGTCATTTTATCTTCCTCTTCCTCCAAAGTTCACATATTCACCTTTCCACTACCCTCCTCCTCACCTCATCCTCCTCGTTTCACTCTTCTCTTACCCTTTCTCAGACTGTATCCTCTTCCTCTTACTCCTCCTCTTCCTCCTCCTCCTCCTGCCCGCGGTCTTCGCCAGAGGGCAAACAGCAGCGGGAGGCGCCATGTCTCCCCGCCCCTCCCGCTGTCTCCGGGAAGAAAGGGAGAAAAATGGAGATGGAGGGAGACAGAGCGAGGGAGATATGAGACATATTCGTCGTGTAGAACAAATAGCTCCCGCTCCTTCCACGGCGGGGGGCGGAGTGAGAGAGAGAGAGAGAGAGAGAGAGAGAGAGAGAGAGAGAGAGAGAGAGAGAGAGAGAGAGAGAGAGAGAGAGAGAGAATGTATTTTAGGGAGTGTAAAGGGAAAACTTGAGAATTTAGTGTTTTAAGCAAAGGGAGCAAACGATGTTGCGGGAAGGATATCAGGATCCTGTGGAGAGAGAGAGAGAGAGAGAGAGAGAGAGAGAGAGAGAGAGAGAGAGAGAGAGAAAGAGGTGGGAGAGATTTTAATATATAAATGGTCATCGTATTGAAAAAAAAAATGGACAAGAAGGAAGAGAAATAGTTGGAGGAGAAAGAGGAGGAGTAGGAGTAGGAGGAGGAGGAGGAGGAGGAGGAGGAGGAAGAGGATAGAAAAGGAAGTAGGAGGACACGAGAGGGAAAAAAGAATAAGGATTTGTAAAAACGGAGAAGAGGGAAGAGAGAGGGGGAAGAAGGAAGAAGTGGACAAGGACAAGGGAGGAAGAGAAAAGGAACAGAAGAGAGAGAGAGAGAGAGAGAGAGAGAGAGAGAGAGAGAGAGAGAGAGAGAGAGAGAGAGAGAGAGAGAGAGAGAGAGAGAGAGAGAGAGAGAGAGAGAGAGAGAGAGAGAGAGAGAGAGAGAGAGAGAGAGAGAGAGAGAGAGAGAGAGAGAGAGAGAGAGAGAGAGAATATGAATGAACAAAACGGATAAAAAAAATCGAAAAGACAAAAATGGAAGATGATAACAAGAAGAGAAAACAAAAACGAGATTTTAAGAAGGAGTAAAGGAAGATGAAGAAGGAGATGAGAAGGAAGACGAGAAGGAAGACGAGAAGGAGAAGGAGGAGGAGGAGGAGGAGGTAAGGGTATATTATAACAGAGTCTCACATACGATAGAAAGAAAGTGACAGGCCTATATATGGTTTTGGAAATAGTGAGCCTACACAGAATCAGGCGGCTTATCCATTTTCCCATTTTTTTATTTGGGCCGAAGATGGAGACTTGAGGCCTAGGCAGGGAGGAGAAGGAGGAGGAGGAAGAGGAGGAGGAGGAGGAGGAGGAGGAGGAGGAGGAGGAGGAATTGTCAGGGAATATGTATGTAAGTCAGAGGGAAAAAGGACTGGAATAAACAAGTGGAGGTTTAAAACTTTTGGTCAGGGAGAATTTATGGGGAAAATGGTGAGAGAGAAGAGAGAGAGAGAGAGAGAGAGAGAGAGAGAGAGAGAGAGAGAGAGAGAGAGAGAGAGAGAGAGAGAGAGAGAGAGAGAGAGAGAGAGAGAGAGAGAGAGAGAGAGAGAGAGAGAGAGAGAGAGAGAGAGTTTGTAAAAATAATGATAATGATATTGATGCTGATGTTGACAATTATTATGTTAGTATTGAAATGCATATAATAACAATGATGATGGCAATGATAGCTATAGTAGTAGCAGTAGCAGTAGTAGTAGTAGTAGTAGTAGTAGTAGTAGTAGTAGTAGTAGTAGTAGTAGTAGTAGTAGTAGTAACAGTAGTAATAATGATAATAATAGTGAAGGTAATGATAATAATAATAATGATAATAATAATAATAACAACAATAGGAATGATAATAACAACGCCCTCTTTACCTTCTTTCTTTTCCTTCACCCCTTCCGTTACGTTACATCATCACTGAAAGCCCCTCCCAGTCTTCCTCCTCTTCTTCCTCCTTCTCTTTCTCCTCAGTCTCCATTTCCTCCTCCTCTTCTTCCCTTTCCCTCCTCACGTCTTCTCCAGGACCCTTCTCACTCTCACTCTCCACCTCTCCTCGACCTTTCCATTCCTTCACCTCCATTTTTTCCTTCTTCACTCCTCCACTTGACCTCTCAGACTGCCCACCCTTACCTCCACCCCCTCGGAATTCCCTCCCTCTCCCTCTTCTTCCTCCTCTTCCTCCTCTCCCTCTTTCTCAACACCTTCCTCTTTCTACGTAACTTGTATCTTTACCCCTCCTACAACCTCTCTCTCTCTCTCTCTCTCTCTCTCTCTCTCTCTCTGGCTCCTTTCTTTTCCTTCGTCCCTCTCTTGCTTGCTCCTCCTTCACTGCACTCATTTGCCGTCCCCAGACCCTCCTCTTCCTCCTCCTCCTTCTCTTCCTCCTCCTCCTCTTCTCCTCCTCCTCCTCCTCCTCCTCCTCCTCCTCCTCCTCTACCCCCTCCAGTCTCCTCATTATCCGGCGTCTCTCAGAAATGGGTGGAAATATCTCATCCCTCCCACCACCTCATCACCAGAGTTTCTCAGAAAGTAAAAATATATATGTAAAAAATGGGGAACTGTAGATCTATAATCGTACTCACCCCTGGACGGGCTCGATAAATCTTCTCTGGTAAATATCTTTGAGTTGAGAGGGGTAGGGAAGTGAAGGGAAGGGAAGGGAAAGGAAGGGAAGGCATGGGAAGGGAAGAGAAGGGAAGGGAAGGAACTGTAGCGCTCTCTATACGTTAAATTTGGTGTAGTTGTTAGATAGGTACCGGAGATTTATGTATTTTTTTTTTCTCTTTTTCCTCTTTTTTTCGTTGTAAGGAGGTTTCTCGCCATGGCAACAGAACTGGTGAAGGAAAAAGGTTTCACTAAAGGTGCTGGTTACTTGAGAATCTGATGTTAGATAATACATTAGCCAGATGTCTTCCAATCTCTCTCTCTCTCTCTCTCTCTCTCTCTCTCTCTCTCTCTCTCTCTCTCTCTCTCTCTCTCTCTCTCTCTCTCTCTCTCTCTCTCTCTCTTTCTCTCTCTCTTTTGAAGAAGTTTAAGTCATAGTGAGAGCGAAGTACAGAAAGGTGGTTAGGAATATTCTTGGTTTAGAAACGAAATAATACTAGATTAATTTTGTCTCCAACTGATGTTTTCAGAGGGCAATCTTTTCAGCCCTGCCCCCTCCCCCTCCCATTTTTGCCGTTGATCAGTACCTTTCCATCATAAAAAAATATAATGTCATTAATGTATGACGTAGGTAGAGCTATGAGAATTACGAACAGTTTAATCTTCATTTGGTAACTTACGTGGTTTTCGTTTGGGGATTTCGAAAATTTTTGTACCCAAGGTGAGAAATGATAGAAAAACATAGCCTTCGATTAATATTGATTACAAGCCTCAAACTCGAGGAAATGAGAAATGAGAGTGAAAAATGAGTAAATCTATATGATTTTCTAGAGATGAAAACCCCACGATGAATATCGAATAAGTATGAAACTAGGAATCCAAAAATAAATATCAAAATAAAGACGAAAATACTGAAAACTAACAGATAGAAGTAATAATCATTTATGTAAGTGATGAATATTGAAACAAGAATATTATTAAATAGAAAATTGGGATTTCAGAATTAAATTTTCTCGAAAAGAATTAATAAATACGAATATAGAAAGAAAAAAATAATGATGCTTGCGAATGATGTTGGGGAGAAAATGATGAAAGGAATCGTGGGGGACAGAGGGAAAGATGATCAAGATGGTGATGTGTGTGTGTGTGTGTGTGTGTGTGTGTGTGTGTGTGTGTGTGTGTGTGTGTGTGTGTGTGTGTGTGTGTGTGTGTGTGTGTGTGTGTGTGTGTGTGTGTGTGTGTGTGTGTGTGTGTGTGTGTGTGTGTGTGTGTGTGTGTGTGTGTGTGTGTGTGTGTGTAATTCACCTCGGTCGCCTCCTGGTCACCCAGCTAGTCTTCCCCATTACGGAGCGAGCTCAGAGTTCATAGACCGATCTTCGGGTAGGACTGGGACCACAGCACACTCCACACACCGGGAAAGCGAGGCCACAACCCCTCGAGTTACATCCCGTACCTACTTACTGCTAGGTGAACAGGGGCCACACATTAAGATGCTTGCTCATTTGCCTCACCGCTTACCGGAACTCGAACCCGGCCCTCTCGATTGTGAGTCGAGCGTGCTAACCACTACACTACGCGGTGTGTGTGTGTGTGTGTGTGTGTGTGTGTGTGTGTGTGTGTGTGTGTGTGTGTGTGTGTGTGTGTGTCACAGGAAGGGACGGAGGAGAGAAAAGGTACGGATTGGAGGGAGAGAAAATTTAAATTTCATCCGAGAGTAATTTCGTGAAATGAGTGCATGGTGTGATTCAAGGTGAGGGGGACGAAGAGAGGAGGAGGACGAGGATGTGGAGGAGGAAGAGAATGAGGAAAGAGGGAGAGTATGACGGATGGGAAGACTTAGAAGAGGAGACGATGTGAAGAGTGGAAGAAGAGGAGAAGGAAGAGGAGAAATAAGCGAAGAGAGTAAGACAAGAACTGAGAAGAGAGTGAAGGAAGGGGAAGACATATTGGCAATAACAAACCAAGTGGAAAAAAGGAAGAATGGAAAGAGTAGGACGAGGAGGACAAGTTAGAAGAGGAACCAGGAACAAAAATAGTTGATAACTCTCTCTCTCTCTCTCTCTCTCTCTCTCTCTCTCTCTCTCTCTCTCTCTCTCTCTCTCTCTCTCTCTCTCTCTCTCAAGCCGCCATAGCTGTGAAGTATTTAGCTGCAGACTTGAACTTTTTATCTAATAACACCGAATTATTAACAATGATGGACCAATGCAATATCTCGTGTGAGTGAGTGAGTGAGTGAGTGAGTGAGTGTGTGTGTGTGTGTGTGTGTGTGTGTGTGTGTGTGTGTGTGTGTGTGTGTGTGTGTGTGTGTTGTGGACGTCTTTTACAAGCCGAGGTAGACAAGAGCAAGAATTAGAGTGGGAAATCATGGTCAAGAGGGAAGCAAGGGAAGAATGAACGAAAGTAGAGTAGAAAAGAAGAAAAAAAAGAAAGACGTAAAATAAAGATGAGAAAACCGAGAAAAGAAAAGGAAAATAACGAGGAGACACAATAAAAAGATACAAAAAAGAGAGAAAAGGGGAAGAGATAGAGGAATCGAGGCTGTGGCTGAATTGCGGGGAGGGGACAAGAGAGGAAAGGGACTGGCCAGGTTGGATAAGGGCCTCGGCGGGGTGGCCATTAGCAGGGCCTGCGATAATGGGGTGACAGCGGGGGTGTCTCTCAGGCTGCATGGTCCCCTAGGGCGTCTCCCTCCTGCAGGTGACTACAGCCAGAGGAGGAGGAAGAGGGAAGCAGCCAAGGAAGCATGAGGATATAAAGAATTACGTGTTATTGGGAGGCGAGGAGAAAGCCACTTATCTGGGCGCTTTCCTCGATGAATAGGGACGTAGGTTATATAATTGTATAGATAATAAGTTCCTGGCAAGTGAAGGATGAATACATGCAGGAAAATCATGGATAGAAGAATGAAAAATAAAGATTAGTAGGTAAATGTTTAGTTGTATTGGTCAAATAATTAAGTAGATAATTAGGTTGAGAGATTTGTAAAGGGATAGTTAGACACGTAGATAAGTAAATGAAATTGCAGGTAGATGAAATGACATAGAGGTAAATAGATAGTTAGACGGATTGATTTATTGATTGATTTGATAGATATAGATAGATAGGTATATAAATAGATAATATTGATAGGTAAATAGTAAGATAGGTAAATGAATATAAAGATAGATAGATGGGTAGATAGATATACAGATCATTTTTTACTGATACATGAATATAAATATTTACTGAGGAAGTGAAATGACAGAAAAAAAAAATGGAGTTCAGAGAGAGAGAGAGAGAGAGAGAGAGAGAGAGAGAGAGAGAGAGAGAGAGAGAGAGAGAGAGAGAGAGAGAGAGAGAGAGAGAGAGAGAGAGAGAGAGAGAGACGAACAAACAGGCAAACAGACAGACAGACAAGCAAAATAAAACAGCGAGGCGAGGAGAGGGGGAGCAATAAGGGTATGGAAGGGTTGAGCGATACGAAATAAAAAGGAGGAAGGAAAGAAAACAGTGAAAGAAAAACAGGGAAAGGTTGCGAAATGCAAGCGTAAAAAGAAGAAAAAAAAAAAATAGAGAAAGAAAAAAATAAATAAAAACGAGAAGGAAAGGATCGCATTTCCATCATTTTTTCATCATTATTTCCCATCTCTCTCTCTCTCTCTCTCTCTCTCTCTCTCTCTCTCTCTCTCTCTCTCTCTCTCTCTCTCTCTCAACACAGAATTTAACATTATCCTCTAAACCTTCATCTTCCTTCGTCATTCCTAGACACAAAATATACCTTACTTTCTTCTTCCTCTTCCTCCTCTTCCTCCTCCTCCTCCTCCTCCTCCTCCTCCTCCTCCTCCTCCTCCTCCTCCTCCTCCTCCTCCTCCTCCTCCTCTACCTCCTCTTCCTCCTTCTCCTCATCTCCTTAATCCCTTCTTTCCCTCGGCAATCTTCCCCACTACCCCCCATCATCACCACCACTATCTTCACAAGACCCTATTTCTTCCCCAGTATCATTCTAACTTCATCCACATCCCCACCATCTTCTTTCATCTTCTTTCCTTCCTTTCCTCCTCGTCCTCCTTCTCTCGTAACCTCTCTATCGCCTCCCTGTGCCCTCCCCCCCTCCTTCCTCTTTCTCCTATCTCCTGGTTCCTTTTATACCCTTCCAAGCTTCCCCTGGTCCGTGGCAAGGGGTGCAGTGGCAAAGTTGCAATAAGTCTCACTTTATCGTGCAAAATTCAATATGTCGCGTGTGTAAATGTGGCATAAAGTGCAGGTTGGGGACAGTCATAGGTGGCCATATTGGGGAAAGTCCTTCTTCTTCTTCTTCTTCTTCTTCTTCTTCTTCTTCTTCTTCTTCTTCCTTTCCTTCCTTCTGCTTTTGCTTCTGGTTATTTTCTCTTCCTTTTCTTTTTTTTTTCTCTGTCTTCTCTTTTTTTTTCTCTTTCTCTCTCTCTCTGTCAGTTTTGTTTGCTTTGTGGTGTTTCTTCCGTTTTTCTGAAGTTTTCCTGGTTTTCTCATTCGTGTTTTCTTATTTTTTTCTTCCTTTTTTCTGTCTTCCTTTTATTTTCTTATATTTTTTGGCTGTGTATTTTTTGTCTCCTTTTCTCTTCCTTTTTCTCAGATTTCTTTATTTATCTCTTCTTTTTCTTTTACATTATCACATCTTGTACAATTTCTATACTACTACTATTACAATTACTACTACTACTACTACTACTACTACTACCACTACAACTCTAACCTTCCTTCTTTTCTGTCTCTTTCTGTATGACTCATCTTCTTATTCACTTCTCCTCCTCCTCCTCCTCCTCCTCCTCCTCCTCCTCCTCCTCCTCCTCCTCCTCCTCCTCCTCCTCCTCCGCCACCGCCTTGCCTACATTTGTCGTTATTGGACACTGAGGTAGACTGTTTTATATTGATCATGACTGCCTGAACATTGCGGAGGGCGAAGGTGGCGGCGACAAAAGAACAGGAGGTGGAGGCGGAGGAGGAGGAGGAGGAGGAAGAAGAGGTGGAGGACGAAAAGGAGGAGGGGACACGGACTGGTAAAGAAAAAAGAATGATGATGACTGAAAAGAAAAGAATAAATGACAAAGGGAGTGAAAAGGGAGGAACACCCTAAAATGAGAGATATTATGCCTTTATCCTTTTAGTGTATGTTTTTTTTTATCTTCTACAATGACATTTAAGAATTTCCAAACATTTCAGTAGGTGTTCTTGATCTTGAAATGGTCAACACACACACACACACACACACACACACACACACACACACACACACACACTACACTACACGTCATTCCTTCTTCCCAATATCACTCGGTACAAGACACACCATCTTAACTAATCACAACACCATTGCTCCACACATCAATACTGCATGATATCTCAAACACCAACACTTTCTACACAGTCACGTACACATGTTCCTTTGCCAAGACCCTCCAGCATCAAAGAGGGAAAGACTTGGCCACAGAGAGAGATTTTTTGGTATGTGTGTGTTTGTCGTTTAGTGAAGAGCTTACTCATACTCTTGACTGAGATGATGGCTGTGCTCCCTCAAGTTTGTTCCACTGCCTGTCCTCTTAGCTGGAGTGACGATCAAAGGCTCTGTGTGTGTGTGTGTGTGTGTGTGTGTGTGTGTGTGTGTGTGTGTGTGTGTGTGTGTGTGTGTGTGTGTGCGTGCGTGATGGATCTATGCACAAACGTTGTTGTGAGTAAATATGATCTTCAAATGCACAGTCCACTAACACGCGAGAGAGAGAGAGAGAAGTAGTAGAAGTCTGGCACATTGTCCGCTCGTCATGTATGATCAGCCTCTGGAGAAAAAAGGAGGCGCCTGATCCGTGTTCGAGCAGAGCGATGAATGATATTGTTCCGCTTTTTGTCCTCCTTTGGAAGCATACAGCAGCGTTACACTATTGCTGGTGTGTTATATTTCGATGTGTATCTTTATGATCAATAGAGAGAGAGAGAGAGAGAGAGAGAGAGAGAGAGAGAGAGAGAGAGAGAAATAAGAATCGACGTAGTTAGCATATCAATAAAAGTGAATGTTGTATCATAGCAAAAGATATCAACTGAAAAGACACATATTCGTGAAACAACTACCCGAAAACATTGGCCAGTACTGTTATGTTAAATTGTGGAATATTCGGTTTGGGAAACATATAAAACAAACATAAAACAGACAGACATATAATATGAGTAAAAACAGTGACTAACATGGCGGGTTTACAGGAGGGAATGACGCTTAAAAACGACTTGGCGGGAAGGTTTTACAGAGAAAGTTGGCGAAGTGACAAACGGCAACCTTGTTTTAATCTTATCATTATGAAGACTGAGAGATCGCTCGGCCACCTGTTATTGAATGTGAAGTGATACAAAAGCAATGATTCAAGTATAACACGAACGTAGTTACACATTTATTAGGTACTTTTTTAAAATCAGAAGACCGAACGACACAAAAAAGTATAGAAAATATCTCTACGTTACGTCAAACTCTCCCAAAAAATGTAGAACATAGATAAGATTTCTACTGGTGAGGCAAGAGCGACGTAATGATAAAGATAAAGAGCGACAGTAGAATGTAGCTGTGGACGGGGACTTGAACTATCAACCCTGACACGCACAAAGTTAGCGTGCGTGAGTTAGCAATGACATGATTCAAGCGTGAAATGTAAAAACACGGACATGAAAGAGAAGTAGAGTAGCTCTGACATGATACACGACTCAGGAACAAGAAGTAACATGTCAGGAGGAAGTGGGAAGTGACAGTTGGAAAGAAAAAAAGAAAAAAAGGAGGTGTAACATCGAATTGAGGATGTCAGTAATGAGAGAGAGAGAGAGAGAGAGAGAGAGAGAGAGAGAGAGAGAGAGAGAGAGAGAGAGTCCAAATACGGCTGACTGTGGGAAATTAATGTAGTGGGCTGGGGTGGGCAGATCCAGCGGGCCGGAGCCACTCACTAAACTGTCGTAAATCTTTCACTGGTGCTCTCCTTTCCCGGATATTTATCGTTCGTATTCCCAGTTCTGGAAGGCTTGGGAGATGCCAGGAGGAGGAGGAGGAGGAAGAAGAAGGAGAAGAAGAAGAAAAAGAAGAAGAGAATAAAGAAAAGAAGAAGAGTACGGGTAGAGTAAAGACCCAGTGGATTGTTGAAAGGTTAGACAGATGTGATGATAAAAAAAAGAAAAAAAGTAGATTGAAAAGAAAAGGAAGTATGAAAATTAAGCTATAGACGAAAATGTACTGTAATCGTTTAGAAACACAAGGGATTAGGTGAAAAATAAGATAAAATCCAGTGATTTGATTTCTTCTTCCTTGCCGATGTGTAGACATATCAAACCCAGATCAAAAAGTATTCCTGGTCCCAGCTATCTTACACATGTTCCAGATTGTCATTATATTTAGAAAGATTGGTAAATAAATAGAAATATATAGACAGATAGGTAGGTAAACATAAATAGATATACATGCAAACTGACATAAAGATAGCTAGATGGATAGATAGATAGATAGATAAAGGTTAATCACTGGATAGCATTTACAACCACAAATTCTAAATAAATAAATTCTACTCTTTTTTATTATTACTTATCAGGTTTCCATCTCTGTAAGTCGGAAGAGGACTCCCTTAAGAATACTGCTTTTGGTGATAAATGACGAACAACTGTGCCCGGGATTTCAATTTACATATAGTGGTTGTCGTGCATAGTTCTGGTCAGGTAATAGCGACTTGCAATGGAAATAGTGTAATATCGTAGTGACTTGAACGACGTCCACTGCTTTATCTATATGTTTACTCGTATGATGCATGCTGGCAGTCGTGGTGTAGTTTTGCCCAGGAATGAAAATGAACCCCGCGAAACACTGCGATCCCGAGGCTGAATTACTGGCGGCTGGAATGGCCAGACCTGAATATCTAAAGCTACATATCTGCCGCTGATCCGATAAGGGTTCAAACGATACTGGGGGATTTCTGAAGCGTATTGAGTATCGCTTCGTGGGGATATGAACCACATCTGCTCAGGTGGCGACAGCGTGGTCAGGTAATCCCGCACATGACCACAGTGGTCTGTGTCCGTGTCTTTTGATTTACTTAAAGAATATTATGTTCGTAGTCATCCTATTTTGCAGACACGAAGTGGATATTTTTTCTATAAGAGATCTGCTGTGAATAGATAAATGCATAATTCATATTTTGAGTTGTGAGATTCTACTTATTTGATACAATAATTCGAATTTTTAACACAATATAATGTAAGAAAGACAGTCTCTGACCAAGGGCAACGAAACAGAAAGGAAAATAACTCTGCCAGTGCCATATACAATTAGTGTCAAATGCGATTCTTTTCCTTCAGTAAAATTAACATAAAATTGGATATTGGGACATCTTTATAATAAATGTTTCAAAGATAACAGGCGTATAATATTACATGAAAACTGATAAAACTACTGAACAACTAGATACAGTTATAAAGGAAAGATTGTAGAACGTTGCGTATCCCATAACTATAACATGATTGAAATAAATGACCACGCATTAGCTATTTCAGTACAGTATCAAAGAAAGAGTTCAGTTCATCACACTCGTCATCTGGGAAAGTCGTGTCAGTGCTGTACAAACTGTTCGTGCGTCAAGGTAGAACATAACATATTTTCACAATTTTGACAACACCACGCTTCGTCCATCATGGCATTTACCACAAGAGATGTAACGCGCGTTCATGTCTTTTTTTTCTGTTTCATTTTTTAGTGTGTGTCAAACTGAACCGATTGTGATGAGCTTTGACGATGAATAAAAGAAAGCACGTCAGTCTTACTTTATCCCGGAAACCAGAGAATTGTGATCCCAGCGAAAAAACTTTTTCATTTTTTTTAAATTTCATTTTCCTTCATTTGGCCGTGAAGTTTCCTTTGCATTATGTGCAACACCTCCAAAATGCATATAAGACCGTTTCTCTTTTTGGATTGTTTTCAGGTATTTGTATGTCTCTATCATGTCTATGCCGTGAGGATGTAAAGGGCCTCTCTCTCTCTCTCTCTCTCTCTCTCTCTCTCTCTCTCTCTCTCTCTCTCTCATCTTTATCATCAATCTCGGTTCTCCATGTTGCATTTTCTTTTTCCAAAGAGAACTTTCCGCACTTTACATTTTTCCTTCCCTCTTTTCTTCTCTCATAGAGGCTAAACTCATGCCTCTGTCGCTCCTCGCTGGAAGAAAAACACTCATGAATATGGTAATGATTTCAGAGCTAGAGACTCAACCATCCCTCTACCTTCACCTCCCTCTCACTCCATCCAACCATCCACCACTACCACCATCACCACCACCACCACCACCATCACTATCCAGGTCCACCGTCTCTCTCCAGTCCTCACACTCAATTGGTCGCGTTTCTCCATTCTACGATTCTTGTTTATCCAGTAACAGATATTTTTCCTTCCCACTGCGAGTATCACTAATGGAGCAGGCGGTTATTACTAATGGAGCAGGCACTGTTAACCACCACAACCACCTCCACTACAAATGTTGCTGCTGCTGCTTCTACTACTACTACTACTACTACTACTACTACTACCACTGACATTTCTTCCTCAACATCATAACCTTCATCATCGTGTCTTTGGTGAATGTATGGTGAAGGTGAGGGCTGGCTGGCTTTATTGCATTCTACACACAAAAAAACAACAATATCTGTTTATTAGTACGTTAGCAGGGCGGCGGCAACAATCTACCTACATACCTACCTCTTACTTCAGCAAGAGGCAGAGGGCAGGACAGCAGGGCAGGATTCAGCTTTGTTAGTAATGTTCTCATTATGGAGGACGAAAAGCAAGTCCGGGTTTGCGTTACAACTCTCACAAAATGGAGTTTACAAAATGTTAGGCTATTCAGATGCGCGCCGCTGCTGTTGGTGCTGCCGTGTACACAGGTGTTGGCGAGCTGTGCTGTACGTTTTTCGTGCTAACTGCGTTTATGGATATTATGTTCTCCTTTGTGCTGCGTTCAATTGGATTTTTCTTCCGGGTGTGTGTGTGTGTGTGTGTGTGTGTGTGTGTGTGTGTGTGTGTTGGGTGGGTGGATGTGCCAGAATTTATATAAGGACATAATATTAGATATACTTAGTTATCCAAAATAAACAGATACTGTACAGAATACACACTGTACCAAAATGTTTCAGACCAAAAACTAAGACTTGTTTATAGATTAAAATACCTGAACGCCAGAAAGAACTGAACTGCTCCAATTCATGTGTGTTATATTCACTTTTTTGCTCTTAATGTGTATCAGTTTTTCATCTTCTTAAAGTGGGGTGGTGCAGATTTGATTCGTGTAATTTTGGCAGCGTAGAAACTTCTTTATTTTAGGCACTGCTTCATCGCTAATTTCACGCGGTTACTTTGGAGTTCGTGTCTTTATCATATAATAGTGAACTGAGTCTACTGTTACGAAGGTGGAGAGAGAAATATTGATGGGTGATAATGATAGATAAAAAAAAAATTGAGAGAGAGAGAGAGAGAGAGAGAGAGAGAGAGAGAGAGAGAGAGAGAGAGAGAGCATTCTATCACACAGGGGCCATTCGTCCACCGGAACTGTGTGTGTGTGTGTGTGTGTGTGTGTGTGTGTGCTTGCATGTGTGTGCGTGCTTTCGCTCCTGTCACAGCTGTCTTGTACACTCACCCTCTCCCTCGCCTTCACCCTTCCCCTTCACGCATCACCCATCGCCCATCCCCCATCGTTTGTCAACCTCACCTGTACTGCCACATATTTCCGCAGCTCCTTCATCTGGAAATATGAATCACACTGCTGCCACCACCACCACCACTACCACCACCACCACCACCACCACCGCCATCATCACCACCACTACCATCACCACCACCATCTACCTCCACTGACACCGCCACTACCACTACTACCACCACTGCCATCACCACCACCAGTACCATAACCACTACTATCACCACTATCACCGCCACCACCTCCACCGTCACAGCCATCGCCACTACCACCAGCACCAGCACCACCATCGCCACCATTACCACCACCATTTCCACCACCACCGCCATCGTCACTGCCACCAGCACCGTCACTGCCACTACCGCCTAAATGTTACGCTCTAAATTGAAACATTTCGGAATATGTAACGCAAGGAATTCCCGGACTTTTTTTCTTTTCCGGCCAGAGAAATGTATTCCGCTAAAAAAAAAAAAAAAGATATAAAAGAAATGCTTAGTCAGAAATTAAATGTTTTACTTCCTGCTGGAAAAAATAAGAGGTATAGAAACAAAAAAAAAAACACTCGTAGAATGCTTAATTTGAGTCGTTCCTGGAAGCGGCAAAATAATTCTATACATTTAATGATTTTTGTATAACATGGACGTGTGTGTGTGTGTGTGTGTGTGTGTGTGTGTGTGTGTGTATTATAAATACACATATTGTATCTTCGCTAGAACGATGATAGTGGTTGTTGGATAGTTTATAGGAGCTGCATCAAGTGGCGTGATATTCTTGTGTATATTTATGTACTCATTATTTCATTTAGTTTATGTATTCCATTATATTTGTATTATTCCTGTACTTGGATCATGTATTGTATATTCTATTGTATTTTATATTGTATCTTTACCGGAACTATTCGCATCTGCGCATATCGATGTTCACTTGTTTGGGTGAGCGGTTTGGGTAGGTGGCTGTCCAGCGCCAGCCTGTCCTCGGCCGGCACTCTGGTCCGTGACTGTGAGGGGTGAGGTGGATTGTGCCCGAGAATGCAGGTATTTGTCATACTGCTGTATATATTTTGCTGATTTCTGATTATAGTGAGATGGGTTAATGTGTATATAACATGGCCTCATTCTTTGGGTGTTATAATGAAGGATTTCTGGATCATTATTGTTGACTTGGTATTGGTGTTACAGCGGCCGAGGTGGTGATAGCGGGTTGGGACTAGACTCCTGCCCAGGTGGTATTTTGGTACCTATTTCACACTAGAAAGCCGGGAGCATTACTATGTGAGTTTGATTTTATTTAGTCTGTCTGGATATTGATAGGTATTGTATCTGGTTACAATATATTACCATGTACATTGCCATGTTTATTATTGAGAAATTTATCTATTTTATTTTCATGTATGTCAATGGATTAATCTGTGGATTCATAAGTGGCAAGGCCTGATTTTGCGCCGAGTATTGATTTGTAATATGTTCACAGGTTGAAATAAATGATTACAGCAGTCCACGAACTTTGGTGTGAGATACACATCAGCTGCATAATTTATTTCTGTGGGTACGTATGGTTGTGTGCTGCATCGGGGAAGGGAGATAATTCACTATAGACGCGAAAACCAGTGACTAAGAGATGAGCGCCAAGGTCACGTACATCTACAGTGCATTCCCTCCATAATGTATATCCACTTCCTTCCTCAGACATCAGCAACAGTGGTAGATGCGGCTGTACATACATAGACAAGCTTGTGCTGGGAGAGAAAAGAGAAAGAACAGGGAGGGGCGGAAGGAACAGACCAGCAGCTCGTATGTTCCGTCTTGTTACTCGATTACCTCTGGGCCTCACACGGTACAGAAGGTGGCGAGGCTACAGGCTGTTTCTATTATCTTTCCAATTTCCATTCACTTGCATTCGACATTTGTAGAAAGAAATAAAACGGCTCAGGAATTCATTGTATTTCGTGCATGGATAAGCTGATTCCGGCCAGGAACTGAACATTTCCTTTTTTCCTTGGTGAACCTTAAGCCGCTTGGGGAGGAAAGGAGAGAGGGTGAAAGGAGAGATAGGAGTCGTCGCTGCTTCACCGTGCTCCTGCCTCGCCTGGGACTGGACACTGAAAACCAAGTATCATATATTCTTTTCAATGGTCAAGAGTATTTCTGATATAGGTCAAAATATGGACATGTAGTGAAGCATAAAATGTTGCCTGAGTATTATGATGATCGTTCCTTGTATCTAATTCATAGAAAGAAAGATTGGATTGGAAGAGCGCATGTTTGTCTGGTTTTCTTTGTTACCGAGAGAGAGAGAGAGAGAGAGAGAGAGAGAGAGAGAGAGAGAGAGAGAGAGAGTTAAAAGAAAAACTAAACGAGTCATCCCAACACATGAGCAGCTCCAACTGTCTTACCTGCAGTTTGGGAATGTCCTCTCACATTACGTCACTCCCTTCCCTCTTTAATGGCGTCATGCTTTACATCACGCATCACGCGGCGCACTCAGGGCTCACCACCCATCCGACCTTCGTCAGTTTTGATATCTTACGTCTTATCAGAAGCTGTGCCGCTCTATCTCATTACACCTGCTGCCAAGACACGTTCCGAGACAGCGGTGATTGGGGGCCTTCTTATATGATGTGCGGTATAAGAGAAGGGAAAGAAGGGATGAAGTGCATGACTGAAGGGGGAGAGGAAGCAAGAGAACGAGAGTGGTGGAAAAACGAGGCCTGTCCGAAGCAAACAATGCCACCTTGTTGGGCAGCATGGCGGGAGGTGCCACGTAGGGAAATATTGGCTTAATTACGAAGGTTAATTTGCTCTGCGCAGACGATGCTCATCGCGCTTTATAGCTTCCCACAAATACACAAGGTGATGCTTGGATGTGTGAGCAAAAGGACAAGCAAGGACAGGTTACATGTGCGAAGTAAAGCGCAAGGGATGTATCCAGATTCATATTTTGAGAATTTGGAGCGAGTTGGCAGAGTTCGGGGTGTGGGGGAGGAGGGAGAGGGGAGATAAGGAGTGTGGGGAGGGTAGTTGATGTTGTTCTGTGAAGCGCGAGTGACTGAATGACGAGTGAGGCGGCTAATATCGCCAAAATACAGGTGTTCCGGTGTATATAACGTGACACAGAGGGAGCGAGGTGTGCTGCCACACCCCGGCACCCTGCCAAGGGCTCCTCCCTTCCCCTCTAGCCCGTTTTCCCGAGGAATTGCAGGGCATACTTGCCAAAGCGATCTTTGCTCCTCCGAACGGAAATATGTGACGAAGGCATGTTACTGTCTTCCGTGCGGCGTGTTTTGTGTTTGGATGTGCTCGACACCGAAGTGTGCCAAGAGTGTGTTAGGCAGTGTGGAGTGGTGGAGGAAGGTCGTGATAAGCCAGATTGTCCCAGCACACCCTAAGGCAGCCCAGCCACCTGCGCCATGCACCTCTCACAGTAAGTGTCATCCCTGCCCGTCCCTCACGCCACCCCGTCCTTGGTGACTTTCTCTATCTGAAAAGCATTACTGGATCTTGATGAATTGATGAATTCATAAAATGAACGAGGCGTACCTATGTATTGAGTTTATTTTTAATTTCTTGCTTTATATGCGGTAAAACTGCACGTCCTTTTTCCGTCATATGAATTTATATTTCCTTGTAATTAGTATTCGTGTTTTTAATGTTTTCCTTCATCTGCATGGACTAATTAATGCTTGAGCCATGTCGTCATCTCATGTTTTCATGTTTGAAAAATGTATTTTATTTTGTCTTCCTTGGTCGAGTTTTTCACCGAGTATAAACTAATATATCTCATGAAATTAGTTTTGCTCTTGTTTCCGTAATGATGCGTCCATCCAGCGTAACGAGGCCCGTCCTGCAACCCCACGCCTGTGTCTGTGTCAGTGTTCAGAAAGCCAGGCGTTATTGTGGCTTCCAGTGCCGGAATGTGTTGTCATTAACATTACTTTTCTGACTTGTATGGATGAATGATTCCTTGTGCAATCATTCTCCTAGTGTGTGTGTGTGTGTGTGTGTGTGTGTAGGTAGATATAGATGTACTATACATATATACAAGAGTATATAGGTCTTGATCTTTTTTTTTCTCAATGAATAATAGTAATTGTAGATTGGTGCACCTTAAATAAAATAAATTAATAAATAAAGATGTTTTAACATAATTTTCTTGCATTTTGTTGGTCACAGATGCATTACCAGAAAGGATGTGCCTTGCAGAAGAAAATTCAGTTAATTTTTCCCAACTTTTCGTTATCATTGATAGTATCTGGGTTGGGAAATTGCGTGCTTTGAAAGGAAAATTAATTGTATGTTCCTTTAAGAGCAAATTTTTTTCCAGTAAATTATGTTTGATTACACTCTGAATAATATATTATTGTCGTTGTTTCCTTATGCAACGATTACACACAAATCCGTTATTTTGTTCCTTCGTGATGGAATAAAACAAATGTATGTCACACAATACAATTCCCGACCACACATTGGCAGGAGGAAGGCTTTGCTAAACACCTGAAATGGAGCACAGAGCGAAAGTGTGTGTGTGTGTGTGTGTGTGTGTGGGTGGGTGGGTGGGTGGGTGGGTGGTGTGTGTATTTATTACGTGTTTAAGTTTGCAGAACTGAATATGTTTTTGTTTTGCCCTATTTCGTTAGATTATCCTTTTCATGCAGAATTCAATGTCTTATAATTGCTGGTCTGGCATTTTATCGCAGGAATATTTCATCATAAAACCGCTGCTGCATGTGTTCCGGTATGTCATAGTCATACAAATGATGATAAGAATTAGAGCTACAGCACCTGTTTTGCAGTATCCTGCTGGCACAAACACTTCCACCTGCACGAATAGAACAGCAGCAAATACAGCAGTGAAAGCTACAACAAACACAACACCTACAACACCAACAAACCAGCCCACTACTTGTCAACACCCATGTCATTGCAAACCCCACTTTGCACACACACACACACACACACACACACACACACACACACACACACACACACACACACACACACACACACACACACACACACAAACACACACACCAGGTGGCGAGGCCGTGCAGGTACCTCAGGCAAGCTCACGAATCCTATCCTGAAATCCTATTGTCAGTTAATGAAATCTTGGCCCCATTCGGAATTCAATCCTATTTGGCTGAGAAAAAGGGATGGAAAGCCTTATTGGATCTTGGCGGGCCCATCTGTAGGCAAGCGGCCCACCACGCTTTCAGTATTATGCCCTCGCGATAAAATACACGAGTTCAGAGGTGGTGAGGAACTGCAGCAAGTCTGGACACGTTGTCGTGGTGGGAAAAAGTGCACCGAACCGAGAAGAAAGTCTGGGGTCTTTCAACGATCTAGACGGTTGAATTTGTGGAGTTCTAAACCCATGTGAAGGTGTGGAAAAGTCTAAAAGGGTGACAAGGGGGATTTAAGTGATAGTGGAGAGTAGTGGGTATTAGTGTAGGTGGTATAATGAGATACGGATGGAAGAGTGTCGGTACTGAGTGGAGGAAGGTTTGGATGTGCAGGCTAGAATGTGGTTGTTTGGGAAAGGGGTAAAAGGGAAAGGAAAGGCATGTAAGAGGATTAGAGAGAGAGAGAGAGAGAGAGAGAGAGAGAGAGAGAGAGAGAGAGAGAGACCACTGGGATAAGGAGGAAACTAAGGTGATTTCCAGAGACTCACTTCGGAGCACACGCAAATCATCGAGGGGCATTAAGACCTGAACTAATTAAGGCCCGAAGTAATTGGCTTCCTTCTCCTACGTAGGTCCTCTTCTTCTTCCCTGTATCCTGCCCCTTCTTCTCCTTCTCTTCCTTCTTATCCTTCTCTTTATCCTCCTCCTTATTCTAGCATTGTTCCTCTTTGTATTCAGGTTCTTGTTCTTGTTCTCCTTTATATATATATATATATATATATATATATATATATATATATATATATATATATATATATATATATATATATATATATATATATATATATATATATGTATATATGGTTTATGGAGGAGTATATATATTTTCCTGAAGTCTTTAGCATATCAAACTTTTTGTGCTATTCTTTCGTTTTCCTCAAATTGCAATACAAATCTGTTTTAATGCTTCTCAACAAAGAATTTTTTGGTTTTTGGTTTTTACAATATGCACTACACAGGGTCAAAAGTATGTTTCGACTTTATACTTTCCATTCTTTTGATTCCTTCCAAATAGTTGTAGCATGCCTTATTTATCCTCATTGCAAGGTACCTTACTCAATTCCATTGTGTTCAGTGTTACATAACACGTCCTCTGATCTACTAA
The DNA here is from genome assembly GCF_017591435.1 of Portunus trituberculatus. Classification (NCBI taxonomy): domain Eukaryota; kingdom Metazoa; phylum Arthropoda; class Malacostraca; order Decapoda; family Portunidae; genus Portunus; species Portunus trituberculatus. The sequence continues at coordinate 25,080,278 of NC_059301.1, read as the reverse complement.
TCATCTATAAATCATTGGATATTGTTAAGGTCGGAACATTTAAGACCACTGCATTTAGAGCTCACCATCAGTGTTAAGTCCTGTGATCCTTGTCTGCAATTAGTCTATCAATTGTTATTTTATTTTATTTTTTTCCAGCAGATTAAGAACACTTAAGACCACTGTATTTAAAGCTTGCCAAGTTTCATAATTTCCAAGATTAACAAGGAATCTATCGAATTATCAAGTATTCTAAAGCTTTCAACAGATTTGAAGACTTAAACCATTGTGTTTAGAGTTTGTCGTCAGTGTTTATTCCCGTGATCTGAAGAAAAAAATCTAGCAGTTTTCAAGTATTTTAAGATTTCCAGCGGAAAAACATCTTGGACAATATTGTTTGATCCGAAAAGAATCCATGAGATTGTCAGGTATTTCAAGCAGATTCACGACAGACTAGAGAACTTACGACTGAGAAAGAATATAAAGCATAATGAAACTGAATGCAGAAAGTTGCTGACTTCTAACTAAGACTATACCACGACTTGTTTCTTCTTTCCTCAGAATACTGTGGTGTGTGGCGCTGGTGTTTGTCGCGGCCGTGATGGCGGCGAAGAGAGATGGGAAGGTATGTGAATGACTCAGTGTATTAGTATGGTGAGAATTGATCGGAAAACTTACTGAATGCGAGGTTAAGGACTGAAAGGGAAGTGTTGGTAAAACAAGGGTTCTTCTCAATGTATCAGTTCCACCTAAATTAATCGGAAGCACGTAGATTTCCTCATAAAAACTTCATTCATTAATTTTACAGATGAGTTCCCTAACCTAAACCTACCTTAACTTAACCTAACCTATTATACCTATCCAAACCTAACCGTAATGCCGCCAAACATAACCTCATGTTATAAATGTACCCCTTCAGTACCTGAACACATTTTTACTATGAGTTCTGGGTGTGACAAGACGATTTTACTTAAATTAGGAGGGGTCTATAGAAGTCAGATGATTAATGGCCAGAGCCTTTACTATCTTAATTCTCACATAAGTTTCTGAAGCTATATAAAATCACCAAATAGTAAGCAGAATGAATATAAAAACATGTTCTGGTACGGAAGGGGTTTACATGCCATAAAAAGAACTAGATATGAAAAGAATTATATAGGGGAAATCTCTCTAGTTTACTGTTCAGAGAGAAGAATACTTGAGCAAACTTAATGAAGGTAGGGAAAGCATTTACCTTTCTACTTTGCCTTCTTCTTTTGTTTCACTGATGATGATTACGCTGGCATTATATTGATAATGAAAATAATAGCGATGGAAGATATATAATAGTGAAAGAGATGACAGGTATGACAATGACGGTTTGCAGGTGGTGGTAATAGAGGACGTGTAGTGATGGTGATGTTAGTATTAGGAGTAACAGCGGTAATAAAGGTGATGGTGCAAAGGTGGTGATGACGGGGGCTATAATAGTGATGAGAGAGGTCACGGCAGCGGCGGCAGTGACGGTAATGGAAGAGAAAGGGCACGAAAGAAGGGATGCAACCGAAGTGCCTGGTCGAAAAAGAAAAGAACAAAAAGTGAGAGGAAAATAAAAAAAGAAAGAAAACGAAGCAAGCAAACTGGTGATCTATATTTCAATCACTGTTGTCTTTTGTTTTTGTTTTTTTTCGCCACCATCAACATATAAATGTTCAGTGATGGTGATGATGACGATGACGGTGACGATGATGATGATGATGATGATGATTATGATTATGATTATGATTATGAGGAGGAGGAGGAGGAGGAGGAGGAGGAGGAGGAGGAGGAGGAAGAGGAGAAGGAGGAGGAGGATAAATGAAAAGGGAACTGGGAGTTGAACACCGCGTAAGTGTGCGCAAACACACACACACACACACACACACACACACACACACACACACACACACACACACACACACGCACACACAAAGGGGCGATCCTCCCGCAGCGACGAGCCAGATTGCCGCCCTAACAGCCTCTCGTCACCGACGCTTTCTCATTCCCTAAATATCTTGAATTTTGGTCTGTGAATCTGGTCATTAATTCGCTCGCCTCATGTGTATGCTAATGGCGGGGCAGGGGGTGGGGCAGGAGGCGTGGTGGGGGTCGTGGGAGATTCGTGGGGGTCGGCGCACCTTCCTCTTTCTAGGATTGCCGCCCTTACGAACATCGCGGCGCCCTTCTCTCTCTCTCTCTCTCTCTCTCTCTCTCTCTCTCTGCCGGCCTTTCTCCCGCACTAATCACAACCCAACTGCCATCAATCATGCCTCGGTCATGCCTAAATTGATATCAAGCACGCCTGCATTCGCGCACGCACACGCAGGCGCAACCTCAGATGAGAGTAGCTGCACACACACACACACACACACACACACACACACACACACACACACACACACACACACACACACACACACACACACACACCACTGCATAATAATAAGAACCCTATTTCTTTTCATTTGCTGAAGATAAGGGGAAATTGTAATGATATGATGGTATGACTAGTATTGATTTGAATACTATTTTAAAATAATTTGGTGTCGACGAAGGGAAATGATAATGGTAATGATATATCAATGTAGTAGAAGTAGTAGTAGTAATAAGAGGAGTAGTAGTAGTAGTAGTAGTAGTAGTAGTAGTAGTAGTAGTAGTAGTAGTAGTAGTAGTAGTAGTAGTAGTAGTAGTAGTAGTAGTAGTAATAGGGAGTGGTGGTAGTGGTGGTGGTGGTGGTGGTAGTGGTGTGTAGTGGTGGTGGTGGTGGTGGTGGTGGTAGTGGTAGGTAGGGTGGGAGGAGCAGTGGTAGCAGTGGTAGTGGTGGTGGTAGTGGTGGTAGTGTGGTAGTGGTAGTGGTGGTAGTAGTAGTAGTAGTAGTAGTAGTAGTAATAGTAGTAACATTAGTAATAGTAACATTAGTAATAGTAGTACCAGCAGTAGTAGTTACAGTAGTAGTAGTAACAATGGTAGTGGTTGCAATAGTGACAGTAGTAGTAGTAGTAGTAGTAGTAGTAGTAGTAATAGTAATAGTATTAGTAGGAGTAAAAGTAGTTGTAGTATTAGTAGTAATAGCATCATCATCATCAACAGCAGCAGCATTAACAACAACAGTAGCAACAGCAGCAGCATCAATAACAACAACTACAACAACAACAACAACAACAACAACAACAACAACAACAACAACAACAACAGCTATATCAGGAGCAATAACATCAAATACAATAATAGCAAAAATGTTAGTAGATTTTAACTAAGGCTAAATGAATGCGCGTGTGTGGTAGGAGGGGTGTGTGTTGCGGATTGGGAGGAGTGTTGATGACCGAGTGTCTGTGTGACCTCTTTTGCTCCTACATCAGATTCAGTCTCTCTTATGTTCCTATACAAAAAAAAAAAAAAGCAAATAAAACCCAACAGTGAATACGGAGATAGAATATTGTACGTGACGAGCTGAAAGTAATAAGTATAATGGTTAGAATATAATCAATACACGCAGAATAAGAGGAAGGGAATTACAGCGACTTTTATGTGAAATGCAGGTATAAATATCTATATAAAACTTAAAATGAAAGCGTGTGAAACCGTCTTATTCGTAACCCTTCATTTTAAAATCTATATTCATTATTTTATCATAACTTATGCCTATGAACATTTCAACTTTTAACTTCAAGACATTCCATCTTTTCATCTCTAAAATTATCACTTCATTACCATTACAACACATCACTTTACCTGAGCTCATCACTTCATTACTATCAAGTTTCATAACATCCCAGTACTTCATCACCACCCATCATTTCAGTACAACTCCTCACTTCACCATAACCTGTAACTTCATCACTTGCTCACACCTCATCACTCCAATCATCACTCATGGTTTTTATCTCTCATCCTCGAAGCAAATCTTATCACCACATGCTTCCATCACACTCCCATCACCAACGACCACCGCGCACCATCACCACCCTTCTCATCACCACTCATCACCTTATCATCTTCCATCACGGGTTTCAATGTCAATCACTCACCTTCACCATCACCGGTCATCCATTTCCCCTTCACTATCTATCACTTCTCATCATCATTCATCATCTCATTCGTACGGTTTTGCTACTACGACTACTACTACTTCTACTACTACTACTACTACTACTACTACTAATAGTAATGATAATAATAATAATAATAATGATAATAATAATAGTAATAATAATGATAATAACAACAACGACAACAACAACGTTGCTGCTTTTACTACAAATGGTAATGATAATGATGCTGATGATAATGATAATAACAATAATGATAATAATGTTAATAATAATAATGATAATAATAGTAATAATAATAATAATAATAATAATAATAGTAATAATAATGATGATGATAGCAATAATAATAGCAATAATAATAATAATGATAATAATAATAATAATAACAATAATAATAATAATAATAATAATAATAATAATAATAATAATTATTATTATTATTGTTATTATTTTGATAATAATAATAATAATGATAATGATAATGATAATGATAATAATAATAATAATAATTATTATTATTATTATTATTATTATTATCATTACTATTATTATTATTATCATTATTATTATTTTAATAATAATAATTATAGTAATAGTAATGATAATGATAAGAATACTAACAACAACAACAATAATAATAATAATAATAATAATAATAATAATAATGATAATAATATTAACAATAATAATAATAATAATAATAATAATAATAATAATAATATTAATATTAATAATAACAACAATAACAAAAACGATAACAATGTTGCTGCTTTTACCACAAATGATAATGATAATGATGCTGATGATAATGATAACAATAATGACAATAATGACTAATGATAATAATAATAATAATAATAATAATAATAATGATAATAATAGTAATAATAATAATAATAACAATATTAATGATAACAATAATAGTAATAATCTTAATGATAATGATAATAATAATAATAATAATAATAATAATAATAATAATAATAATGATAATTATTATTATTATTATTATTATTATTATTATTATTATTATTATTATTATAGTAATAATAATGATAATAATAATAATAATAATAATAATAATAATAATGATAATGATCTTGCTTGCTTTCATAATTTTCATCCTCATGTTGGTGTTGTTGTTGTTGTTGTTGTTGGTTTTGTTGTTGTTGTTGTTGTTGTTGTTTAGACTGACTTGAGCAAGAAGGAGACGTGAGGTTTCCTCGAGGGAATCTGGAGTAAATCTAACTTGAAATTGCTTCGTAGTTAGATAGTTAGGGTCGAATATTGCCAGTAAGGTATATACTGTGATTCCCTCTCTGCTTCTTCCTCCTCCTCCTCTTCTTCTCTTCCTCTTCCCTCTTTGCTTCTTCCTGTCAGTCATTTATTCTTTATCTTTCTTCTCCTTATTCTACATCACTTTCCTCCTTAGTTTTCTTCCTGCTAGTTATTTATTATTTATTCTTCCTCTTCTCGTTCTACACCAATTTCCTTTTCCTTTTTTCGATATCTTATTGATGTCATCCTCGACGTCCTCCTCATCTTTTTCCTTACTACCTGTCTTCGTCCCTTATCTCCTACTCTCTTCTTCCTTCTTCCGTTTCCTCCATCTTCTCCTCCTCCTCCTCCTCCTTCTCCTTGAAGTTGGTGAAATATCTGGTCGGAGTGGCGTTGCATCAGATTGTTGAACCGTGCAGCCATAACCACCAGCCAGAAAACTCGAGTCACACCCTCACTCCCTGGTCGCCTCTCTGCCCGCGCCACCCGCCCGCATCACCCTGCCACCTCTGCGGCTCCCTCGCCCTCCTGCCTCCTCGCCTGCGCCCTTTAAGGAGGAAATGTGAGCGTGTTGCGGGATACAGACATTGGCACAAATTCAGGGGCGGTTCTGAGCGGAGAGGGCGGTTGTGAGCCAATTAGTGTAGCTCCGTCAAATGACCCTCTCAGTCAGCGCTCACACCCGTGCTTCCCTTGCTCCTTGCTAGCCAGCCATCCAGCCAGCCAGACAGCCAGACAGCCAGACAGCCCTCCCTGCCCACCAACACACTAACACACACGAAAACAGACCAGAAGACCTGAGACCTAAACTATGCCACGCTAGGCCAGACCATTCCATACTATAGACTACAAGGACGTGGCTGTATCACAAGATTTCAGGTAATTTCAAGGCATATCAGTTCCATTTATATCAGTAATACTAAAATCATGAAGCCTTAACTGTGCTTCGTTACGCCAGACTTATTTTTCCATTAGAATGATTAGACTAAAAGGTATTCTAGTGTACCACGTGATCATTTCAGACTGAACCAGACCTTGAAATGCCGTCATATATCACAAATATAGGAAAGATGAGTTATAGATTACAGACCTTTCCACTCCAAGATGGATCGTTTCAGACTTGAGTGTACCAGATTATGTCAAAGCCTACAGTATTTCTTTTTTATTGTTCTAAAGATGATTTTATATTACTATATTTGGTTTATATTGTAGTAAAACAGCATATAATCAGTGGATATTGCCGGAATTTAATAAAAGTTGCCTCAGTTTATTCTACATTAAGATGATAACTATACTTGATCACGCCAACCTTATTCAGGTAAACGTATAAGACACTATATCTTTCATCACATCACATCACATAACACCACAACAAAACAACAGTAAGCAGTAAGGTAATAGATTGCAATTATGTATTCTCTCTCTCTCTCTCTCTCTCTCTCTCTCTCTGCATGACATTTTCAATAAACTAATTATATTTTTCTATTTTTTTTACTTTATATTAGTACTTTGCTTTTTATTTTCTTTTATTTCTACATTTACATTATCATTGTCTTTCTTTCTTGCTTTGTGTGTGTGTGTGTGTGTGTGTGTGTGTGTGTGTGTGTGTGTGTGTGTGTGTGTGTGTGTGTGTGTGTGTGTGTGTGTGTGTGTGTGTGTGTGTGTGTGTGTGTGTGTGTTTGTGTTTGTGAATATTTAATGCAGGAAAATAAAACAAAGAAAATAATTTTGCTGGTTTGGAATGTTTCGCATTTATATTCTTTCTTTTCTTTCTTTTTTTTTTTTTTTTTTTTGATCCTCCATCTCCTACTCCAGTCCTCACGAGGTTCACGTGGCGTCTCCAGGTAAGGTGGGTTGGGATGGAAGGAAGGACAACTCTTGTAACGTTTATCTCAAGTGTCACGACCTGGAGATGTTCTTCTCGCTTTAGATGTTTTGAAGTGAGCGGCAGTTCATCTGGTGGCATCTCAACTGAATATATTACAGTTATATTTCTGCTCATTATTTTTTTTATTCAAGAGAAATGCTTTAATAAAATGTTGCTCTTCCTTGCACAGCCATTTATGAAGAATTATTTACTTAGTTAAATTATTATCTGCATGAAAAGTTTGTTCGCGGCCTCACTAACTTTCCGAAAGATTTAGACTTTTCATGTCTCGTAATTTTTAACTTTTACTATAAGGTTTGCTGCGCCATTGATTAATTAATTTAACTTTTCTCCAAAGAACTTGCTTGGTAGTGGCGGAGCCGCGAGGGAACCAGGACGTGACTTAGGTCTGGTACGTATGCCACACCTCAACCACACTCATAAATTGTATAACTTTGGAGTAATGAACCTCAACTTTGTGATGCCAGGATCGCCATATCCAGAACTGTCTGTTTGGCCGTGGCTGTGAGCGTGACAGTGTTAGTGATGGTTTGGATGTACAGTTGCACTAAGTGGTTATATCATGTTCAAAATTTCTTGAATGAAAAGGAAGTGTCTGGCAACTCTCTCCATTTCTCTGTCTTTATTGCGTCATAGTATTTAGAGATCGCTCGATATAAAACAATTGATAAGTCCATACCTTACTTTGTATCAGATTTATGGTCAAGATTTTAGCTGGACTTTGTGGAAACTGTACTGTATATACTATACTGTTTAAAACATTTTATATATTTTTTTCTTTATCAGATCACGTGCTACAGAGTGAAGACTTGGTATGTTATTTTTTCTTAATAATTTCAATACATTCTTCATTTTCAATAGTGTCCTCTTGTTGACTTAATGTGTAACTCATTCCCTTTGGTTCCCGCTAAGGAAAGGACATTCATCACGGCTCGCTCTTCCGCACAGCACACATTCATTCCATGAGTCATTATGCAAATGTATTGTGATAAATGAATGCGCCGAAACACAGTAACGTGCATAACAGTTCACAGCGTGTAATTTTTCGCCCCGTCACAAGCCAGCCACGGGCGACACAGCCCAACCTCCGTCACAATGCACACATTTAATTTACATGAGGCGCTCGTTTGAACAATACACAGCGTACAAACAATACTCGTCGCGCTGGTGGTGTACACAGCTTTAGGTGATTTAATGGCGATGATAAATAGACACGGGTACGCGCGCCTTTCAGTTAATGAGCGTGATGGCAATGATAAACACCACCAGTTTTTAATGACCTCTATCAATGTATTCTCAATACAGTGTGCAATGAACATATATTGGCACCGTTGTTTGAAACAGAAGCTTTCCACTGAGCTGAAAGAAAAATTATAAACACAGAGAGTTGAAGTAACCCATATTAATATGTCTCTCACTGCAATGAAAAGAAGAGAATACTTCCCACTGAGATAAAAGGAAAAAAGAATATTTGGTTACTTTCCCACTGAGATGAAAGGAAGATAAAACATTTAGCCTCCATTCCCTCACCTCTTCCTCCGCGGCGTGCATGGCTGAGGACGTGGCGCGTGGCAGAGGTGACGAGGGCCTCTCCCTCCACCCTGTCTCTCTCTCTCTCTCTCTCTCTCTCTCTCTCTCTCTCTCTCTCTCTCTCTCTCTCTCTCTCTCTCTCTCTCCTCTTCCTCCTCAAACCGCAAAAAATAAACACCGGAACGTCGCTTTTTTTTTTTTTTTTTAGTAAAATTCGTAATACCATTATGACATGTTTACCGCAGAAAAAGTGATACATGAGCCAAAGTATTAAAACAATGAGGCAATTTTTTTTATGCTGATATTTTCCTTTGTTGAAAAGCGTATTCTCGTGTTTTTCCATGACGTTTTCTTCACTTCACAAGAAAAAATGTTATTAATGTATTCCTCCCACGATTTTAGGAGAGAGAGAGAGAGAGAGAGAGAGAGAGAGAGAGAGAGAGAGAGAGAGAGAGAGAGAGAGAGAGAATCACCTCCATGATATCCATTTTCTCCGCACTTCTCCCTCGCTACCACCGTCTTTTGCTTGAAGAGTCGTCAGAAGCTATTCAGAGTTCCGCTCCCTGAAAGAATATTGTGTCATAAAGTCTGCATTTTTTGCTGCAGTGTTACGATAGTATAACCTAATGTTATCTATTTAACTCAAATGTGCAGCACAGTGATGCTTCTTGATAGAAAGAGGTAATACTTAATATTTTCTTGGCTAGTTGCTTTGGGAATCTTCATAAACTTAGCGAAAATAACGACTAAAAACATTTGTAATTTTCCCGGAATACCTCGACAAAGTTAACGAAAAATCAGATACATTTTCTTATACCCAGTTTGCTCGGTGCATCTTGATAAACTTGGGAAAAATCGCACACGTTTTTTGATAATTTTCTTGCAGCATCTTGACAAACTTGGTTGAAAAAAATCAGAAACATTTCATGATTCCCTTGATGCTCGGCCTTCTGTTGCCATTCTCTGCTGACGACATGCATCACTGTTATAGGCACTGTTCTCATCACCATTTTCACCATCGTCCTCCTCGTCACCATTCTCTGTGCCTGACATCCAAGCCACCACGTGTCCTTTAGTATCCAGATTTGCTTGTACGCTTGGACATGCCAGGCAGCGAGTAGCAGCTCCCGGCGTGTGGCGTTCCCTAGTCAATTGTGTTTCCTGTTACCACAACATCGCCGAGAATCCAACATGAATTGTGTGGATATTGTTAGATGTGCGTCCTCGAGAGTGGCTTGACGTTTGCTGACAGCCCTTTGCGTGTGTGAAGGTATGTAAGTGTAGGTATTAGGTGCTGATGGCTCTTTGCGTATGTGTGTAAGTATGTAGGTAAATGTAAGTGATGGCTGCAGTCTTTGTGAGTGTAGGTATGTGTGTATATTTGTGTAGGTGAGTGTAGGTATAAGTGCGTGTGTGTATCCCTCTCCCCCCTAAAAAAAATAAAGGTGGAAACATACACCTCCACAGGGCCGGCGAGTACACAAAAGAAATCCATTAGCGAGAAGAGGCCTAGCGGGTGTTTCCGGGCACCACCTCCACCATCATTTTTCACCCTTTCCTCCCCTTGATTTATGGATTGCCTCGGCGTGCGGAGCAAGGGAGGGAGGGAGAAGAGAAAGCAAGGCAAGACTAAGGCAGAGGGGAGCTAAGGGAAGGATAGGATGGGGTGGTGTGGGAAGGTGGAGGTTTTTTTAAGTGACCAGTGCCATCACCTACCTGTTTTTTTCTCTCTCTCTCTCTCTCTCTCTCTCTCTCTCTCTCTCTCTCTCTCTCTCTCTCTCTCAGTGCAGCCCCTCCTCATTCTTTTTCATCATTTTTTTCTATTTTTTCCCTTCTGTTATTTCCCTTATTTTCCTCTTTTGTTTTTTTCATTTCTTTTTCCTATTTTATTCTTCTTCTTTTTCCTCCATTTGTCCTCCCCTCCGTTCCCTCTTTCAGTAATATTTTTTCCTTTCTAATCCGATTTTTTTTTTTTTTTATCTTTCACACATCTAAATATTTTACTCTTCATTTTTTCCTTCACTCTATTTCTCACTTTTCTTGTTTTGTTTTTCTCGAGTTTATTTCTACATACTTTTCTCTTTACCTAAAACTTTAAAACGTCAAAATTTCACTAACCTTCTCTGCCACCTACGTGTACTCTATCTAGACCAATGAGAGACGGGGGAGGAAGAAAACGAAAGAATAGAGAGAGAAAGGCAGAAGAAAAGAGGGGAGACGGAAGAGGGGAAGGGGGGAAGGGAAAGGAAACTGTAGGCGTCCAATCAGAAGGCTCATTCCGCTTCCCAAATTTGGTCCCCAGTGACAGAGATGATCACCTCGAGGGGAAAGACACTCTCCACGACGCCTTCGTATCCCGTGCAAAGGGCGAGGCGAGAGCGAAGGGGAAGAGTGACGAGGGCGTGTGAAGTGTGACCTTTCCTTGGTGGTATTTTTTTGGAGACTTGAGATATGTGAGATTTGGAGGTTTTCTTTAGTTTTGTTTCTACATTATTATTGATATGTTTTGTTTTTATCTTACTAATCATGTGCTTTGAAACGCGTTTATATATTTTTAGGACTGATTTTAGAGTCTGTAGATAAGAAATAATAGGATTTGGTCGATATTTTATGCTATTGAGGATATTGAATATTGATTAGACTATCAGTGTAAGAAATTAAATCATGGATGCATCTATAGAAATTCAATAATTTCCACAAATGACAAAAAAATATCCTTTTTAATTCATAAGAGTTTTGATAGCACAAAGAAAAGTTTGAGACTACGGCCTCATTAAATTAATGAAGCCCTCTCTGTGTGACAAGCACAGACATTCCTAATTTATTTGGAAGTAGGCATAGATAAACAGACAGGTAGGCCTACGTAAACAAGGAAGAGATAGAAACAGCTATAGACACAGATTAACAAAAACACAAGCTTATAGAGACAAAAGTACTATAAACAGAAGACAAATAAATCAAAACATCAATAGATAGAGATAGACATCAATATCCCTTATCTCCCACATCCGCCCCCCCTACCACATAGCAAGGCCAGGATGAAGGGAGGGGATGGCTCCTGGTCCGTGGTCTGAAGGAGGCTTGCTGGCCACCGCGCCTTTAATACTCCAGAAATGCATAGGAATGAGTAGTTAACGGAAGTGTGGCGAGGCGCTTGTTTCGTCTCAATGCCGCCGTTACCGTCGCCTCGGGGCCATCACAGATACTGTATGCCGTCGTCAGGCGCTTGGCCGTGTGTGTGTATGTGTGTGTGTGTGTGTGTGTGTGTGTGTGTGTGTGTGTGTGTGTGTGTGTGTGTGTGTGTGTAGATAGAAGGAAACATGGTTATGCTGGAAAAAGTCATGTAATATATATATATATATATATATATATATATATATATATATATATATATATATATATATATATATATATATATATATATATATATATATATATATATATATATATATATATATATATATATATATATATATATATATATATAAGACTAATATCTTAACGATGTTTTCCATGCCCTCGCTGGCCTTAACCCTCGGAAGACATATGGTCCTGATGGGGTCCCTCCTATTGTTCTCAAAAACTGTGCTTCCGTGCTTGCACCTTGCCTGGCCAAACTCTTCCAACTTTGTCTATTTACTTCTACCTTTCCTTCCAGCTGAAAGTTTGCCTACATTCAGCCTCTTCCTAAAAAGGATAACCGTTCTAACCCCTCAAACTACCGTCCTATAGCTTTAATCTCTTGCTTGTCTAAAGTTTTTGAATCTATCCTGAATAGGAAGATTCTCAAACATCTGTCACTTCACAATCTTCTGTCTGATCGCCAGTATGGCTTCCGTCAAGGTCGCTCTACTGGTGATCTTCTGGCTTTCCTTACTGAGTCTTGGTCATCCTCTTTTAGAGATTTCGGTGAAACTTTTGCTGTAGCGTTAGACATATCAAAAGTTTTTGATAGAGTCTGGCATAAAGCTTTGATTTCAAAACTGCCCTCCAACGGTTTCTATCCTTCTCTCTGCAACTTTATCTCAAGTTTCCTTTTCGACCGTTCTATTGCTGCTGTGGTAGACGGCCACTGTTCTTCTCCTAAATCTATTAATAGTGGAGTTCCTCAGGGTTCTGTCCTGTCACCCACTCTTTTTCTATTATTCATTAATGACCTTCTTGCCCTATCCACTCCTACGCTGATGATACCACCTTACATCTTTCCACGTCCTTTCAGAGACGACCAACCCTTCAGGAAGTCAACAGATCACGCAGGGACGCCACAGAACGCCTGACTTCCGATCTTTCTAAGATTTCCGATTGGGGCAGAGAAAATCTAGTAGTTTTCAATGCCTCAAAAACTCAATTCCTCCATCTATCAACTCGACACAACCTTCCAGACAACTATCCTCTCTTCTTCAATGACACTCAACTGTCTCCCTCTTCCACAATGAATATCCTCGGTCTGTCCTTTACTCATAATCTTAACTGGAAACTTCACATCTCATCTCTTGCTAAAACAGCTTCTATGAAGTTAGGTGTTCTGAGGCGTCTCCGCCAGTTTTTCTCACCCCTCCAACTGCTTACTCTGTATAAGGGCCTTATCCGCCCGTGTATGGAGTACTCTTCGCATGTTTGGGGGTTCCAGTCACACAGTTTTACTAGATAGGGTGGAATCAAAAGCTTTTCGTCTCATCAACTCCCTCCTCTGACTAACTGTCTTCAGCCTCTTTCTCACCGCCGAAATGTTGGATCTCTTTCTATCTTTTATCGCTATTTTCATGCTAACTGTTCTACTGATCTTGCTAACTGCATGCCTCCCCTCCTCCTGCGGCCTCGCTGCACAAGGCTTTCTTCTTCCTCTCATCTCTATTTTGTCCAACTCCCTAACGCAAGAGTTAACCAGTACTCTCAATCATTCATCCCTTTCACTGGATCTGCATTTCCGACTTCCTACGACTTGTCTTCTTTTAAGATGGAGGTATTGAGGCATTTGCTCCCTAATTTTGGCTGACGCTTTTTCAATTTTTAGAGAGCCAGCACTCAAGTGGGCCTTTTTCTTTAATCCTTTCTTTTTTTCCCCTTGGCTGGCCTCTTCTCTACGTAAAAAAAAAAAAAAGTCTATTTTGTGTTGCTATAACATACATATGTTTTGTGTGCTTTTTTATGTGTAATTGCTGATAAATGTAACGAGTAATTCATTTATACGGGATAGACCGCCGGAACATTAATTGATATTTGCATATTTTAACGAGGAAAGGCATAATAAACTCATGGATGGAAATGATCAATTGATAAACAAAGATAACGGAAGGGGGACGTAAGTAAATAGAAAAACGAAGAAAACTGCCCATAGTGAAATGTACAGGAACGAAACATTATTGGGAAATGGAATACGTTGATGGAGATGGAGTATGTTGATGAAAGCGTACAGAAAGAAAAAAAAAAGAAAAAAAGAAAAGGAATATAAGGCAACGCCGTGGTGCAGTGGAACCATGCGTGCTTTGGGGTCCGAGGGGTCTCCAAGAGCACGGGTTCGAATCCTGTCCACGGTCCGAGTGTAGGTTGGGCTTCCTCACTCGGGGGAAGGGTTTCCTAGCGGGTGGGTTTTGAGATAGGAGGTACCCCAAAAAGTATCTTCTTTAGCCCATAAATTCCCGTGAAAAGCCTACATGGTATAAATAAACGCATGGACGGTTAAATACTATTTCTGGTGCAATGCGTGGCAAGAACCATTATCACCGCATGGCCATTATATCACTTCCCAGGAAACTCAGTAAGAGAGAGAACAAACACCATAATTTGCTGTTGTCCCGGTATTTTCACCATCTTTCTCGGTTACACCTACCACAAACATGTCTTCTTTCAGTGCATCCATAAACCTTTTCTCGTGTCCTGTCTTTTGTTCCTGCATCCTTCCCCTCCCATACTCCTCGTCTCCGCTCTTGACGTGCCCTTACCTCCTAAGTCTCGCCTTTCTACTCTCCTCCAAACCGACGTGTTGTATCTTTGAACGGGACGAATTGTTTATATCACATTCGTATCGTTCATGGCTTTCTTCTTCACATCTCATAGCTAAGATACGAGTACATGTAACTTTTAATATATTTTGTACCAACTTTGGCTACTGTTTATTCATTTAACCCAGGGGTTCTCAACCTGGGGTACACGTACCCCCAGGGGTACGTGAGAGGAATTTTGGGGGTACGTGGCAGGTTTCTCAAAATGCTTCAGTTTTGAATAGCAGCAAATTTGTTTGTAGTATACAATTTGTCCTTCACTAGAACCAGGACACGTTAACAACGTTAACAAGGAAACTCTTGGAGTTATATCACTTGAGAGAAAGCTCTCTTGGATTACAGTTGCCACACAACCTTGCAAACCTATAATATTTGTTCTGATTTATTATTTTATATGTTATTCACACACACAGTGACTTATTTATCACTGTTACTAGTTACAAGTTGCAACTAGCTGCAAGCAACACTAGTTCACTGCCATAATGATCGAAAATTGTCTGATATAGTTCCTTTTTGGTAAATGCATTGCATGTTAGTCACATATAGTGTCTCCCTGTGAGGTACCAGTTCCTATCGACACTACCTCATAGAAACATACTAATATTAATTAAAAATTGTGTCTGCTCCACATATATAACACAATTTAAACTTAATAAACTAAGTCAATAAACCATGCATTTATTGTTACCCTTCCTGACGCTGCATTGTGGGTAAGGGTACGTGATCAATACTGAAAGACTTCGAGGGTACATCACATTAAAAGGTTGAGAAGAAGAAGAATTAACCTGTGCAGAAGCGAGGTGAAATGTGTGTTAAGGTTCCGTGCTGTCTTTAAGTCTCTAGAAATGAAAGATCTTGGTACACCAGACAATTATGTTTTGCTCTATATTATGATGTCAGTCGTATAAACTCAAGTAACTATAAAGAAATACCATGGTAGAATAAGAACAGAAAAATACTGGTAGGAGTAAAACCCTGGCAAATCAATAATACATCGTAATACAGTGTTTAGAGACGATTACTCTGTACCGCGAGACGATACTGACTCTCTCCTGAATTAAACCAACCTGCGAACACTGAAATTGTGACAGTTTGGGTCCTCTCCTATTGATATTAATCAAAGTATTACGATTTATTCACAATAGTAATATATTACACTCAGACGGAACACGGGCCTAATGTGTTTGAGATGTGGCATTTTGTTATAGTACATTTCGCTCTATATAGCGACTGTTTAGGACCGAAAAACTGTAGCTTCAGGTAGATATTCAATAATGTTATCTATCGATTTTCAGTCTTAAAGTAGGGGAAAATTACGAATATTGATGCATTTCTTTTATAGTCCTCCTTGCTTCTCGAAAAGGTGCACGAACTTAGAAAAGGTTGAAGAACACTAAACTGTACCCTGAAAAAAATACAGTAAAAAGATAAGATAAAAATGACCAACATCTCTATTATTACGGAAGCTAATAATAATACCAAGACTAATTAAGTAATTCAGAGATAACGAAACGAACGACGATCACGAGAGCTTCCACGATAACAGTGTGTACGATAAGATTTGATTCCAGATTCCTCGATAGCGCTCCGAGTTTCCAAGATAACAATGGCATTCCAGTTTCCTCGATAGCGATGCAAGTTTCCAAAATGACGATGCCTTTCCATGATAAAGATGCCCTTCCAGTTTCCAAGATAATAATGCGAGTTTCCACGATCAAGATGCAATTCCAGTTTCCACGGGAACGATGCGGGTTTCCACGATGTCGATGCGGTTCCAGTCCTCACGATGCGATTTCAAGACACAATATTGAAGTCCACTTGCCTACACAGGTACTGGGACGAACCCTTTCACCCCGTAAGGATCCACCCAACACCCTTGAGTGCGAGTAAAGTGACGCTGCCACCTTCCTGCGCTGCAATTGAAGTCCACTTGCCTACACAGGTACTGGGATGAACCCTTTCACCCCGTAAGGGTCCACCCCACACCCTTAGGTGCGAGGAGAGTGGCGCTGCCACCTCACTGCGACGCAATTGAAGTTCACTTGCCTACACAGGTACTGGGGCGAACCCTTTCACCCCGTAAGAGTTCACCCCAGACCCGTGAGTGCGAGGAGAGTGACGCTGCCACCTTACTGCGCCTCACACGGGTAGCCATGAGCATAACCCGCCACACTCCACTCCCCAAACACTGTCAGTGAGTCCTTTTCACCCCGTAAAGGACCACTGGTACGGTCAGTGCCTGGCTCATGGCGCACAGCGTGCCCTCGTTCATGGCGAGTTGTTCAGCCCGATGTCATTATAAGCAGAGGTCCTGTACACACCACTCACCACCAGACTCTATGCAAGGAGCCCTTATCACCCCTTAAAGGCCCCTCACGGCATCATCTGATGGACGGTAGACACGGCACCCTGCTTAAGGCGACGCCTTGCCTAGTATGAGGCGCTGCAAGTTGACAACAATCAGTGAGCTTGAAGCCGCGAAGGAAAATGAGTCCACGCTAACAATGGGATTCCACGACAGGTTGCGATTCCAGTGTCCACGGTACAGATGTGTTTGTTGAGGATAACGATCCGTTTATCGAGGCTAACGGTGCGGCGATGGCGATGGCGAAACGATCCAAAGTATTATTACCTACACAGGTACTGGGACGAAACTTTTTACCCAGAAAGGGTCAACCCCAGTCCCGTGGTTATGAGAGCAGTGACGATGCAACCTTGCAATGCCTCACACAGGTCGCCATGAGCAATGACCCGCCACACACCACTCCCCAAACGCTGTCATGAAGTGAGTCCTTTTTACCTAACCTAACCTAACCTAACCTAACCTAACGTAAAGGACCACTGGTACTGTCAGTGCCTGGCTCATGGCGCACAGCGTGCCCTCGTTCATGGCGAGTTGTTCAGCCCGGTGTCATTATAAGCAGAGGTCCCGTACACACCACTCACCATCATATTCTATGCAAGGAGCCCTTATCACCCCTTTAGGGCCCCTCACCATCCGGTGAGTGGTAGACATTGATCTCTTGCTTATGGCGACCCTTGCCTAGTGTGATGCGCTGCAAGTGGACGACTAGTAGTGAAGCTTGAGGCCACCAAGGAAAAGCAGGACCTGCAGCCAGTTCCTGCCTTGGGCCCCAGGCCGGACCCGACGGCCACCTCCTTCCCCCGTGCGGCGCCCAAGGCCGTCACGGCCCTCAAACATCTTTAGGCCGAAAGTTCTCAATCGTCGTTTTAATTTTGATTCGAATATAAAATCGTCGATGGTAAATGAAAAATAGCTTTGGTGTGAAAGTGTGCAAGAGTTAGCTGATTAATGAAACAAGGTGAGGCAGCTTTGCTCCGGAGTATTTAGTGTACTTTGCATGTTGCTGCCGTGAATGTGTACGTGTTTGTAGATAACTGGATAGAAACAGTAGACCAATGGTAGTTGTGTAGCTATTGGGGAGCTTTTGAAAATTAGTTAAGCTTCTGGATAGAGTGGATGAGTGCACACAGGTTTGCTTGTCTTATACATAAACTGCCACTCGTAAACATAGATTTTTCTATTTCATGCTCTTAGAAAAAAGCAAACTTAGTTTTTTTTATTTCCCTGATCACAATGACGTGTAAATATCAATGTTTCAATCATAAGGAAACATTAGGAGAGGACCCAAACTCCCGTTGAAGTTGCCAGATTCAACAGATATCGTAATATTTCACAGAAAAGATGGTCAACTGCATTTCGTATAAAAAAACTATAATAGTAGAGTTAGGTTATAACTATGCGTTGTTTTTTTTATATACCATCTTGCTCTATTCCTGGGGCAAAGATTACTTCTTCCTCAATTGATAACTCGAAGTTAGTATGATATTTTCTTTCCTTCTAGGTTAGTAAGTAGACAACAAGACACCATGAACATATGAAGCCCCGTAAATGAGATTATTTTCATAACTTAGAAATCAAAGTCTGATAATGAGATTGTCTATTGCCAACCAAACCGTTCTGCATAGACGTCTTCAGCGTCATATAGAATCCTAATGATGTTAGCTCATGGACAGTGGCCATCCTGACAGCGCGAAACCCCAGGGGGTTCATAAGAAGATTTCCAGAGGTACTTAGATGGCTGATCTAATAAAATCCTTTGCAGTACCATTGCATGTTGAGTTCCATGTTCCATGTGATAATACTAGGGGTTCTGGTAGATGGTCTTATAACTCATGGGGTTCATAACGATAAAAAGGTTGAGAACCCCTGATTTAACCTATTCAGTACCACTGTCATTTTCAAACTCTAAGATTCATCTTTTTTTAGTTATGGTATAGTAAATGAAGAGTACATTTTAATGGATAACTAACTAAGAATTCTTTGTAACTGTCTTTATACAGAAAATATCAGCGTAGATTTAACATAAACTTTTGTGCAGTATTGAGAACAGAATTAAACAGTTGGCGGAGTGTAATGGGATTATCATTATCACTACTACTACTACTACTACTACTACTACTACTACTACTACTACTACTACTACTACGTCTACCACTACTACTACTAATAATAATAATAATACTTCTTTCTACCACTACCACTACTACTCTTACTACTCTCTCCACCACCACTGCCACCTCCACTCATTTTACTACTATCACTGTTATATCTTGTAATCCTTTGAAGTCCATCCTCCTCCCACTCAGACGCGGCCCTCGTTGCCTTCATCCTCATCATCACTCTGAGGACCCCGTCATGGATCGCCTCTTGTTCAAGGGTTCTCTGGTTTGGAGCACTTTAACGACCACTTTCACTAATTTCCGCCTTAGACTTACAACGCACTAACTTACTTTACGAGATCACAACCCTAAATCAGAGCAAGTGTACCATGAGACGCTATCACGCTCCGGGGCACGCGCCAGAATGCCTCCTCCAATAGCGGCATGTTGTTATTCATTGAGTGGCGGGAACCTAGTGTTGTGCTGGCGGGAGAGAGAGGGAAGGTTACGTTGAAGGGAGGAGAAGGAAGGAGTGGTCTGGCGTGGCACTTCACCAATTAATAATACCGTTTGTTTGAATATTACGTGCAAGTTCATTAAGTTTACCGCCTCCTTCTTGTCTGTGATGGCTTTCTTTTCTGCTTCTGTTAATCCAGGGATCTTTTATCTCCTTTCGAGAGAGAGAGAGAGAGAGAGAGAGAGAGAGAGAGAGAGAGAGAGAGAGAGAGAGAGAGAGAGAGAGAGAATGAGAGAGAATGTCATCAATCACATGTATAGGTTTTAACATGATAAAATTAAGCCAAGTGCTTCTGCTGGAATACATGCAATGTTCAGGCGTCATCTGGTGGCAACATCCATCAAGGGAACAGCAGACAGTGTGGGCGTCAGTCACCGCCAATTTTGGGATGCAAACCTCCTTCTCATATTGGACAATCGCGGCCAGGAAATTGCAGCCAGATGTGAATGGGGAGGAGTGACAATGGGTAGGACAGTGCCAAGCCAACGAGGATGCAAAGTCGAGGATCAGAGGAGTGTTAGCTTAACCCAGACCTTCTATGTTGTGACAGTTGCCGCAATGTGCCCCGCTGTGTGAGAGACCTGGGTGGCGTGCTGATTGCCTCACTGCATCGAAGGCTGTAAGGCAACTCTGTCCCTCCTGTATTTCCTCCGCTCTCCGGTGATTGGAGCGCGCTGATCCAAGTTTCTAAGATATGTTCTGTGTGATTTCCCAGACCTTGCTGCTATGTCTGCCAGTGATCCTTAAATGGCTTCCTATCTTGACTAAAGTTGGTTAATACCTCGGTTCTGACGCAAATGGAGGTATCTTTTTGGGTATCAAGTGCTGTGGCTGACCGGCCTGACTCGATTATTTCGCCCTATTTTACAAGTCTGGCGATAACTTGACTTCACTGAATACTCTCTCGATAAAAATATTACTTGTGCTCAAAAGAAACTTGTGCATAATAGTTATTTTCTATGCTAGTGACGTAAACGACTATATTTTATATATATATATATATATATATATATATATATATATATATATATATATATATATATATATATATATATATATATATATATATATATATATATATATATATATATATATATATATATATATATATATATATATATATATATATATATATATATATAGGTTTATTTATTTTTTTTTGCCTTTGACGTCAAAACTAGCATTTCAAAAACATAAGGTTAAGTGGCAGAATATATCATTAGATGGTGCAGCCGCTAAAAGAACCTGCGTCAGCAAGTCTCTGCAGCTGACGTGTAACAAGAATCTGCACAATCAGCGATCACTGGAGTTTGCTTCGGGCCAAGAATAGTCAATAAGCAGCGAAAGCCAGTCTCTCTCTCTCTCTCTCTCTCTCTCTCTCTCTCTCTCTCTCTCTCTCTCTCTCTCTCCGTAACATTCGTTATGGATGACAGTAAAAAAAAAAAAAATAGAACAGAAAAGTTAAAAGGAAGAAAAATAGGAAAGATCGAAAGTTAATTTGTCTTCCATGTCAACACACAAGGCCACATGTAGATTGCATTGCAGATAATATCCGGACCTAACGTCCATCACTCACCATGACCAACACTACCACAATCTCTTGCACTATCAATGGCACCATCACCACCATTACCACTATTACTCACTCACTGCTATATAAAGAAAATTATGTTCGGCTTTGTCTTATCATTAGCTACTTATAAACATATAGATAGATAGAAAAACAGATATATGCACCCACTAAATAATTTCTTCATTCTATTATGTTATATAAACTATAAAAAAAAAAGATCTTTCAAGGTGACATCGCTGAACAACGCTGGGTCTCGCTTATGTGTTAGATACCTTCCCGGAGCTTCATGAACCACGCGATGTCTCACTCATTTGCTCGACGCTTTCTCGGGGCTCCATGAACCACTCCAGGTCTCACTCGTGTGCTTGACACCTCCTTGGAGATTCATGAACGACTTCGAGTTTTGTGGGTATGCTTAACTCATCCCTGAGAAGTTTATAATGAAATAAGGATAAAATAGAATTAAAAATAAACAGAAATTTAAATAAAAAAATATGAAAAGCCAAATGCCTACGCTATGGTGATGGATGGCCTGTGAACTGGGAAGGCAGGCGAGACAGTGACACCACACCCACTTCAGTTCTCCATCACTACCACTACGCCTGGTGTTCTCCACTCATTGCCTTACACATATCGTATCCGTTCATTTGTCTCTATATGACTCACTTCTCCCCGTAGGTAATCTTTTGTTAGGTAATTGGATTATTGTTATGATATTTGTACATTTG
>NC_059301.1:25028249-25053249 GCF_017591435.1 Portunus trituberculatus | reverse complement strand
CACACAGAAAAGTTTTTTACATGAAATAATTTAATTCGTAATATTGTAACACGGAAATGGCCTCATATTTTTTAAATTGCCAGGTTGGTGCGCAATGTAAATTCACAATCTCAGGGGCTTTGTAGTTTCGTTTTTCTCTTGACAGATTCATTGCAATCAGAGTTTTGATTAAAATAACTTATCTCATAGATCGTTTATTTTGAAAGCCTGAATGAATTTACCATCGTTGTTGTCTTTTCATATTTCTTTAATAAAATACAAATATATGTTTAGTACATAACATTGTTGGTTAAGTCGTGAAATACATTAACTTTTGTGTATTGATCATGTGGTCGTAAGATCAATGCATAATATTGTTCAGAGCATTAGAAAATCTGTTTATGAAAACAAACACATTCACACACACACACACACACACACACACACACACACACACACACACACACACACACACACACACACACACACACACACACACACACACACACACACACACACACACACACACAGCCCGGTAGCTCAGTGGTTAGAGCGCTGGCTTCACAAGTTAGAGGACCGGGGTTCGATTCCCCGGCCGGATGGAGATATTTGGGTGTGTCTCCTTTCACGTGTAGCCCCTGTTCACCTAGCAGTGAGTAGGTACGGGATGTAAATCGAGGAGTTGTGACCTTGTTGTCCCGGTGTGTGGTGTGTGCCTGGTCTCAGGCCTATCCGAAGATCGGAAATAATGAGCTCTGAGCTCGTTCCGTAGGGTAACGTCTGGCTGTCTCGTCAGAGACTGCAGCAGATCAAACAGTGAAACACACACACACACACACACACACACACACACACACACACAGACACAGACACAGACACAGACACACACACACACACACACACACACACACACACAACGCTACCTCTACTATCTCATAACTCCGTTCATTTTCACCAAATTTACTATCACTCAACACCCAGAATCACTACTTAATTATTTTATCATCGTCACGGCCAGCAGCTTCACTCTTTGCAACATTAGCGCTATGCAAACCAGTCCTTCATCCCTGAAAGTGTTAGGGAGGAAGGGGAGAGCTCTGAAAGGGAAGAGACAGGCAAGGGAAGAGCGTCAGGTGCTGGTGTCTGCGGCAGGCTGGTGGTGTGGCTGAAGTAGGAGTGATAGTGAAGGTGATGGTTGGGGTGGTGGAGGTGGTGGCGTTGGTGGTAGTGATGGTGGTGACGGCGGGACTAGATGAGGATGTGCCAGTAATGATTAGAATGAAGACAATGGTGGTGAAGATGGTGGACGACTGAAGAAGGAGGAAGAGGAGACGTAGGAGAAGGAGAAGAAAGAGGAAGTTTAAGCAAAGGAAAAGAAAAAAAAATAAGAATATTGATAAGAAAAAAATGGGGAGAAGGAAAGTAAAGGAGGAGAAAGAAGAACTTGAAAGAAATAATAAGATAAGACAGAAGAAAATTACACTAGGAAGCAATGTAAGAGGAGAAAAAGAAGAAGAAAAGATGGAAGATAGAATGGAATGGAAAAAAAGAATATTGTAACGAGTGGGAGGAGGATGAGGAATAGGAAGATGAATGCCAGGAGAAAGAGGAGAGAAACGGTAAGGAGAATGAGTCTAAAGAGGAGGATAAGCAGTAGAAGGGGGAGGAAGAGGAACAGGAAAAGGGGAGGAAGAGGAGGAGGAGGAGGAGGAGAAGGAGTAGCAATCGTGGTTCTGCTCAGCGTAATACCTCCCATAAATCGCTGGTGCTCCAACCTTGATATTAAAAGCTTTAATAATGCCACCCCGAGCGATCTGCATTAGTGAGCTTGATTACTGCATTAGTCCCACGACACCCCAACTAATGACTCACTCTCTCACCCAGAAATCTCCCGCCTCTATCTCCTCCTCCTCCTACTCCTGCTCCTACTCTTACTCTTCCTTCCTATCATCTCTTCCTGATTCTTTCTCTTTCTATCTTGCATTCTCTTTTTTTTTTTTTAGGCATGTTTTTAGTTTGTTTGGTTATTTATTCTTCTTTGTAGCTCCTTATTCTAATTACTCATTCACTCTTCATTTTCTTCTTTTTTTCGTCTTCTTCCTTCTCCTCCTCCTCCTCCTCCTCCTCCTTTTTCTTGTCCTTCTTCTTCTTGTTCTTCTTCTTCTTCTTGTTGTTGTTGTTGTTGTTGTTGTTGTTGTTGTTGTTGTTGTTTCTTTCTTTCTTATCATTCGGTTTCTCTCCTCCTGCTTCATACTTCCTTCTCCCTTCTAATTTTGTCCCTCTTCTTTTACTCCTTCTCTATCTCATCCTTTTCTATATTCTTTTCCTCCTCCTTCTTCTCCTCCTTTGCTTCTATCTCTTTTTTTTTTTATTCTTTACAAAGTCGTTCTTATTTTCCTCGCATTTTTTCCGGCAACATTTTTCCTTCCACGTTCTGCAAAGTATACACATAATTTTACTCCATTTATTCCTTATTATTTCATTTCCTCCTTTTTGTATTTCATTCTTTACTTTCTAACGTAGAATTAAATGAAGGGGAAAAAAATTAAAAGCTGTCTTAATGTATTATACTTGAGAGTACTAAGGAAAGATGCATTCTCTCAATACTATGACCTCGGAAAAAAACCCTATCAAATATTCGTTCTTTAAGAGTTATAGGAAACAAGTTGTGGTGATTGAAGGCCACTTTATAGCATTGAATTATTCGAATGCCCCTAACTCAGAAGACATTAAGTATTTGTATCTCAGAAAAACGGAAGTGTGTATCAGTATTGTTTGCAGTATCTGTATGTAAGAGGCAGGAAGGAGTGAGGGGAACAGTGTGTTGCTTCTGATTGTGTGTGTCGGAGAGGGGAAGAGGAGAAGATGGGAAGCAAATGGAGGTGTTGTGTTAGACGTTTAGAGAATGGGAGGTGTAGGTGTAGGTGTGTGTGATAAGTCTCTCTCTCTCTCTCTCTCTCTCTCTCTCTCTCTCTCTCTCTCTCTCTCTCTCTCTCTCTTTCTGAAATAGTAAAGCGAATCTGCAATACTAAAGCGAATCAGTGTAATGGAAATCGTTTTGTGTACATTTAAACGTTTCGAACTCTATTGAGGATTTAGAAGGCTACGAAAATGTTTGATCGGATTGTTATACATTTTATTCAAGTAAAAGTGTAGAATCTTCATGAAAATATCACTAGAACCATAAAATTTACATTGAATTCACTGCTAACATCCACGAAGCATGAACACTCGCAGAATGTGATCCCTTTTATTAAGACAAACCCTGATTTATCCTATCTCTTTTTTTATACCATGTGGGCTTTTCACCGGAATCTATGGGCTAAAGGGGGTACTTTTTGGGGCACTTCTTATCTCAAACCCCACCCGCTAGGAAACCGTTTCCCCGAGTGAGGAAGCCTAACCTACACTCGGACCGTGGACAGGATTCGAACCCCGGCGCTTGAAACCCTCGGACCCCAAAGCGCACATGGTTTCACTCTACCACGGCGGCCCCTTGAAAACCATTCTAAATCTTTCGGCACTCTTTGCTTGTTTGCTCCTTTAATACAGTTTTCCTTTTATGTTATTTTGTTTTATGAGACGAACTTTATGATTCACAGTATTACATGAAGTGGGTATAAAAAGATTTAAGCAAATGGAAATGTTCACTCACAGTCAGTCTCGATAATATGATACTTCTTCATATAAGTGAAAAACACTCCTGTTAATTCTAGCAGTTTTATAAGATTATGTGTGCAGATAATATTGAAGCAACCTTAGCTTACTAACATCCTGACACTGACTATTAATTTTGTTCAAGTGCAAAAATATGTTATTTTCCTTATTCTGATCTACAAAATAAAGCGATTGCCAATTAAGTATGTGAAATTAATTGATATAAACGAGACCTTACTTTAACAAACCAACCCTCTGGATAGAATCTCTAATTTTATTTTAATATTTGTTGTCTACACATTTTACAACATTTCATTCAGTGGTTGTGAAATATATATGCTGATTCAATATAAACCTAACCTAACTTATCCTAGCTTAGACCTCCTATGTAAACGCTAATGTTATTTTCAATATTATCCACACAGTTTATCTTTATCGATTCTGCAACAATGAAGACTAGACAGCAACACCGCACAACACCAGTCACCAGCAGACAAAGCAAGCATGAAACACTCACTCAGTGTTTTCAGAGCGTGATAATTTCTAAAAAGTGAAAGGAAAGAGAGAAAGAGAGGGGAAATTTTTTTATGATGGACTGTAAATAATTTTGGAGCGTTGAGTTACGAGGCGCCTGATTCATGGGGTGGCCTGGAGGAGCTCTGATTTAGTTCCCCCTCAGGCGTGCATTAGTCGAGGATAAATCATGCAGGTGGTAATGAGGCAGGAGTAACCTGTCAGATGCTTCTTTCCTCAGGTGAGACTGATCAGGTGCTTCTTCGCATTGTTGTTGTTGTTGTTGTTGTTGTTGTTGTTGTTGTTGTTGTTGTTGTTGTTGTTGTTGTTGTTCTTCTTCTTCTACCTCATCTTCTTCCTCTTCCTCTTCTTTTTTCTTACTCTTCTTTCTTCCTTCCTCCTCCTCCTCCTCCTCCTCCTCCTCCTCCTCCACCTCCACCTCCACCTCCTCCTCCTTCTCACCATCCTTTCCACCATTCGCCTTTCTCCACTAACCACACTATAACTAATTCCCTTCCCTCCAAAACTAATATGCAATCCTCTTCCGTTCATTGCCTGGCGTGAGGGCTCAAACACACACACACACACACACACACACACACACACACACACACACACACACACACACACACACACACACACACACACACACACACACACACACACACACACACACACACGGACACAGACACACACGCAGACGCATTGCACATCGAGAGTGGAATTTTTTATTTTTTTTATCAAGCCGAGCAATAAACTCCACACCAAAAGACAGATGAGGAACCGTGAATCTCCTGCCCCGCACCACCTCGCCCCGCCCCGCCCCGTCCCGCCCCGCTTGTGTACACAGTGTTCACGAGCGCCAGCTGTATGTGTGTGTGTGTGTGTGTGTGTGTGTGTGTGTGTGTGTGTGTGTGTGTGTGTGTATGTGTGAGCGTGTGACACCTGTGCCAAGTTACGCAGGCGCCATGTAGACAGACGCGCACTATTTTCCATTCCGGCGAAGCACAGAGAAGTGAGAGGGAGAGGGAGAGGGAGAGCAGGAGAGGGAGAAAATTTTATTACTTTCCGGATCAACTTTCCTCGTTGTATTTTGCTGCAACTCGCTAATATTGCGTTTCGTTGTTGTGTTTTTATAGATTTTTTCTGTTTCTTTTTCTTGTAAGTTGTTGTTGTTGTTTTCTGCCGTGATTCTCTCTCTCTCTCTCTCTCTCTCTCTCTCTCTCTCTCTCTCTCTCTCTCTCTCTCTCTCTCTCTCTCTCTCTGGAAATTGCAACCCTGCCATAAAAAAGTAAGGCCAGGAAGCACATTTTCTGGTGCAGATTTAGAATAGCTTCCCGTGGAATGATTTTTTTATTCAGGCGATAATTTTTTGGAACAAAGACAGATTAAACAAAAGCTCGGAAACTGAGAACTTCCTGTTTCATCCATTATTTTTTTTTCGCGGATATTTTTCTACACTGAGCTGCTGTGTTTGTGTGTGTGTATGTGTGTATGGGGGAAGAACGGGAGTGTGCATGTTTGTGTATGCTTGTGTATGTGTGTGTTTGTGTATGTGTGTGTGTGTGTGTGTGTGTGTGTGTGTGTGGATGGGTCTGTGTGTGTGTGTGTGTGTGTGTGTGTGTGTGTGTGTGTGTGTGTGTGTGTGTGTGTGTGTGTGTGTGTGTGTGTGTGTGTGTGTGTGTGTGTGTGTGTGTGTGTGTGTGTGTGTGTGTGTGTGTGTGGATGTGTGTGTGTGTGTGTGTGTGTGTGTGTGTGTGTGTGTGTGTGTGTGTGTGTGTGGGGTGGTCATGTATGTGTTTAGTCACGCCGTGTGTTTTCTCTTCCTCCCGCCAGAATCGTGACCCTGTGGAACTAAGTCGTCTACACCTCCCGAAGGAGCTGAAGGGAGGTGACTCGCTACCCTGGAAGACTAAGGTGACTCATGCATGGACTGGGCTGCCGGCACAGATCGCCCTGGAGGTCAAAGGTCAGTAATTTCTGCCTATTTATATTTTTCTTGTTGTTTTATTCAGGTTCCTTTGTTCTGCCTGGACATGACGGGACGTAGTATGTTTTTTTTCTTTCTTTTTCCGAGGTTGACCGTGTAGTTTTGATATATCACGTATCTGACATTACTATTCCCTGCCGGACGGGAACTGCTGCCTCTCCTCGCTCCCCAACGCTAAGGTCGCTGCCAGAGCACATGAAATATTTTATAGATAGCAGATTTTTTCTACTATTTTTTTCCTATTCAGAATGTTGAACAAATAACTGTAGCAACTGGAATTGAACGGAAAATTATTGATGAACTTGAAGTGCGGTATTTGATATAATGTACATGGTATATTTTACTTGTAGGAAAAAATATTTATTATCAGTGATATTGAATACATTATGAATATTGAGCATTAAGTGAAGTATCTGATGAAATACATGTTGATATTTATTTGATCTTATTTGCACCCACAAGAACAAGAAAAATAAAACTATGTCTACTATCACTTGTAAATATGAACTGAAAGATTTCCTAGAGTCTATACGATAATTTCTTTCTATCTGGATGTAGTGATAGAAAGTCCACATCCATTTTTCTTTATATAGATATACAAGAACAAGGAAAAAAACATAAACAATAAAACTAAATATGAAATCAATAGCAATCATGAACTGAAATATTTGATAAAATGTACAAACGAGTAAATTAATTCCGTTCAGACGTAGGAATAAAAAAAAAAGGCAAAAAATATAATCACTGAAATCGTGTATAAAATCAATAGGATACAAATGGAATCTACCACACAAACCACCACTCTCTTGTGACGCTTTAACAAGGGTACAAGAAACTTCCCCGAACCATTACTAATTCCTGCGTGCATTGCAAACTATTGATCACGAACGAGCATAGGAAGGGAAGAGGAGAGCGAGAGGGAGAGGGAGAGGGGGCGCTGTGAGGTCAAGGTCGGCGGCATGGCTAATTGCATCGAACCATCAGCGGTAATAACGACGCTTTGTTGGCGAGCCAGACTAGGGTGTGGGACCAGCAGCCGCGCCTGACTCCGCCCTGTACCGCCGCGCCTCATTCCGCCCCATGCTAGTACTTATCTCAAGCCCTATATCCTAGATTATTAGCCCCGCCCAGCCCCACACCTGTCCCAAGCAAGCCTCAAGCAGTCCGGAACCATTCAATCCCACCCTAGTCGCCGTCCCTTCTTATTTCTCAAGCCGCCCTTCTGTTCTGCTCTGTTCCACCTCACCATGCACTACCTTCCACCTCCTGTTCCTCCCCGCCCTGCCTCTCTCCCTCCTCTCCCTGCTCTGTCCAGCATACACAGACTCGCTTTCCGCCGGAGACTCTTTGTGACATGATGCTTTTAGAAGCGTGACGTTATTTTGCCCCACTATTCTTCTTCGCTTTTAGAAATAGTGAAGGAAATAGACGTACAATGAAGACTTGCCTTTAAAGGAATTCACGGTGAAATGTCGCTGGTAATTTTGTCTTAGATGCCCAGACGTAAAGAAGAAAAATTGCTGAGTTCTCAAAGCTGTTAGTAGATTAAGGCTTGGAGGCCATCAGTCTTAGCCCCGCCCTCGCCCCTCCCCTCCCCGCCTCCTTGGCTGGACTAGTGTGTGTGTGTGTGTGTGTGTGTGTGTGTGTGTGTGTGTGTGTGTGTACCTTTACACTATAGCCTATATTTGTTGCTACTAAGCCTAAGAAACCATCAGTTTGGCTTCACATACTAACCTTTACTGCATCGGACCTGCTCTTCTTCCTGGTCCTCTTCTTCCTTTCTCCTAGTTAATTCCCTTTCTCCTTTTTATCTTTCTCCCCATCAATGTCACACATCCATACACACACACAGACAGCACCAGCAGCAGCAGCAACAACAGCCTCTAAACCAGTAATCCAGTACCACATAGCAACTTCTTCAGGAAATTCAATATTGTGTCTGAACTTCACTAAAACACAAGTTACGTCAATCATATACATTTTGCCATCTTGTTGCCGATTCCCATTACAGTGGACGAGCGCCAGGAGAGGAAACCTTTCTCTTTTTTATTGTTATTCTTTTCCGTGCAAGCTTTGTCGTTTATTTGACCAAGGAAATGTGTGATGGCGAGCGGGTGTTTTTCTCATAAAAGTTTGGGGAAGTTAGAGAAATTACCAGACGCGACTGAAAATGAGGACGCGGGAACTGACACTCGGAGGAAAGGGGCGCTAGGAAAAAAACATTGATTGTGACTCGATGCTGACAATCAAGAGAGAGAGAGAGAGAGAGAGAGAGAGAGAGAGAGAGAGAGAGAGAGTATGAAATAAGCATTCTTACATAACATGCTACACTCGCCACCTGCCAAAGAGAGATATAATTGAGAGCTAACACTCTCTATCCTAACTGTTGAATTCCTTTATGAAATGTAGCATAAGAATGGTTATGGAAAAGTTACGAATGATTATAAAAAAAAATTGTCTCTCTCTGAAAGGGTGATGGCAATAATTATATGTTTAATGGTGCTTGTAAACTCAGCGTTACTTCATGTTGTGTATTAAGCATAATGTATGTGTGTTGTAGACGAGAAGCGTGTGACATCTAATAGTGAACAGGATGCATGGTAGGTGTGGCGATGGTGGTGTGGTGTTAGCTGTGTTGGTGTTGTTGAACTCAGGGATGGAGTTGAAAAGGTGATGATGGTGGTAGTTGTGATATGGGTGATGGTAATAGTTTGGTGATGGCAGTGGTAGAAGAGAAAGGATGATTTTTTTATGATAATCGTGGTTTTGGTGGTGGTGGTGGTGGTGGTGGTGGTGGTTGTGGTGGTGGTGGAGATGGTGATGGTGGTGATGTTATTGGTAATGAGGGATGAAAGTTACGTTCATGATTATAATAATAGTGATGATGGTGGAAATAATGGTGAAATATTTAGAAGATGATATTATTTACGTTATTAATGGCTGTGTTGGTGGTGTTGGTGATCGTTGTAGCGGTGGTGACGGTGGTGACTCGAGGTGGTGGTGGCGATGATGGTGGTGGGTTGCCTGGCAACCACGTAATAGGGGCGTTAAGCTCTCGCTTTACTTAACAAATCTAATCATCAAGCGTCGCGCTTTCTGGGCTATTTTTGTCGCTCTGCGAAATGAAGTTTGGGAGCGAGCGTCAGCCGAATGTCAACGATGCTCCACCACCATCACCGCTGCTACCACCACCACCATCACCGCCACCACCGTTTTTACGTTTACTTGTACTATCATAACCACAACGACCAGTACTACCGCTGTTGTTGCTATCACCATTCACGCGCACCACCATCACCACAAACACCACTATTGCCTTCACTGGAGGGCCGTCTTTCCTTCCACACCGCGGCGTGTGGCGATGTCCTGGAACGCGTGGCAATGGACGTCGCTGGGTACAGACCGTTGCTGATAGGTATCGAAGACGGTCCAGGTTTTTCCTTCAATAGTTTTCTCTCTCTCTCTCTCTCTCTCTCTCTCTCTCTCTCTCTCTCTCTCTCTCTCTCTTTCGATATATTTTCCTTATAATGCGTGGTTCTATTAAGCGTTAAGGTTGGTGGAGCCCTCTCATCAAATAAGAATTTCGATTTTCGTTTTCTTTTCTTACGAGGCATTTGTGTGTCAGATGCCGCCCTGTGTTAGCTGGAAGCCTATCCTCGATGAGTAATACATCACTCTCTTTTGCCTTATCATCTCTCTTTGTTTTCTCGTACATGTGGAAATGAAATACAGTTCGTATGCAATTACATTACTACAAATTCGCTGCAGCATCATTACATTTAGAAAATTATTTATTTTCATGTTAATTATAATTTATTTATGTATTTATATTGAAAGTGAAAGAGGCCTGTAATGGAAATAGGAAGAAACTCTATAGATTAAGATGAACAGATCGATGAAAATCTTCCCACAAAAAAGAAGATGTATCAGAAAACAATTCCAACATGGAGGAATCATTATCACCACGAACTCAGCAACCTTGACCGCTGGATTAGGGGAAAAAAAGAAGTGTACATTTATAACTGGAAATTCTATCGTAAACTTGAGCGGTTATTTTATCACTTCATACATTCATACATATGTATCTATCTATCTATCTAGCCACATATATGCATACACACATAAATACTTACTATTAACAAGGAGACAACAAAAAAAAAAGGAATGAAAGTTTTAAACAAGTTTATATATAAAAAAATTATATGTATTATACATCTCAAAAAAAGATAAACCAAATAATGAAAATAAACAGAAAAAAAATACGTGTCTTGTGTTCTAGTATTTCTGATGATGAAAATAAATCAAGAAAAATGATGCTAAATCAAACAGGAAAAAAAAAAGTATATATAAACAAAGGCTTAAAAGCAATATAAGCAGGATTTTTAAGAGGTAGTTTTCTCCTGTTCTCTTCATAACAATCATAAAAAAACGGACAATAAACCCATACAAAATACAACCCGCCAAATCATTTGCTAAAAAGAAAGAAAATGGTGAGCAGTGCAATACCCCATGACAGCTTAACATCAAAAGGAAAACATGCCAGCAAGCACAAAACCCAGAAGTGTTTGACAAATGTTTCTATACCGAATCACTTTCCATTATTTTCTCTTCACAAAATGGCGTACTCGAAGCATCAGAGGCAAATATTTTCCTGTCCTTCAGTCTACAGAGAGAGAGAGAGAGAGAGAGAGAGAGAGAGAGAGAGAGAGAGAGAGAGACAGAGCGAGAGATAGCGAGGTGGATACCAGTACATTCGTTTGGCAAAAAATAAAAAAATAATAAAAAAAATAGAAGGGGAGAATTTACCTTCCTTGTCGGCCTTCCCTGCCTCCACTACACACTTTACTTACTTTCTCCAACTCTTCCCTTGCTCTCTCTCCCCCAGAAGACCACAGCGTTAGGAGGGCAGCGGCAGAAACCTTAGCGAAACACACACAGATAAACTCGCAATATCGAGAGCATGTAACAGAGGCTTCAACTCATTGCACCAATTCCACTTTTTCCTCTCTCTCTCTCTCTCTCTCTCTCTCTCTCTCTCTCTCTCTCTCTCTCTCTCTCTCTCTCTCTCTCTCTCTCTCTCTCTCTCTCTCTCTCTCAAGCACATCACTGTAACCTAATGCAATATCTTTTTTTTTATTTTACTTCTGTGTATTGATGCTGATGATGGTTTGCTTGCCTCCGCGCGCGTGTGTGTGTGTGTGTGTGTGTGTGTGTGTGTGTGTGTGTGTGTGTGTGTGTGTGTGTGTGTGTGTGTGTGTGTGTGTGTTTTGGGAGGAAAGGAGAGGTAGTACTGGGGAAGAAAACAGAGGGAAGGAGGAGAAAGAGAAAGGAGGGAAGTGGAATCTATTCTTCTTCGTTACTTGAAATCAGAGAAATTAGTCACACAATATATGTAGGTTGGCTTAGAGAGAGAGAGAGAGAGAGAGAGAGAGAGAGAGAGAGAGAGAGAGAGAAATGGTGCGTATATGGAAATTAATTGGTGTTGTTTATTAGCCAGTTGTTATTGGACTAAAGGGAACAGTTAGACCTTGTTTAGCGCAGCGCTGTGTTATGCACGTGATTTTTGCAGCGTGTGGGTGTAAAGGCTCTCTCTCTCTCTCTCTCTCTCTCTCTCTCTCTCTCTCTCTCTCTCTCTTGTTGGTAAAGCTAGTGTATTATTTTGAAATGTCAACATACAAATATATATTGGAAGATGGAGACAGCTATACATGGAATGGACTGTGGTATGAACACACACACACACACACACACACACACACACACACACACACACACACACACACACACACACACACACACACACACACACACACACACACACACACAGATAGATGGACTGCGTTCTGTCAACTAATAGCGGTGCAAATTTTGAGTGTGAAGTCAAATAACACGCTCTGCTCTGTGCAATATATTCCTTCCCCCTTTCTCTCTCTCTCTCTCTCTCTCTCTCTCTCTCTCTCTCTCTCTCTCTCTCTCTCTCTCTCTCTCTCTCTCTCTCTCTCTCTCTCTCTCTCTCTCTCTCTGTCTGTCTGTCTGTCTGTCTGTCTCTCTCTCTCTCTCTCTCTCTCTCTCTCTCTCTCTCTCTCTCTCTCTCTCTCTCTCTCTCTCTCTCTCTCTCTCTCTCTCTCTCTCTCTCTCTCTGGTCTGTCTCTCTCTCTCTCTCTCTCTCTCTCTCTCTCTCTCTCTCTCTCTCTCTCTCTCTCTCTCTCTCTCTCTCTCTCTCTCTCTCTCTCTCTCTCTCTCTCTCTCTCTCTCTCTCTCTCTCTCTCTCTCTCTCTCTCTCTCTCTCTCTCTGTCTGTCTGTCTGTCTGTCTGTCTGTCTGTCTGTCTGTCTGTCTCTCTCTCTCTCTCTCTCTCTCTCTCTCTCTCTCTCTCTCTCTCTCTCTCTCTCTCTCTCTCTCTCTCTCTCTCTTCTCTCTCTCTCTCTCTCTCTCTCTCTCTCTCTCTCTCTCTCTCTCTCTCTCTCTCTCTCTCTGGTTGTCTGTCTGTTTGTCTCTCTCTCTCTCTCTCTCTCTCTCTCTCTCTCTCTCTCTCTCTCTCTCTCTGTCTGTCTGTCTGTCTGTCTGTCTGTCTGTCTGTCTGTCTGTCTGTCTCTCTCTCTCTCTCTCTCTCTCTCTCTCTCTCTCTCTCTCTCTCTCTCTCTCTCTCTCTCTCTCTCTCTCTCTCTCTCTCTCTCTCTCTCTCTCTCTCTCTCTCTCTCTCTCTCTCTCTCTCTCTCTCTCTCTCTCTCTCTCTCTCTCTCTCTCTCTCCACATAAATTTCTCCTGTGATAAATCTTTGTTTAATATTCGGTTTTCCTGGAATACACGAGAAAGCAAGTGTGAAATGACAAAATAAAGAAAAATTGAAAGACAGGAGCACTTAGATGATTTATGTTTTTATTTTTTTTACTTTGACAATTTATCAAACTCAAATGTAGACAGCAAAGTTATCGCAGTAGAATCTTTTATCCTTATTTACCTTGAAAGATTATATGTAGTGAGAGTTTATATGTGAAACCATGAAAATCTCTTCCTCCTCGTCCTGCAGTAATTCCCTAACACAGGATAACCTTTTGTCCTAGATCTCTATTTTTTTTATTATCATTTTATTATTTTCTTTTTATTTGAGCTTGAAACGTGAATGTTGTGAAATGTCAGTCCATCAGTTGGACACGAGGCGTTGTTATCTATACAGAAGGGAAAAAAAAAAATATCAATGACCGTGTTTGTTTTCATTTTGTATCCGACTACGCTAGAAAATTAGTGCTTGTTGACATTTCTTTTTTACCTAACATTGAGGATTACAAAATATCAATCACAATAACAGTACCACCATCACCACCATAAAATCATCATAACCATAGCACCACTGTCAGCACCAAATTATCACCACCACAGAATCTCTATCAGGATCATCCAATCACCACCACAATTACTATCTCTACCACAAGATCATCAACACACAACTTCAGTAGAACACCATTAACAAAGGATTTTATTTTCTTATTTTTTCTTCTTCTTTTTGTGCTTATTTGCGGACCCGTGGGTTCCATCCCTGTTCACATACTGCCGTCTACTGTGAGAAGCATCAGGGAGAGCAAAGCATACGATTTATAAAAGCAAATATTATGTAACTCGCTATACATTTATTTGCATTTTCAGTACGTCATTTGACTTTTCGTTTAAGATAAAATTATTTGCCAACAACAACCACAAAAAAAGAAAATATTGATATTCAAGAACTTTTAAAGAGAACCATTTGACCTGAAACCTTACTTGGCATCTGATATTGTGCGCGTTTGTGTGTATGTGTGTGTGTGTGTGTGTGTGTGTGTGTGTGTGTGTGTGTGTGTGTGTGTGTCTTGTATTCTTGATATATGTATGTGTGTTAGCTGGCCTCTCTCCAGGTAATGGGCTCCACTAGCTCTCCACCACCAGTGTGTGTTGTGCGTTAGGGAAGCGAGTGTGGCGAGGAACTTAAGCCTCAGCCACACGTGTTTGTTTGTTCCAGCCTTCACTATACAATCCATTAAGCATTAACATATTTTTTACCCCTCGCAAGTAGAAACTTTAGATTTTATGTTACATTTTTCCATAAATTTCAAAACATCTTTCCACGAGTTCAAGTTACCATATTTCTGTTCTTCATGCTAACATATTCAATCGCTTCATTTTAACCTTAAGTGAGGGAGTAGAGTTTCTTTTTGTTTTATATGTATGTGTGAAGTGTGTGTGTGTGTGTGTGTGTGTGTGTGTGTGTGTGTGTGTGTGTGTGTGTGTGTGTGTGTTTAGAAGTATAAATAAACATAGAAAATTTAGTTTACGTTTTGTATGTTAGTTTAGCTTGAATATTTAAATTTAGAATAAAGAAGTGTTGATATATAGCAGAGAGAGAGAGAGAGAGAGAGAGAGAGAGAGAGAGAGAGAGAGAGAGAGAGAGAGAGAGAGAGAGAGAGAGAGAGAGAGAGAGAGAGAGAGAGAGAGAGAGAGAGAGAGAGAGGTGTGGATGAAAAGGGTAGAATAAGAAGGCAGCCAACCATGACAAAACACAGGTCACCTTCACACACACACACACACACACACACACACACACACACACACACACACACACACACACACACACACACACACACACACACACTCTCTCTCTCTCTCTCTCTCTCTCTCTCTCTCTCTCTCTCTCTCTCTCTCTCTCATTAGCTCTATAATATACACTTTTTTTTCTTTACATGCCCATTTTTTTCTTTTTGTCCGGTGTCTTTGTCTTTTACCTCCTCCTCCTCCTCCTCCTCCTCCTCCTCCTCCTCCTCCTCCTCCTCCTCCTCCTCCTCCTCCTCCTCCTCCTCCTCCTCCTCCTCCTTCTTCTCTTGTAGCAATTCCCTGGTCCAGGATAACCTTCGTCCAAGGCCGCCTTCCCCCTCAGCTCAAACTTGGCCATGATAAGGTGTCTTCCAGGGACAATTTCTCTTTAACTTTCCGCACCTCGAGGACGCTGCCACCATGTCTATGAGCCCAGCGCCTCGCCCAGCCCCGTCCAGCCCTAGACCCATCCCTGGCCTGTGTGTGTGTGTGTGTGTGTGTGTGTGTGTGCCCCGGGGCGATATGTGTTAGTGAGAAGAAAGAGAAGAGTCCCACTTTTCTCTGGTTTTCCTTCGTTTTCTTCGATACTTTGTGTGTGTGTGTGTGTGTGTGTGTGTGTGTGTGTGTGTGTGTGTGTGTGTGTGTGTGTGTTTGGTTTCTTCTTACTGTTTCTTTCCTTCATTTTTTTGTTGTGTTGTTTTTTTTCTGTCTTTCTTTCCTCATGTTTCTTTTCTTGCAATCTGTCTTTTCTTTTATTTCTTGTTTTTTTTTTCTTGTTTTTTTATGTCTTTTCTTTTCTTTCATCTTGCCCAAAGCCAAAAGACGTGTTTGATTTATCTTGTTGTGTCACTTTGTATCTCAGTCGTCCTGCTTCATTCTTCCTGTCTGCTTTCTTTCCCTTTCTCTTTGTCTCTCTCTCTTTCCTTTCTTCTCGTCCCATTTACCGTTCATCCTCTCTGCCTGTGTCAACTAAAACCTTCTCTCTCTCTCTCTCTCTCTCTCTCTCTCTCTCTCTCTCTCTCTCTCTCTCTCTCTCTCTCTCTCTCTCTCTCTCTCTCTCTCTCTCTCTTCTCTTTCTTCCTGCTTCTTTCGATTCGTGTTTTCCTCTTATCTCTCCAACATCTCTTCATCTTCTTCCTTCCCTTTCCTCCCTTTTACTTTCTCTCTCCCGCACTTTCCTCCCTCGTTCACTGTCTATCTGTCTGTCTGTCTCTCTGTCTCTCTCTCTCTCTCTCTCTCTCTCTCTCTCTCTCTGTCTCTGTCTCTATCTCTGCGTCTCACCAGTGCAGTCATTAAGGCGGCAGAGGTGGCGCTCAAAAATTAAATAGTAAAAAGGAGAATAAGGAAGAGTCGAGGCTGGTTTTTGCTTCCCAGTACGTGCACTTCTTGCGGGGTGGTGAATAGATATGAGTTTGTTCGTGTTTGTTTATCAAGGCAGGGAAGAAAGAAGAAAAAAAGGAAAGAAAAGTGAAGAAAGGGAAGAAATGAAGTGTCTATGTCTTAGGTGGGATGTATATTTTTCTCTTTCTCTCTCTCTCTCTTTCTCTCTCTCTGTAGGAATTTGGTGGATCCGTAAGAGGTTTGAATAATTCTCCTTGACTGCGTTGCTCCCTCGCTCGCTACTCGCTGCCTGCTGAGATCTTTTTTCTTGCACATTTTTTTCATCAATTATTGTTTTATTTTATTCTACCTTTCTTTTTTTCCCGCTTTTCTTTTTTTCTTTTCTAGTAGTTCTATCTTTATATTTCTTTCTTTTCTTCTTCTTCTTCATTTTTTTTATTTTTCCTTTGTATATATTTGTCTTTTAATTCTTTGGAACTCTTACTGTTGTTGTTGTTGTTGTTGGTTTTGCTGTTGTTGTTGTTGATGGTGGTAGTAGTAGTAGTAGTAGTAGTAGTAGTAGTAGTAGTAGTAGTAGTATACTGTTTTTTCTTTGTTTTCTACATTTTTCTTTTTTTTCTTTTTCTTCTTCTTCTTCTTCTTCTTCTTCTTCTTCTTCTTCTTCTTCTTCTTCTTCTTCTTCTTCTTCTTCTTCTTCTTCTTCTTCTTCTTCTTCTTCTTCTTCTTCTTCTTCTTCTTCTTCTTCTTCTTTTTCTTCTTTAATTTTTTCTTCTTCTATTAACTGCTCCTCAGTATCACCTTCTTCACCATCACCACCACTACCACCGCCATCACCACTACTACCACCACCACCACTACCACTCCTCTATATACCTCCTCCTCGCCTCGCTAAAAAGTTTAATTGAAATCTTATCACTTGTAGTTTAGACTCGTGACTTCGCCTCTCCCTGCTCCACCCTGCCAGATGCAAGGTTAACTCTCCCTCTCTCTCTCCCTCTCCTATCCATCCCCCTCTTTCCCTCTCCCTCCCCATACTTGCGTGACGAGAAACCAGGCCAGTTTCGCTCCTCACCCTGTTGCGCCAGAGGTCATCAAGGAAGGAAGGAAGGGTGAGGGAGGGGATGGGCGACTCACAGATAGGGTGATTTCTCTCTCTCTCTCTCTCTCTCTCTCTCTCTCTCTCTCTCTCTCTCTCTCTCTCTCTCTCTCTCTCTCTCTCTCTCTATCTCTCTCTCTATCTATCTCTATCTCTCTCTCTATCTATCTTTCTCTCATAGTGTGGGGAAAGAAACATTGTTGTGACAGAATGTGAAATTTTAAAGATAGTTTTAAGTGTCGTGATATTGAGAGAGAGAGAGAGAGAGAGAGAGAGAGAGAGAGAGAGAGAGAGAGAGAGAGAGAGAGAGAAAGAGCACCCTATCTGTGATTCACCCATCCCCTATACTAAAAGCCGTATAGAGGCGAATGTAAGAACTAACAACCAGATAGGAGATTGAAAAAAAAAGAAGATAAAAATGAAAAAAAAAAAAGTGACGAGCGCCATACAGGACGCTCGGCACCAGTGAAGATAGTTAACCGAGTTTTCAGGAATTAATCTTCCAATAAAGGCTCTTTTTGAAGGATTACCCTTTTCCCTCCAAAAATAGATAGAAAAAATAAATAGATAAAACATTCAGCGTAGACGAGGCAAGTTTAGGTGAGTTTTAAACCGTAAAAAGACGATCACGTTCATTTCTTTCTTTTTTTTTTCGTATTTTTAGGAAGCAATTTGAGGATAGTAATTAAAAGTTCAGTATATGTTTTTTTTTCGTGGAAATTGTCATTCTTTTTCGAAATTATCTTGTCATTGGCATGGGAATAGATATGATGTTCCTGTGTGTGTGTGTGTGTGTGTGTGTGTGTGTGTGTTTTTGACCATGCGCAGAGAGAGAGAGAGAGAGAGAGAGAGAGAGAGAGAGAGAGAGAATATCAGCGGGAAGGCACACACAACATCTGCCACGAAACATGTTCAAATCTTTCCTCTTCTTTCCCTGAAAACCTTCCGTTGTTGATGTATTTTTCCCTCCGAGACAGCTGCAGTTTTGTCTCAGCATCCGCCACGCCAGACCAAGTGAAAGGAGATAAAATACCGCACCACGAAAAGAGAGAGAGAGAGAGAGAGAGAGAGAGAGAGAGAG
Source organism: Portunus trituberculatus (assembly GCF_017591435.1). Taxonomy (NCBI): domain Eukaryota; kingdom Metazoa; phylum Arthropoda; class Malacostraca; order Decapoda; family Portunidae; genus Portunus; species Portunus trituberculatus. The sequence goes on along the minus strand of NC_059301.1, from coordinate 25,035,031 downwards.
AGAGAGAGAGAGGAGGAGTAGGAGTAGGAGGAGAAGAATGTAGGAAAAAGAAAGACGGGAGGAGAGTAGAGAGGCTGCATCTTCCAGGAACAGCCTTAGTGACTGCATAGTGGCACATACATAGGCATCATTAGTCGTGTGGGTCGTGCAGTGCTTGGTCTGAGTGAATGGTGAGTGAATGAGTGAATGGTGAGTCGTGGCGAGACGGAGTAGTGAGTATAGTTAAGTAAAGTTTGGACAAGAGAAGTAGAAGGAATACTAGTTCAAGAAAATAGTCTCAGCTCTATGCCTCTCTCTCTCTCTCTCTCTCTCTCTCTCTCTCTCTCTCTCTCTCTCTCTCTCTCTCTCTCTCTCTCTCTCTCTCTCTCCCTCAGAATCTCAGGGGGTGTATGTAAAGGATGGTGTGGATATATAACGATAGATGCAAACATTGATACATTTCTCTCTATCATGTGTAGGGTAGTGGTATCTCTCTCTCTCTCTCTCTCTCTCTCTCTCTCTCTCTCTCTCTCTCTCTCTCTCTCTCTCTCTTTCCTATTATTCTTCCTATTACATATTTTCATCATGTAGTATCTACCTTAGAAATTATTATTATTATTGTTATTATTATTATTGTTATTATTATTATTATTATTATTATTATTATTATTATTATTATTATTATTATTATTATTATTATTATTGGAATAGATGTTATTATTTTTTCTATCATCAGTATTATCATCATTTTTTCCTTTTCTTCTCATCTTCTTCCTTCTTCTTCCTCATCTTTTTTCTTTTCTTCTTCTTTTTCTTCTTCTTCTTCTTCTTCATACCTCCTCCTCCTCCTCCTCCTCCTCCTCTTTTTCCTTCTCCTCCTCCTCACCTGTCTGCACCTCATTCATCCACACCACCCAGCCTCCTAACCCGCCTGTTCCTCCTGCCTCATATATTACGTGGGAAGAGACCAGTGTCCGGAAAGAAGCAGAAGTCTTGGTTTACGGTTCTCTTCCCTCCTCCTCCTCCTCCTCCTCCTCCTCCTCCTCTTCCTCCTCTTCCTCCTCTTCTTCTTATATTTTCTCTTTCTCTTTTTTTTTCTTGCTTTGTATTATCTTCTTTTCGGTTATTTGTGGTTGTTGTAGTTGTTGTTGTTGTAGGTGGTGGTGGTGGTGGTGGTGGTGGTGGTGGTGGTGGTGGTGGTGGTGTTGGTGTTGGTGGTGGTGGTGGAGTCGTTGTTATTAGCCGTCTTTTTATTTTTTTTACCTCATCATTTTTTCTTCTTCTTCTTCTTCTTCTTCTTCTTCTTCTTCTTCTTCTTCTTCAGTTATGCTCCTTCTTTAGTCCCCCTTCCTCCTCGTCCTCCTTCTCCTCCTCCTCCTCCTCCTTTCCAACCAGCCAACCGGCAAGCCAACTCGACAAAGATTAGTGGTGGTGGTGGTGGTGGTGGTGGTGGTGGTGAATGCAGTGGAGGTCTGAAACTTTAATTGGAGTATTTGTATTTGCTACGTCTCCCTCCTCCATTGATTTTATTGTGTTGCTCTTGTGTTGTTTGTAGTTGTGTTGGTGTGTTGTGATTTTGGGGAGTCAGTTATTTTTTTTTTTTCTAGTGGATGGCGTTAAGTGATCTTGTGTTGTTTTGTATTGTGTGTTCATGCTTAGATACTACTCTCTCTCTCTCTCTCTCTCTCTCTCTCTCTCTCTCTCTCTCTCTCTCTCTCTCTCTCTCTCTCTCTCTCTCTTATCCAGAAACTTTTCTGGTTATAACTGAGGAATATTTCGTGTATTCATTCATTCTTTCATTATTTTTTTCATTATTTCTTTATTATATTTATACTTTTCTTTTTCTTCCTTTCTTTTTTTGTCTTTTATCACATATTTGTCTATTTACTGATCCCTTTTATACTTTTGTTCGAAATTATTCGATAGCTCTTTATGACAGTGAGGTTGTCGGTGGCTCCATGAACCAAGTGTCTTCCATTTCGACGACATATGACCGCGATGTTGCGACGCCTTTTCCTATTTCATATATATTTTTAATAATCAATTAATCATGACCATCCTGTTAATGTCACGAAGTTCATAAACAGTTAAACACCATAGCCAATTGTGCTTGTTCCATTTACTCACGCGTTTACAGTATCGCTATCTGTATTATTGGTATGGACAAAATAATTAAATGTTCGCTTTGATCGTATTGTATGTATTGCATTATCACTGTGGCGGCAAATTATAACATATATTTCAGATAAAAACAAGTAATTTGTTAATGAATCTCAAATAGCCGTACAATAAATGCGTGTTTGGTATGATTTTATGTCTATTGATATTTTGTAGAATGAGCAGACAGACATCAGCAGGAAACGAGAGGCGACATAATTCTAATAGCTAACATATTCTAACAAATTACTCCTACGATAAGATCAAACACCTAAAATGTTAGGATCATGCAAGACGTAATGTATGCAGTTAGTTAATTATTTCATTTGATACCCAATACATGACAATCTCAAAGCAAAATTAATGCATAATTACTCACACTTTTATTTGTCCCTATACAAGTCTTACCTTGAAAGCTGGAATACATACCGTTTTCTGTAACCACCTCACGTTTTCTTCCGAGCTCCCGGCACCGCGTCACCTAAGCTACGGTAATTCTGATGTTAGAATCACTGTGTCGCGATCTTATGCCTGCTCTCATCATTATCATTATCAATATTATCATTATCATCGTTTTCACAATAATGAATTTTTAACATGATTATCAGCTTTTGGTGGTGCTTCAGTGAATGTAGTTGATGATATTTATGAATGTGAAATACGGTACACCAATAATACACAATTAGCAGAGTGGGTTCAGAAAAGAATAACTGTGATTACTAAAAGCTGAGAGAGAGAGAGAGAGAGAGAGAGAGAGAGAGAGAGAGAGCTATTCCAGTATATTAAAAAAAAAAGTAGGTGTAGCTGACGTAACAGTCAATGCTAAGAGGTGTGTTATGTAGACTATGTGAAATATGCTACTGTACTGCGCCAAGGGAACACTCCGATGAACCTGATACTGTGTTGACAACTTTATTTTCTGTTTTCTTTGTCTTTTGTGTATGTTATATTTCCTCTTCTGTCACCGTCCTCGAGGTTGCAGGTAAAGTTCTGGCCTGAAATCCTGTAACCTGATGCTCCACTGTATTTTGCGTCTTCCTTCAGTCATACCTCTGATCTTGAAACCTTTTACTTCTCAGCTTGCGTGAGGTGACAGGCTGTGACATATTGAAGGGCTTACAGTTGAAACAAAATAATTGCATTAATAGAAAAGTATACAGCTCGTGAACACATCAGAGGACTTATGGTTGAAACGAGATTGTTGCATTAATGGAAAGGAATACGGCGCGTGAACAAACCTTTGCGTCTTGACTGTCATTTAAGCACAGAACACTTGAAAGCAGCAGTGAAGGTAAACGAACTCTTACATACTGAAAAAGAAGGATGAGATTGCACTAGTATTTATAAGAGCGTTCAGTGTAATCATTATCATCATTATTATCATCATCACCACCATTATCATCATCATCATCGTCATCATTTGTGGGTCTGCACCTCGAAAGATGTTGAAGTTTTGTTCTGGTGATAGTTAAGTGACTTGTCTTCGTAATGGCATGTCTATTTTCCTTCTTTTTTATCCATAATAAGAAAAAAAGGATTGGGTGACTATTTGTCTTTTTCATGTTAACTTAATCTTTTTTCGCGAGTATATAAAAAAAGAAAAGAAATGGAAGGTTAGCTTTATAACAACATATTTCATTTAAAGAAAAGGAAAGGTTGTGTGGGCCTTATTTCAAACATCTATTCTAATTTTTTTTCTGCGAATTTAAAAAATAAAGAAACGAAGAAAAAAAGAATTAGATATGGGTGATGATATATGCATGTGTTATTGTTCTGCGTCATATCAATAATACATGTAATAAATAACACCTGTTTCGTTTCCGTGACTCGTCCTTGTGTTGTCCTGCACTTTTCTGATTTTCTTTTTTTCTTCAAAGTTTCTAATCTCTTTTATCTTTATCGAGAAATGCCAACAAAGAAAAACTAAAGATGAAAAAAATAAGGAAAAATAAGAAGAAAAATACTGATAAGAAACGGAACTGGAAAGAATGAAAGATGACGTGTAAAAAAAAAAAGTAGAGAAGAGAAAAGATAACAAAAAAGGATGAAAAACAGGAAAGAAAAATTAAAAAAGAAAAAAAAGGAGGAAGAAAAGAAATAACAGTAAAATAAATCCTCATTAATATCAATTTTCACAGGTACACATTACTCACCTGCCCACTCGTCGTGAAATCGGAACAGTCAACCATTTCATTCCCCACACTAAGTATATTGGTAATCGATTAGGGAGAACGCGTCATCAGGTAGATAGTAGTGGTGGTGGTGGTGGTCAAAGTGGGTGGAGTAGTAGTAGAAGTAGTATCGGTATTAGTAGAAGTAGTAGTAGCAGTAGTAGTAGTAGTAGTAGTAGTAGTAGTAGTAGTAGTGGTAATAGTAGAAGTAGTAGTGGTAATAATAGAAGTAGTAGTGGTAATAGTAGAAGTAATAATAGTAATAGCAGTAATAATAATAATAGTAGTAGTAGTAGTAGTAGTAGTAGTAGTAGTAGTAGTAGTAGTAGTAAAGCAGTAGTAGTAGTAGTAGTAGTAGTAGTAGTAGTAGTAGTAGTAGTAGTAGTAGTAGTAGTAGTAGTAGTAGTAGTAGCAATGGTAATAGTAGTAGTAGTAATAGTAATAGTAATAGTAGTAGTAATTTTCTCTTTAGGTTCAACAAATTTTCACAAGTTGCAGTGTCGTTGTTTGTGTTGTATTTGTGCAGTGTTGAAAATAAAGGAAGCAAAGTAAGATGTTGAAATTGTTAAATGTTCAGAGCTCCAGAGAGAGAGAGAGAGAGAGAGAGAGAGAGAGAGAGAGAGAGAGAGTGCTATTCTTGCCTCTCCTCGGTCACCATCACTCAGGTAGCAGACAGGTGTTCCCAGATGGACCTCCTCAGAGCCTCCAATTTTACAACTTTCTCGCACCCGACCCCCAACAGCGCCACCAAGAGAAGGAGGAGGAGGAGAAAGCAAGGCGATGTTAGGTGATGTTCGTGGGAAAGATTTGCAATGATATGAGTTCATTTTCTGTGTGTATGTGTGTGTGTGTGTGTGTGTGAGTCGGTGTGCGCTCATCAAAGACTCGCTGTAAAGACAATACAATCTTTTTCCTGCCGTCGTAAATAAGACAAACAAGCGAGAAAGAACTGGAAGATGAAAAAAAAAGAATAAAAATATTAAAAAAAAAAAATAAAACTGATCCACACGCTCGCAAAAATCATAGCACAAAACACGAGGGCAATCAAGCTGACGGTAAAGAGACACGACAGACCATAACTTAACACCCAGCACTGCGTAACAAGCCAAGAAGACAATCAAGTGCAATAGAAGAATATAACTTACTTTTTTGAAACGAGAAACTATCTCCCTTGTCTCTCTCCCTCTCGCTCTCTCCTGTGACCTCGAGAACGTCTGAAAATGTGAGGGAAAAATAGGGAGGGAGGCTGGAGCTCGGCTTGGGAGTTACTTGGTTGGCAAATGGTGTTAGGCTGAAGATGAACACGCCTTGACGAGGACGGAAATGGCTTCGAGGAGGAGGAGGAGGAGGAGGAGGAGGAGGAGGAGGAGGAGGAGGAGGAGGAGGGAGGAGGAGGAGGAAGAGGAAGAAGAAGAAGAAGATGAAAAGGAGGAGGAGGAGGAGGAGGAGCAGGTGAAACACAGAGGAACACAAAGGAGGAGGAGGAAGAAGACTCGGGAGAAGAAAGAGGACAAGGATGAAAACGTATATTAGGTTGAAAATGAAGAATAGTGGGAAAAAGAAGAGGTTGGAGGAGAGGAATGGAGAGGACATAGAAGAGGAAAAGAAGGGTGAAAATGACATCGAGGACAAGATAAAGAAAGTGAAAATCGTAGAAAAGAAACTTCAACAATGAACAGAAAGGAAAACAGCATTAGAAAACAAGAGAAAGCAGAAATAAAAAAAAAAGCTAAGCCACAAAAGAAAAAAAAAACGAAACAAAATGAGGAATAGAGAACACGAGCAACTAGAAAAAGAAGAAGAGAGGAAAGAAATCTGAACAAGTCCCTCCTACCCTCTCCTCCTTTCTTCCCTTCTTCCATGCCTTCCTTCCTCTCGTATTTCCTCCTAACCAAGTGTAGATGGAAGGAGACAGGTGATGGTGCCGGGAGAAAGAGGGTGGTTAAGGGGATGAGGTTCTAGACATGTTAGGCGAGGACTGGGGGCGCTGAGAGGGCTAGAGTGAAAGGTGGGGGATGTTGAGAGGGCCGTAAATCGAGGTAGAAGATTGACTCAACCAGTGATGGAGGGAGAGGTTAAGAGAACTGCGAAGCGAGAGGATCGGGAGAAGTGGATATAGAGGTTGGAAAAGCCTTGTGAGGGCGTGGGAGAAGCTGAGAACACTATTAGTATTGGGAGAGGTGTAGGACAGATGAGGGATGGGAGGCAGGTAGAGAGGGACAGAGATGAAGGGAAAGGTTAAGCTAAACGGAATAGAGAAGTGGGAAGGGAACGTTGTGTGTGAGAGATGGGAGGACCTCGTGAGGGTGGAGGGACGGAGAGAGGAAGGTGTTAGAGGGACTGGGTAATGCATAAATGGTTAAGCTAAGTTAGGGTGACTATAGATGCTCTGAAACTGGGGAGTGATGGGACTCAAAGGCTGTTGTTGGTATTTTCATTTTTTTTGTACAAGATATTAAAAAAAAAGCTTTAAAT
>NC_059301.1:24998249-25020749 GCF_017591435.1 Portunus trituberculatus | reverse complement strand
CCTATAATGTTAAAGGGAAAGCCTAGATGGGAAGAGGTGTTGTTTAAGGAAGCCCTGGCTCGTAATAGTGTTGGAAACGTGTATGGAATAATACAGTCTAGAATTATGAAGCTACAGTGCGTCGACTTGGCTCTGACGTTTAAGACTCTATATCGCATTGCTGCTGGGGATCACAGGAATAGTGTGGGAAGAGAATGAAAGTTTGTCCACCTCAGTAAGTATTGCCGAGAAATTTGAGGCGTTTAGCATCTGATAAAAGTTTTAATGTAAATGCTTTTTCTGGGAATATGAAGTGTTTGGCTTGTAGCAGAAACGGTTGACGATTATTATGTTGCGTGTGTTAGAGATTTACTAGAATATCGACGATGCTTCAGTCTCCGCGTCTATAAATATTGCTGAGGGAACTAAGGTGATTAGCTTTTAACAATAAAAACACATACTCCAGGAAGTCCAGATGCTGAGTCTGTAACAGCAACAGTCTGCAATTACTATTACATTGTGTTCGAGCTTTTCTGGAAAATCTGCAGAGGTTCAGTGTGATACTTGTGTTTACTGCCCGCAACAAACAACTGTGAGGGACGCACCGTGCCTTGCAGTTAATTTAATCAACTCTGAGGCAGAAGTTCAAACTGTGGCGGGTCAGTGCCAGTCAGGTGGGTGAGGTTTTGGCCACACGCTTCCCGCCGCACGATGATATATTGTGTGTTTGTGTCAGGAGCAGCAGCAGCAGCAACAAAAACAAGAGCAGCTTGGACCACATGCCACGCAGGCCACAACGGGACCCGAAACTGCCGCCGTAGTGGATTATATTTAACAACTGGATTTTACGGAAAGGTCATGCGCTGTCACGGTGAGGGATGGTGTGTGGGTGATTCGGTGGGTGGGTGGGTGAGTTAAAGTGAGGATGGATGGATGGGTGGGTGTGTTTTATGGATATTATAATCTTTTTATGTATTTATTCTATTTCCTGTTTTTTCATTAATACTATTAGTTATTTTATTTATCTATTCATTGTTTTTTTTATGCGGGCTGGAGGTCTAGATATATAAATGAGTTATCTGCATTTTCTTTATCTAATTATTAAAAAGGATAAGTAACACCAGATGACAGGAATGTGTGTGTGTGTGTGTGTGTGTGTGTGTGTGTGTGTGTGTGTGTGTGTGTGTCCATCTGCCAGTCAGCATGTTAGGAAGCATCAAACATTACTGCTACACAAGTGGTGGATTTGAAGAGGGAAATACACAAAGACAAAGCAGTGTTCCAGATTTAAATTTTTCAGACGACACAAGTGAAGGAAAACGGTACCTTCATTATTTCAGAAGCATCATGTCTGTGTTGGGCGATTCACGAATGACGGAAAGACGTAAATAAGCAACAAAAAGCAGTTCTCACGTTATCATTTCAATTACAACCTCACCATTAAGTCCATCATCGTACTGAATATCCCACACATAAACGCCAAGGGGAATTACACAAAGCCGCCCAAAATAACTTCACGCCAGTATGTCAATGAACACTGCCACTTCTGCGAACAATATTGTGGCGAAGCGGGTCATCTTGCACTTTCCCCCACGCCTCGACTCTGTTACTTCTTGTTTCCGCAGCGCAAGTTGGACCTCAAGGGAAAAAGGTTCATAGACAGGAGAGAAGACAAGCTAGATATCCAGTAGCAGCAGGCATCGTGCGCGCTCCAGCCTGAGTGAGGAGGGCTTTCAGGGGTTTATTTCCCAGTGAAAAGCGCGGATTAACTGTATTGTGGCCGCCAGAATCTGTCTTTTAATGTTTATAAGCTTCATTGTAACGGTAATTTGTATCTTTCTTCTAATTTTCTCTCTCTCTCTCTCTCTCTCTCTCTCTCTCTCTCTCTCTCTCTCTCTCACACACACACACACACACACACACAATGATATAAAGAAACAGCCATAAACTTACTGATTCGATAACTTTTAACGTATAAACTCTCTTATTTACTTGTCACAACTTCCGTTCTCCTTCTCTCTTACGCGGTTACCAAACTTGTAATGTGTGTCCTCTCCTGGGATGGACACGCCTCTGGCTACACGGTTTGGGCGCGGTGCTGCCACGTATAAAGGTGATGTATCGTGTTAGAAGTGCGAACTTGATAGAAGGAAGATGTGAAGATGTTAAGCTTTACGTCATGTCGAGAGGGAGAGTTATAACCGGCAGTGGTGGGGTGGTTTTGGTTGTAGTGATGCCATCTTGCTTTAAGAGGCTTTGGGTGTGCATAAGGTGGTGAGGGCGTTAGCAGAGGTGATGGTGAATGGTGAAGCTGTCACGTTCCCTGTGGTGGTAGTAGCTGTGGTGGCGTGGCCTGGGGTGATGGGGAGGAGAGGAAGTAAGGGCAGGGAGGGGTGGGGTGGGCTGCAGACAGCTTGGACAGCCGCCTGCTCTAAGTGGCTTCAGTTACACCGAAAATCCATCAACCTACATTACGGCCAGGTATAAAACTCCTTGGGCCGCTGTAGCCTTCGTCAGGAGCTCCAGAAGGGCGATGTTCCGTGCTTAGGAGAGGAGAGGAACGCCCTTGCAAGCCGTTACGAGTGGCTCTGTAAGTCCTCCTCTTTATATAATAGTATATTTTCCGGTCCAGAGAATTGCCAGAGCATTGAACCATGATCTTTTTACATTAAACTCGTGGGACAGGGAAAAGAACTTTGCATATATCACTTGTGGTGGCCATTAAAGGAGATATCGTTCTGGTGGAGGAGATTAGAAGGCGAGGAGGATCCGTGTGTATAATAATGACTCACACCACACTCATAATACATTCGCTTTTTTTCCTTCTCACTCCCTCCTCTACGCTTCATAATCTTCTTCCTCTCTCCTCCCATTTTTCCTCCTCGACACCTTAGTTATTCATCACTATTTCCTGCATTTCTCTCTTCCACTCTTTTCCAATCTTCTCTTTCTCCTCTTTCTCAACATTATCGTCATATTTCTCGCCCACCTTTTAATTCACTCACAACTCCACCTTCCTTCTCGTCATCGTATTCCATTCGTTTAGTCTTCACAGAAACCAGAGTTATAGAGGCGCGCTGAAAAAAATTAGGTCCTGGGACGAGAAACGCGCTTGCAAAGACAGGAGGAGGAGGAATATGCATCAGCGACCGCGATACACACACAGAGAGAGAGAGAGAGAGAGAGAGAGAGAGAGAGAGAGAGAGAGAGAGCGTCTGAGTCTTCCTGGTATATTGAAGTGAGACGTGAAATGGAAAAAGTAAACATCAGCCAATTTCTTTTTCTGGCTTTACACGGGAGACTGCGCTGTTTGAATGCGCCGCTTCTGAGACCAAGAACAACCCTCCAGCCAGCCAGCCAGCCAGCCAGCCACTCTGCCTCTGGGTGTGCATCGCCTGTGTGCCTTTCCTCCTCCTCCTCATCTTTTCTCTCTCTCTCTCTCTCTCTCTCTCTCTCTCTCTCTCTCTCTCTCTCTCTCTCTCTCTCGCGCGCTGTTTTCCTAAAGGTTCCTGCGGGCGGTTCCTGCGTAATGAATCAACTTCGTGCGAAATGACTGATGATTTTAGCCGCTGGTTCTAATTATTGGGTTCCTTCTCATGTAATTACGATGCGTGAGTTGAACCTTAGTCACAAAAAACGGATTCACTTCTTTCTGTATGAGTGTGTGTGTGTGTGTGTGTGTGTGTGTGTGTGTGTGTGTGTGTGTGTGTGTGTGTGTATGAGTGGATACCTCTTTGTTGTCATTGTTTTCGTTATCATCAATGCCTTTAGATCTTCATATATCTCATTTTTTGAGGTGGAGGCACAATAAGAGAGACTTTCTTCCTGCACTTTTTTCCCCTTCTCTATTGTCGCATTTGCTACTCCTTAACCCATTCAATACCATGACGCGTTTCCATATTCATCCAGCTTAGTATTTGGTGATTTCATACAGCTTCAGAAACTCATGTGATGGATTGAAATAGTAAAAACTCTGGCCATTAATCTTCTAACCTCCAGAGACCCTTTCTAACGTCAATAAAATGGTCTTATCGTACCCAGACCTCAAAGTTAAAATATGATCCAGTACAGAAGGGGATAATAACCACAGATAAATTACCCCAAATGAACCATAGAATTAGAACACGGATTCTTATTATATATTACTTGGTAGAATGCATGGCTTGATTTTAAACCATTTGTACACTCTCAGTCTTAATTCTCTTCTTGCTACCTTAAATTCCTGCAGTTCGGCGTGTTTCGTATAGTAGTGAACCAAAAAAGTGTATCTTCCCGTCTCATCTTAGACAGAGAAGGAATTAAGAATGTACAGGTGTAGGTTCAAACGACGCACTGCAGGGCAAAACAAGATGTGACAATCCTGATCTTTGTTCCGTGTTGCTCTCAAGCTATATAGTCATTGAGTGTGCGCTCTTCGCTGAGAGAGAGAGAGAGAGAGAGAGAGAGAGAGAGAGAGAGAGAGAGAGAGAGAGAGAGAGAGAGAGAGAGAGAGAGAATAATGAAAGAATTGCGGGTGAGAATAGAAAAGAAGAGAGGATGATGAGAAGACAAAAGAAAAGTATTGAAAGAGTACTTAAAATTCAGAGAGAGAGAGAGAGAGAGAGAGAGAGAGAGAGAGAGACTTGTGACGACGACGTTGATGATGATGGTGCTGATGAAATATGTGTGTGTGTGTGTGTGTGTGTGTGTGTGTGTGTGTGTGTGTGTGTGTGAGAGAGAGAGAGAGAGAGAGAGAGAGAGAGAGAGAGAGAGAGAGAGAGAGAGAGAGAGAGAGAGAAAAGAAGATAGAAAAGGGAGGAAAAAAAAAAGAGCATAGCGATTAATGAAGAAGACGGGAGAAGGTGGTGGATAGATCAGTATCACCATGACCACCTCAGAGAGAGAAAGAGACAACGCGCGATGAGAGGAGAGATAAAGGCAGATGAATCGAACAATAGGCGACTAGGAATGACTCGAAAAAAAAAATATGAAAAAAAGAAAAGAAAAATGGAATATTCTGATGATAAACACAAGTACCTGAATGAAAAAGCTGAATATATGGAGAAAGGATGGTAGATAGGGAGGGAAGGTGGATGAGAATGGGTAGGTACCGGGGGGAAGGGGAGGGTGCGGGGAAGGGAAGGGAAGGAAAGGAAGGGAGGGAGGGGAAGCCAGGACAGGGAAAGGGATGCCAAAGTCATTTTCCATTAAGAGACGAGTCCTGTGCTGCCTTTGTCCGGCGATGATTCGTAAAAGTTCTTTGTGTGTGTGTGTGTGTGTGTGTGTGTGTGTGTGTGTGTGTGTGTGTGTGTGTGTGTGTGTGTGTGTGTGTGTGTGTGTGTGTGTGTGTGTGTGTGTGAGAGAGAGAGAGAGAGAGAGAGAGAGAGAGAGAGAGAGAGAGAGAGAAAGAGAGAACACTTAGTTACCCAAAACAAATAGCGGTAAATTCCACGAAGGAAATAAAATAAACAGCAGAAAAAAAAAAAAATAAAGACATTCCCTTAAACTCAATCAGACTAAATACAAGATTTCAAAGGGATGAAAAAAAAAAAGGGAAGAGAAATTACATAGTGAATTGGAAACAGAAAATGCAAACAAAGCATGATTAACGAACGAGCGGGAGCGAAAACAAAACCTTTGCAATTAAGAGGCAAAAATTCAGAGAGAGACAATTAAGGACGAATTGGTAATTAGACTTAACACAATGACAAACAGAGAGAGAGAGAGAGAGAGAGAGAGAGAGAGAGAGAGAGAGAGATTAGAAACGGAACGAAAAATGAGAAAATACCGAATAATGAGCAGTTGTGAGTGATATTTCTCTTTGTGTAATTATCTTTCTTTCTCTCTCTTTTTTTCATTACTTTTCTTATCACGTGACGCTGAGGTGAGAGTTAATGCAGACAAAGAGAGTGTCACAGGATGCAATGGAGACGGAGGGAGAGGGAGAGGGAGAGTGGGAGAGAGAGAGAGAGAGAAAGAAGCAAAAAGTGAGATGCAGTGTGCTGTACGTGAGAGAGAGAGAGAGAGAGAGAGAGAGAGAGAGAGAGAGAGAGAGAGAGAGAGAGAGAGAGGTGGGGTGGAGGTGGGGAGCGTTTGGAGAAGAGACATACAGACAGATTGAAAATAAAGACTATTTCCATACACGCACTGAACAGACAAACAGACAGACAGACAGACAGACAGACAGGTAGACAGACAACCTGAAAGACAGACGTACACTAACTTCCCTCCTACCATGCAAAAAAAAAAAAAGACAATGAAAAAAACGAAAAAATAAATAAAACTGAAAAAATATAAAAAAAAGACGAAAGAAAAGAAATTGATTAAAAGAAAGAATGGAATTAATAAGGAAGGAAAAATATAAGTGTAAATAAAATAGTCAGAAAAAGACAAAAGAAAGAAGGCAAAAGAAAGAAAATGAAAAGGATGAAACATAATTTTCTCAGGAACTTATCTCGTGAAAAGGAAGTTGCAAGGAGGAAGAAAAGATGGAAGACAAGCAATAGAAAGAATAATAAAGAAGAAATATATAGAGAAGAGCAGAGTCTTTATAATAGATGGTTGGAGAGAGAGAGAGAGAGAGAGAGAGAGAGAGAGAGAGAGAGAGAGAGAGAGAGAATAGATAAAAGATGAAAATAATCCAAGAAAAATAAATGTGTCGTTTTAATGGTAAATTTCTGCCTTACGAAAGAGGAATTCCTTAAATGCAATTAGAAAAAAAAAATAAGAAAGCCAAGAAAGAAATACCTTCTACACTTGACAAAAAAAAAAAAAAAAAAATAAAAATGACCTGTGAAATTGCACCAACAGTAATAATAGCAAATTAAGAAAGAGAGAGAAAAAAAAAATAATAACAATAATAGTGACCATTAAAATCAAAAGAGGGGAAAAGAAAATCTTGAAGAATGAAAAAAAAACAAAGAAGACAAAGGCGAGGGAATATAATCAAAGGAAATAAAGATAAGAATATATGGAGCACAAACATGCAAAACAAAAAAAGAAGAAAAGAAAAAAAGAAAATATATAATTGGAGCAGCTTCATGGGAGGTATCAGAGAGAGAGAGAGAGAGAGAGAGAGAGAGAGAGAGAGTAAGGGTGGGCAGGGGAGGGGTGTTATCAGGTGGGGTATCAATATAGTGCTTTAATGAGTCACGATAAATAAAGGCTTTAGGGTCGCCGGTCACGCTTCGAACCGCGTGTGGCGAACCCCTTATGTGGCGACGGCGGCGGCGGCGGAGGCGGAGACGGAGGAGGAGGAGGAGAAGAGGAGGAGGAGAAAGACGAAGAAGAAGAATTAGAAAAATAGTAGAAGACGGCTGGTGTGTGGCAATTGTAGTGATGGTAGTGGCCAGAGTAGAGCAAATGTGGTGGTTGTAGTAGTAGTAGTAGTAGTAGTTGTTATTGTAGTAGTAGTAGTGGTAAAAGTAGTAGTTGTTGTCGTGGTTGTTGCATTGTAGTAGGCGACAATGCTGCCTCATATGACAGCAGCACACCTAGCAGCCAAGTTTACGTCGGCCGCTTTCATGTGTTGCTGATGGAGAAAAATCAGAAACACGGAAACTTTTCTCTGGTAGGAAAATCATCGCGGAAAAGCGGGAAAGCAGGCGAGCGGGCTGGAGGAATGGTAGGAGGGAGTAAGGGAGGAAGAGGCGGGAGGGAGGGAAGGAGAGGCGGGCGGGTGGATGGGCGGGCTAGCAGGACTCGAGGGAGAAGTTATGAAAGGCGGCCAGAGTTTTGTTGCCGCTTGATTGTTTGCGGCCACTTGGGTCCGTCCTGCATTGAGGAGTTTGCGTTATTATCGTCAGTCTTTTTTTTCTACTTTTTCTTCTTCCATCTGTATCCATCTATCTATGTCTATCAATCTATCGAGCCATCTATCTATCTATTATTCTGTTTGGTGTGTCGCTGTGACTCGTTTCCTCAGTGTCTGTCAGTATATGTGTCAGTTTGTCTGTTCGTCTGTCTAGCTGTCCTGTCTGTCTTTCAATGGGCCACTCTATCTGTCAGTTTTTATTTCTTGTTTCTGTGTCTGCTTGTCGTTCTTACTTTTGATAGGTCGAGAGGTCAATTTCTCTCTCTCTCTCTCTCTCTCTCTCTCTCTCTCTCTCTCTCTCTCTCTCTCTCTCTCTCTCTCTCTCTCTCTCTCTCTCTCTCTCTCGTAAAGACAACACATACCACTAAACACTTTCACGCTTAAATTTCATCCTTACTTGAAATCAGAGGAGAGAATATTCCAATACATTTGACCTTCTTTACCTTCTTCCTCTCCTTTCACCCTCACCCCAACCTTCCTTCCAGCGTTTCGTCTTCCACCAACTGCTCCATCCTATATTCCATTTTCCTTTCGTGTGCCTTTGAAACTTTAATTCTTCTAATGCATCTTTTCCATCTGTTTGGCCATCTATGTCATGAGATTTTACCTGAAGCACGTCAGTGGGATGGCGTGCCGCGCGTGGGCAGACTAGAAGATTATATTCATTCTCTCTCTCTCTCTCTCTCTCTCTCTCTCTCTCTCTCTCTCTCTCTCTCTCTCTCTCTCTCTCTCTCTCTCTCTCTCTCGTCCTTTGATGCAGAACCGTGGCGTAAATGTTATTTTTTAAGTTATATAATCAGGCTTAAAGAAACCCTAAATTATATGGCGAAACCTGGCAGGAATGAGCAATGGTTTGGCTAGAGAGTCTGGACTAGAAGTTTACCACGCCCTGAATGCTCGCCACGGCGCCCACACCTTGCCATTAATGTTTGTATAAAGGTTTTTGATTATTTTTTTCCTCTCTCTCTCTCTCTCTCTCTCTCTCTCTCTGTGTGTGTGCTGTGTTGAACGAGCCTTAGTAATTCATATTCACCTACTACATTTCTTACTATTTATTTTTTTTCTAGCTTTGCAATATCTGAGGTGTCTTGTCTCTGCAGTGTGCTGTAAGACTCTTATTGTACCCTTTCATATGCAACAATACAAGTTTTTTTTTTCCTTTTGCTTATCTATTTATATTTTTGGTATACATTATTGTTGTACGAATATTTTCATACTCTTTGTGACTTTTTATATACATTACATTATTTTTTTTTATTTTGCATTATTAATTCCTACAGTTCTAGCGATCCCTGGATCTACTTGTATATTCTTTCTCTTGTCTTTTAATCTATTTACACTATCTCAGGTGTCCTCTGTCTGCTATCTATGTATAATATGAGATAAGTAGCTTTATATTTTTAGTAGTGCTCGTATCTCTTTATATTTATGTCTATTGCTTTGTTCTTTCTCTTAAACTGTACATTTGTCTCACTTATCTTTGTCTGGTTATGTATTGTATTTGTATTTGTAGCTTTCAAACACTTTCAGAAAAGTTTATATCCTGCGTCTGTCTTTTTTTTTCATTTCTTCTTAAACTATCATTTTGTTTCATTTGTCTTCTTTCGCTTTGTACTTTATTTGTCATTAGATCGGTTGTCTTTTTCAGTTTATGTATTGTATTTGTCAAACTTTTTTTTTCTTTCTTTTTTCTTTATTTCTAGTAGTGTTGATATCCCCCAACGCTTTGTCTCTTTTCATCTTTCTTAAGCTATCATTATTCCATTGGCCTTCTCCGTTTATGTGCTTTATTTGTCATTATCTTGGGTGTCTTTCTCCTGCTTATGCATTTTATTTTCGAGCAATTTCTTTTATTTCCTTAGTAATGCTCATTTCCACCAACATTTTGTCTCTTTTCATCTTACTTAGCTCAGCATTATATCTGTTGTCTTCTCTGCTTATATACATTATCGTCGCAGCTTTGTCTTTACCTTTTGTATTGCATTTGTCAAACTATTTTTTTTTAGTAAACTTTATATCTCTCACTTTTCTTAATTCATCTTTTTTTAGACCATCATTATTTTTCATTTGTCTTCTCTGTTTCTCTGCATTAGCTTAGTGTTATTTTCTACATATATGTGTTATGTCCTAAACATTTCTTCTTTCTTCTGTTTTCAGTAATAATCATATCCCTTCACAAACTTTCGTTTCATCTAGCTTTTTCTTTTTCCTTTTTTGCTTACCTACTTTACCTGTCAAACATTTTCTCAAGCCCTCAGTGATGCGTATACTCATAATCTCCCATATCTCGTCTTTTTCCTGCCTGTGCGAAACAAAAACACACGCCTGCATCCAGCGAGGCGAGGTGAGCCGGTCCGCCGAATACATCGTCCAAAAAATATCAAAATATGTTGGTCCATCAGAATCATAAAATATAATATTAACGCATTTTTCTCCCCTTGATTTTTGGGAAGAATTCAGATTTTTTTTTTTTTCATTTTTTATTTATCCTTTTTTTTGTTCTCAGGATCCTGATTGACAAAGTGCAAATGTAAAATTCCGCATAATATGATGCGAGTACATAGGTATTCTGTTTTAAGAGAGCCTGTGTTTATGTGCCTGATTCTCCTCGCCTTTTAACTGACGCTGCCTGGAGGGACGAGGGAAGAGGGTGTAGCTGGCTGATTGTCTAACTTAAAGCTACACAGGTCACCGGGTTTTACTTTGAGATGCCTCCACACACACACACACACACACACACACACACACACACACACACACACACACACACACACACACACACACACACACACACACACACACACACACACACACAATGCGGGGAGGAGTGGAGGAGACGAGGAAGGGAAGGGCATGAAGGGCGGGAGGATGAATCGTACTCCCTGCTCTGGACTGGTATGGCGGCGTGTCTATGGCAGTGATAAAGCATGTGGACGTGACACCCATTAACTTTAACCGCTTTAACACTGGCGCAGAAACAACCATCACCACCACCGCCACCGGCACCACCACCACCACCACCACCACCACCACCACCACCACCACCACCACTACAACCACTCCCATGCACCGTACAGCGAACATTGTGGCAGCGGTGACGTGCGGTGTTTATGAAACGCCTGTGCATGTGTGTGTGTGTGTGTGTGTGTGTGTGTGTGCCATTCTTTATGCTGTCCATCCCTTCAGCGTGAATCCCTTGCATCGCTCTCACCCTGCTGCTGCTGCTGCTGGTGCTGCTGCTGCTGCCGCCGCTGCTGCTGGGTGACGGATGGCTGCACTGCATACCTCGAGGTGGTGGCGTGTGGTGTGTGTGTGTGTGTGTGTGTGTGTGTGTATCCTTGTGTCATGGTGATGGGGACGGCAGCGTGGAGGCGTTACTCTCTCTCTCTCTCTCTCTCTCTCTCTCTCTCTCTCTCTCTCTCTGCCACCACGCCAAGAGGACCTCCAGACAAAGGTTCATTCTCACCGGCGCGTGACGAACCCAATAGTTGGGAGGGAAAGCATGAGAGGCGCGGGAGAAGACAAGAAGGAGAGAGAGAGAGAGAGAGAGAGAGAGAGAGAGAGAGAGAGAGAGAGAGAGAGAGAGAGAGAGAGAGAGAGAGGAGGAAGAACTGGGAGAGTGGAGAGGGAGGAGAGAGAGGGAGATGGAGAGTGTGGGAGTGTGGGAGAGTGAGTTTGGGTGAGCTGGGAAGTAAAGGGAGGAAGGGGAGGGAAGATTTGAGGGCGAAGCTGTTAAGGGCACGGACAGGAAAAAGACTTAGTGTGTAGCATCTTGTAGCATCTTTATGAAGTGAGAGAGAATGCAAGAAATAGTGTTGTACGTGTAGGAAACCAGAGAGAGAGAGAGAGAGAGAGAGAGAGAGAGAGAGAGAGAGAGAGAGAGAGAGAGAGAGAGAGAGAGAGAGGGGAATTTAAGGGAACACTGTGAGAGGGAGACTGAGAGATATAGAGTAGTCCTGTAAGAGAGATAAATGGGACTAGAGAGAGAGAGAGAGAGAGAGAGAGAGAGAGAGAGAGAGAGAGAGAGAGAGAGAGAGAGAGAGAGAGAGAGAGAGACATATTATACAGACAAAGACCGGAAAGGAATTACAAACTAAGAGCTTAATAAATGAGAGAGAGAGAGAGAGAGAGAGAGAGAGAGAGAGAGAGAGAGAGAGAGAGAGAGAGGAGTGGAGAAAAAGTAAAAGAGAGGGAAAGTGAAGGAGAGGGAGACAGAGAAAGGGAGAGAGAAAAAAGAGGATATTGAGGAGAAAAAGTGGAGGTGGCCGTCAAGGATGGGAAGGCACGGCATGATCTCTCTCTCTCTCTCTCTCTCTCTCTCTCTCTCTCTCTCTCTCTCTCTCTCTCTCTCTCTCAACCCTGATCTCTCTTTATTGACCAAAAAATTAAGTTACAATGTGTAACTTTTTACCACACGGTTCAACATCATCGGTATATTGCCACACACACACACACACACACACACACACACACACACACACACACACACACACACACACACACACACACTTACACACACTCTAAATTTGCAAACCCAGACTGAGCTACACCACACACCACAACAATGAAAATGACCAGAATATCACCACCTTGGACATCATCTATTCTTATTACATGCAATAATCTTAAAATTAGGGAGAGATTCAAGGATTTGCTCATACAAGAATCAAAATCACTTCGCAAAGTTTTTTTTTTTCTATTTGATTGCAGACTGTCTTCATAAGCGTTTGGTGTTTTTAGTGGTTTCATTCTAATGCAGAGAGGCAAGTTATTGGAGAAGTTTAAAAAAATGTATTAGTATCTTCAATATTCATAGTTATATGTTTAAAAATATTGGTCTAGGTTGAAAGATGGTAGTTGCAGCTATTCTTACATCATGCACGATTGTAGTAGTGTAATGTTATTAAATTACACGCGCACTATGCATGCACTGCTGTTCTGCATCAATTTTCAGCGCCATATAACTTGCCAGAGTATGCCATGTCCTCATTAGAAATTATTACACCATGTAACACGGGGAGATATCACATTATTTTATTTCACCATATTTCATCACACATTAACACCTTGCATCACTGTTCATGACCACACTATGCTACTAATTTGAATAACCACACGTTATGACACCTCACACACACATCACTACCCTTGTTTCACGCGTTACTACGTTTGCACTTCATCACACACACACACACACACACACACACACACACACACACACACACACACACACACACACACACACACACACACACACACACACACACACACACACACACACACCACTACCTCACATCAATACACATTACCAGATGACATTCCCTCCTTAATGCAAGAGCTAACCAGTATTCTCAATCAACCATCCGTTTCTCCAGTAAATTCTGAACTCCCTTCCTGCACCCGTATTCTCTTCTTCCTATGACATTTATCCTTTCAAGAGGATTTCAAGACACTCATTCTCTTTTAATTGATTATTCTATCAGATATCACTTTAGGAGGTGACATTTGAGTGGGCCTTTTTTACACTTTTTTTTTTTTTTCATTCCGCTAGACCAGTGAACCACTTACATAATACGACAATAACACTTCACCGTACATAACCAAAATCATACCACATTACAATACGCACATCACGAAAACACTCACGCGACCACCATAAACTTACACCACACTAAAGAAAACCCACACCCACTTTTCACCATCCAAACACGTCATTGAAACAGAACACAAAAAATTCTGATAAGGGAAGATTTTCTGTTCACGAGACACACGTAAGAGACCTGAGGAGCTGGAGGAAGGAGAGGCGCTTCGTGGGTACAGAGTGAGAGGAAGGGAATAAAGGGCTGTGGGTATAGGGAGGAGCGGAGATAAGGGAGAGGGGTATGAGGAGAAGGAGGAGCTCAGGAGTAGAATTCGTGAGGTGTGGGGTGTGTGGAGGACAAGTGAAGGAGGAAAAGGAGTGTCTTGAATAGTTATTAGTGACGTGATCTGGTAATAGCTCTGACTCCTTTGTTTTGGAGGAGGTAGTTGAGGTGGTGGTGATGGTGCTGCTGGAGGAGGAGGAGGAGAAGGAGCATCAGAAGGAGGAAAAAAGAAACAGAAGAAACGTGGGAAGGAGAAGGATAAATACTGCTTAAAATTAATCAACTGCTGTTTCTTCCTTGCATTTTTTTTTTTTACCATTCTTCTTTATTCACCCTAACCTAACCTGACCTGACCTAACCTTTGCAATGACCCAGCAGCCACCATCGAAACCGACCGGTCATCAACCTTAACACACACACACACACACACACACACACACACACACACACACACACACACACACACACACACACACACACACACACACACACACACACACACACACACACACACACACACACACACACACACACACACACACACACACACACACACACACACACACTCCAGCACTCCAGCACGTCCCTCACAGTACTTTTGTGAAAACTTTTTTGTGCCGCGTTTCGTTCGTTCACAAGAGTCCCGGGAAAGATGTACGCACACAAACATGGACGTGCACACAAGCTGATGTGTACACACCCTCATGCACACGAACAAAGTAAAAACAAGTCGAATACAAACTGGAAGCAACCCCAAAAAAGATACCCCGAGAAAATAAAGGAAGATATTTTTTCGCAAATATTTACCAACTTTACTGGCCATGCATAAAGAGAGAGAGAGAGAGAGAGAGAGAGAGAGAGAGAGAGAGAGAGAGAGAGAGAGAGAGAGAGAGAGAGAGAGCAAATAAGAAAGAGTTCTTGATGAGGAGGAGTCGAGAGGTCAGACAGGGAGGAGGAGCCGGAGGAGAAAGGGAGCGAGGGAGGGAAGGAGAGAGGGAGTGGGAAGTGGGGACATGGAGGAAAGGTTGGGATCGAGAGAAAGAAAATGAGAGAGAGAGAGAGAGAGAGAGAGAGAGAGAGAGAGAGAGAGAGAGAGAGAGAGAGAGAGAGAGACGGACAGGCAGTAAGGCAGACAGACAGACAGACCAGCAGATAGACAGACAGACATAAAGATTCATACAAGGACAAAAAGCAAGCAGAAAAATACACACGAGAGAGAGAGAGAGAGAGAGAGAGAGAGAGAGAGAGAGAGAGAGAGAGAGAGAGAGAGAGAGAGAGAGAGAGAAGGAAGAAGCAAGCTTGGGGGAGGAAGGTCAAGGTGGCAGGGGCGTAGCCATGCTGTGAGGTGACGCTTGCCCACCTACCCTACCTACACACACACACACACACACACACACACACACACACACACACACACACACACACACACACACACACACACACACACACACACCACCCAACAATCACATTCTTCCACTGCTCTGCCTCATCAGCCACCTTCTTCATTACAGGGAGCAAAATACACACATTCCTTCAATAAATCATACATCCACCACATGATTTCCGGATCCAACCAAGTAACATACACCACCATCTTCACCCACGCCACCCACGCTACTCTCTGCTCACCATCACCAGCATCACCAACATCACCACCACCAGTACGAGTTTATTCACTTACACCGTTCATTTCTACACCAAAGCAACTTACATGAGGAGTTATCACAGCGACAGATAACTTTGACTTCTATAAACTTTCACTGCCAATAATTCTTCTCTCTTCTCTCTCTCATATAAACACTGCCAGCACATCAGGGACACGTGTACCCTACCTACTCTGATGCACCCTGCCACTCTTCCTCCCTTCCTCCCTACCAACCTGCTGGAGCATTAACGAGACAAGGGACGAAAAAAAAAAAAAGAGGGAGAGAAAAAAAATAGGGACTGAACGTGGATGGAAGGAAAGAACGGAAATATTTAAGGTTACTCCGCTTTGCTTTAATTGGGCATTTTAGACTGGAATTTAAGTTTTTTTATTTTCTTTTCTTTTTTCTGTCTTGTTACGTGAGTCCTCGTGCTTCTCTTAACTACTTTTTTTTTTTTTTCGTCTGACATTTCCTCACCTAAGGCTTTTTATTACAGTTTCCTTCCGTCCTTTTTCACTCATTCCGTTATTGTCGCTTCTCCTTCCTTCTCTCTCTCTCTCTCTCTCTCTCTCTCTCTCTCTCTCTCTCTCTCTCTCTCTCTCTCTCTTTCTCTTTCTTTTTCTCCTTTTCCTTCTTCTTCGTTTAAAATCTTTACGCTCACTCTTTCCCTCCCTCTCTTTCTCTCTTTCTGTTATTAATTTCATGTTATTCTACCTTCTCCTGTCTTTGGTTTTTATTCCATTACTTTATTTTTCTCCCTCTGCATCCCTTCTTTCTGTCTCCTGCGTCTTTGCCAAACCCTTACTCTTTATATTCTCTTCCTTCATCTCCTCATCAGCCTTCTTCTCTCCCTTTTACTTTTTCTCTATTTTTTCCCTTTCCTTCCAGCATTCATGTTTACTCCATTTCCTTCTCCCTTGTACTTTTTCCCTCTTTCTCCTTGTCTTTCGTCATCTATTAAAAAAAATCCTTATTCTTTACTCTGTTCCTTCACCCAATTTCTTTCATTTCCTTAGCTTTTACCTCCCTTTTGTTATTGTCTCTATTATTCCCCTGTATTTCTCTCTCTCTCTCTCTCTCTCTCTCTCTCTCTCTCTCTCTCTCTCTCTCTCTCTCTCTCTCTCTCTCTCCGTTGTCTTTTCTCCCTCTTCCCTCCTCTGCATTAATTTTCTCCTCCTCTCTCCCCCACTCTCCTTCCCTCTCATTGTCACCCTCAATCCCCAAGAAACAGGTGTCACGCATCTTAATTTCCCGGCTCTCTCTCTCTCTCTCTCTCTCTCTCTCTCTCTCTCTCTCTCTCTCTCTCTCTCTCTCTCTCTCTCTCTCTCTGGGTCTCTTGTTCCGTACTTCCCTGGTTCATGGTTCACTGCTTTGTTTCTCTCTCTCTCTCTCTCTCTCTCTCTCTCTCTCTCTCTCTCTCTCTCTCTTTTTTTTTTTACTCTTTCATATTTCCCTTCTTTGTTAAATGTTTGCTTTATTTAAGTTTCATTAAGTTTCAATTATAGTTATCAGTGTGTTTATTTGTTTTGTATTTTGTAGTCCAGTCTTTGTTCATGTTCGTCTGTCCGTCTGTCTGTATGTCTTTGTGTCTTTCTCTTTCTGTCTGTCTGTCTATATGTGTGCAACTGGCTGTCTTTCTGTATATCTCTCTCTCTCTCTCTCTCTCTCTCTCTCTCTCTCTCTCTCTCTCTCTCTCTCTCTCTCTCTCTCTCTCTCTCTCTCTCTCTCTCTCTCTCTCTCTCACGCACACGCTAATCAACGCCCTCAGCAAACACACTGTTCCCTTTTGGCGCGCTCACCAGTACTGCTTTTGACTCGAGGCAAAGGAAAAATGGGTAATGAAGACAAGAGACTGACAGCCGCAAGGATAAAAAGTCAAGGAAAAGAAGATAACAGAGGGATGTGTGGCAGATACCCTATTTACTCTATGGGATAATTCAATGGGATCAGAGTATATGTGTAACCGATGCGAGTAGATTCTAGCGTGAAAAGTATTTGTATATGTTTCTTAACTCTTGTGTAGTTCTCTTGTATCGTTCTCTCACTGCCTCTCCCCCATCTCTCTCTCTCTCTCTCTCTCTCTCTCTCTCTCTCTCTCTCTCTCTCTCTCTCTCTCTCGGCCAGCAAACTTAAATAACAATTATCTTGTTGTTACTTATAATTTTCCTCCGTTTAGCTCTCTCTCTCTCTCTCTCTCTCTCTCTCTCTCTCTCTCTCTCTCTCTCTCTCTCTCTCTCTACTAATCATTATTTTTACTCCGATGATATATGCTCTGCTTGCTAGTATTTATTCTGCCGCTGCTGAGTCAAGGTAAGCATTCTCTCCCTCGCCACCAGTCGCCTCCTTCCCTCCCTTGCCCTCCCAACACAGCACAGGCTCATGGTGGTGACTAGCTACTCTTCTCCACCCCTCCCCCCATCGCTCCTCTTCTGGGTGGTGGTGTTCCTCTTCTTTGCTCCTCCACTCGTTGCCTCCTGCGCTTCCTCTGCACTAATATAGCAAGTTTCCTCGCCCAAGCCATTAGTTTCTGACGCCGCAGCCCAGTTCCCATTATCCCCCTTCACTCTGCTGCCTCCTCGATTAGTCCCACTCACACGCTCTACATATACTCCTCCTCCTCCTCCTCCTCCTCCTCCTCCTCCTCCTCCTCCTCCTCCTCCTCCTCCTCCTCCTCCTATTCGTACTGTTCCTACTCCTCCTTCGCTAACTGCCGTAGACTGTTTAATCTCTTTATCCTGGCTACTCAAACATCCGATCCTTGACTCTCTCTCTCTCTCTCTCTCTCTCTCTCTCTCTCTCTCTCTCTCTCTCTCTCTGTTCTTTTGTGTGTTTGCTTGTGTTTATATACAATTTCAATCTTCTGTCTTATTTTCATGTCTTTTCTGGTTTTCATTTTCTGTAATTCGGTCTCTCTCTCTCTCTCTCTCTCTCTCTCTCTCTCTCTCTCTCTCTCTCTCTCTCTCTCTCTCTCATGTTTTTTGTGTTTGCTTGTGCTTATATATATTTTTCAATCTTCTGTCTTATGTCTTATTTTATTTTCCATAATTAGGTCTCTCTGCTCTCTCTCTCTCTCTCTCTCTCTCTCTCTCTCTCTCTCTCTCTCTCCCCCCTTTATCTGTACATCTCCCGCCGCCGCCGCCGCGCCTCTGCCCGCTCCCTACTCGTCCACTCTTGTGAGGACCGGTTATGGTTCCTACGTGAGATGGCTCGTTTCAGCTTTATAATACAACTCACATTATTTTTTCTTCTCGCCAAAGTTCCTCTTCTTCCTCCTCTACCTACTTCTCCTCTTCCTCCTGGGTAGTTTTGTTTGGGTGTGCGGTTTTCTTTCATTTTCTATTTCTTAGTTTAATTCATTGAAGTTTACTCTTTTTAATTATTGTTTTGTTTTCGATTCATGTGCTAATTTTTTGTTATTGTGTGTGTGTGTGTGTGTGTGTGTGTGTGTGTGTGTGTGTGTGTGTGTGTGTCTCTCTCTCTCTCTCTCTCTCTCTCTCTCTCTCTCTCTCTCTCTCTCTCTCTCTCTCTCTCTCTCTCTCTCTCTCTCTCTCTCTCTCTAGCATCTCATTTCTGCACCAATCAAGGGTTCAACTACTCAATGTTTACACCACCACGTACCCTCGTCTTCCTCCTCCTCCTCCTCCTCCTCCTCCTCCTCCTCCTCCTCCACCACCTCCTTGTAGTGCTCTTGTAACGCTCCCTCCACCACTCCGGGGCCGCGGCGTAGCACAAGGCTGCCTAATATGTTCCCCGGTACTTACCTGTCCCCACCTGGCCAAGTATATGGAGGGAAATCATTTCTCCGATAGTAATTGTCCTCCTCTTATGGATTTGGCGGAGTGTGTGTGTGTGTGTGTGTGTGTGTGTGCTACATCTCCCTCTTTCTCTCTCTCTCTCTCTCTCTCTCTCTCTCTCTCTCTCTCGCTCTCGCTCTTGCTTGGTTCCGACGCGTTTATCTCTCTCTTCATCTGTTTATCTCGCCTTCTATCTGCCTCTCCGTCTTGTCTCGCATCTCGTTCTCTCTATTCCGCGAACTGACTAATGGACTCCGGCTGTCTGCTCTCTCACGATGTACCTGGTCCCGGGGAGGTAGAGGAGAGTAAACAGAGGTGTGTGTGTGTGTGTGTGTGTGTGTGTGTGTGTGTGTGTGTGTGTGTGTGTGTGTGTGTGTGTGTGTGTGTTTGTTGGGTGATACTGGCTTGGTTTCTCTGCTCTCTCTCTCTCTCTCTCTCTCTCTCTCTCTCTCTCTCTCTCTCTCTCTCTCTCTCTCTCTCTCTTCTCAAGATCTCAAAACTTTTCCTGTTCTTAACATTTGCATTTATTTTCCTATCTTATTTGTTTATTTATTTGCCTTCTGTTACGTGTTCCTTGTATTTCTTTCATCACTTCATCTCTATTATCTTTTGTCCCCTTTCACATCCCTTTCAACTCACCACATTTCTATTACTACTGCCTTTCCTTTATATCCTACCTCTTTTCTTGGTCTCTTCCTACTCCTCCTCCTCTATCTCTTCCCTTCCTTCCTTCCCTGAACCATATCTTCAGGTGAGTGGATTCAGCGTAACGTAGACATTTATCGTGCGGGCGTTGTTGATAATGTTTTTATGTCAACGCGAGCCGAAGCTGTCGAGGGCACCCCCACTGAGCCATATACAGCCGTCTCTTTTATGCATTAAACAGCTTCACCTCGAGCCAAACATGGAGGTGGCCTGATGTTCGTTAAATTTCTCTCTCTCTCTTTCTCTTTCTCTCTTATATCTTGGTCTGTATCAAAATTCATCGTTTAAGGAAGATGGAAGGGGAAAATGATAAAGGTGTTTTGATTGGTTTTGAGCCGCTTGGTACCCGTGGCAGGTGTTCCCGCGCCGTGCTCAGTCTTGTCAGGTAAGAACAGGTGTTTGTGCACTGGGTCTGCTCGGCTCTCCGCTGCTAATTACTGGTCCGGGATGATGCAGTGCTGACGGTGTTCCCGCGTCAGCCCTGCCCCGCGCCAGACTCGCCTTCTTCTCGCAGTGGTGTAAGAAAAATAGCTGACCGGCTACCTGCGCTTTGTGAACGGCCGTGGAGTCTGTACGTGCATGTTGCCAGCTTGAAAAAGGAGCTACAAGTAACCACTCCACCTTTTGTGTCTCCGGCAGCCACCAGCAACCTTCCTCCTCTTCCCACAGGCCCTCGCTCAGGTGTACCTTACCGCGCCTCACCTGGACTCGCCCCATCACCTTATGCGCCGCTGCGCTGACGTCACCGGAAGCACTTCATATCCAGAGACACACCAGACCTATACTTTGGGCGGCCAGCCTCGCCCCTGTCAGCGTAATGATGATTTACCTTAGATACGCCCTCTTACTCCCCGGGATTTATAGGTTTTAGTAGACATATGTAAGGGCGTGTGTGTGTGTATTTGGCGTCGTTGTGCGGCTAGATGCAGCGTGTGTTCCTCCCGCTGCCGCCACTCCCTCCCCCGGTTCCTCTTCATTTGGCGACACTGGCTGCATAGACCCGTCGGCAGCAGCAGCAGCAGCAGCAGCAGGAACAGCAGCTGCGCCTCCCTGTGGTGGTGTCTCTCAACATTCGCGGCACGCCACTCCCATGCCCTAACCCAGGTGACCCCACCGAGCCTCCTCTACCCTCACACCCGCTGCGCCGCCCCGCCCAGGTGTCAGGGGCCCCCCGCTGTGAACTGTATAGCTCGACCCTTAAAAGAAACCGGACCAATATCTTTCTTCCTTTTGCACTCCATCATCATCTGGAGGCTACTGATCTTGTGCTTTATCATCTAATGCTATAAGCGTAAGGTCTTTAATTTACCTGTAAGGAATGGATGATTGAGGTGTACCTTATCTTCCACAGGTGTGCTTGGAACTGGCTCCCTTCACCTGGCTGGCGGGGACGGTACTTTTGTCACCTTCCTTGCTTATGGTCATCACATCCAGGCCGCTGGTTCATTACCTGTCGATCACCGGGACCGTGAGCGAAACATGGAACAGATTACTCAGCAGAAAGGTGACAATAACAATGGCACTGGTTTTGGGAACAGACCAGGTCACACCCGCTGGCCGCCTACCAGTCAAGAGTTTCAGTTTTCCTCTCACGGGGACACGACTCGCCCCCACACGCCCCAAGCGGTGTGTCCATTGTTTGCACCGGCCGATAGAAATTATGGTGCCGCCCCGAAGACACCGGTGTACGGCCTAGCGTGTAGCGAGGGGAGGGGCGGCCTGATCCTAGAAGCAACCCACGTGTACACTGACCCCGGCAAATACCAGGTGGACGCACACTTCCTGGATGACCTGCTGGGGGTCGTTACGGGAAGGTGGGAGGCCCAGGTGGAGGTGGAGGAGCTGATGCAGGTGACCCTGGGTGAGTGTTGCAAGACTTGCTTAGTGTATGCAGTGGCCGGCACGCGGGGGTAAGAGGCCACTGGAGAGGGGAGGGGAGAGGCTCACATGATGATTGCCTCACCTGTTCCCCCTCCATTTCCCCACCAAACGCCTGTCCAGCACTCATATGCCATTGCGTCGTGTGCTTTCTCTTCTTAGTTGTAAAGACTTGATTAATTCTTATCATTCTGGCAAAAGTGATTAGTATTTATTCTTTATTCTACTTTTATTTCTTCTTCTTCTTATTATTATTATTATTATTATTATCATTCTTATCATTACCCTCATCATCATCATTAATGTTATGTGCACATATTGATGTTAGCACTATGGTTAATCACTTAAAGATCAATTTGAATTACATTTATTTTATACTGATAATATTCACAGATAAAAAGAAAATTTTCCTGTTAAGTTGTGTTTAAAAGAAAAAAAGATGTGTGTGTGTGTGTGTGTGTGTGTGTGTGTGTGTGTGTGTGTGTGTGTGTGTGTGTGTGTGTGCAAGATGTGTCTTTTTCTCACATATGTCCGCTTCCATTTTCTTGTGTTTTATATCACTCTATTTCTTCACCTATGGCTATATTCTTTGTTCCTCTCCTTTTCCTTCAATCCTTCTTTCCTTCATATTTCACCATTTTATGCCATCTCAATATCGAGCGCGTTTATGTGTGTGTGTGTGTGTGTGTGTGTGTGTGTGTGTGTGTGTGTGTGTGTGTGTGTGTGTGTGTGTGTGTGTGTGAGTCATCAAGGGTAGGGAGGGCACCAGTAAGTGACGGTCAAGAGGTGTGCAAGTGACGCTTGGTGACGCGGGAACCACCCAGCGCGATGTCTTCGTTGTC
>NC_059301.1:24975749-24993249 GCF_017591435.1 Portunus trituberculatus | reverse complement strand
AGGTTAGACTCGGACGGTTGTGAGGGCTGATTGCTGTAATGGTAGTGGTGGTGGTGGTGATAGTGGTGGTGGTGGTGATTGTGGTTATGGTTGTGGTGGTGGTGGCACTAATGGTGATGATGGAGATCGTTGTAATAAAAGTAGTGTTTGATGCAGATATGTGAGATAAAGGTTGTAAAGCACATTAGATGACTTTTCTAAATATACTGCACTAGATACTAACATTTCTTTGTTTTATTCATAGAAAAGAACTAAACTTTATCTATTTATTTAAAAGCAGGATGAGAAAAGGAAATGAAAAAAAAAACTGAAGGAAAATAGAAGACTTAGAGAGAGAGAGAGAGAGAGAGAGAGAGAGAGAGATGAATTTGCAAATCCTAGACAGAGGACGCAAAATAAATACAAGAAAAAAAAAATCATTAACAAGAAAAACCCAAAATATCCCAAAAAACAACAACAAACAAACAAGAAAACAAAGAAGACACACAAAACAACATATCTAAGCCTCTTCATAGCCAGTCAGTACAACCACACCCTAGTTACAACAATCCCTGTAAACTTGGGAAGGAAAAAAATGACGGTTCAGACTTTCCGGCAGTAGCGTGTGTCTTGAGTGAGGGGTGTGTGGGAGGCGTGCCTAACCTCCACACGGTAATGACGGCCTGGCTTTGTATCCGTATCTAGAAGGGAAGCTAATGACCGGACAGATAATCACGATAGGTTTAGGAGGTAATAAGAAGGGAGAAAAGAAAGGAAAAAGGAGTGTGGAGGAAGGAAAGGAGAGAAGGAGGAAGGAGGAAGAGTGCTGTGGGGGGAAAGGCAGGATTATGGTTAGATAAAGAGAGGAGGATGAGGAGGAGTAGGAGGAGGAGGGTGAGGGTGGAGAGGAAGACTTGTGCGTGAGAAGAATACATTCACGTTTAAAAAGAAGTAGAAAATAAAGGAGGTTTAAAAAAGGAAAGTAAGATTAGGAAGCAGAAGCTAAAGTAAGATGGAAATTAGCTAGCATTAAAAGATAAAAAAAGAAGTAGAAGATGAAAGTTAAAAATAAGAACGTAAGATTAGAAAAAGAAGCGTAAGGTGAGGTGAAAATCAGGAAGAGAGGCGAGCCAGGTGTGCATGGCGTGGGAAAGAAGGTCAGGCAGATGGGCAGGCAGGCAGGCAAGCAGACAAACAGGCATGTAGAAGCAAGATAAGTAGGCGAGCAAGAGCAGAAACCACAGACACGGCCAGGTAGTCTGATAATGGCCAAGATACGCTGAGGGGACTACGTAAAGCGAGCTAGGTTGAGGTAGTGGCGTGGTGGTGGCGGTGTGGAATCTTGCTAAACCGTACCTACCTGAACCCAAGCCAACTGGAGTGTGGGAATGACCGGAGGTAGTGATCGTGGTAGTAGTTTATTGTTTATTGTTTATTGAACTCATTACCAAATAACAGTTACATACATGAATATATATATATATATATATATATATATATATATATATATATATATATATATATATATATATATATATATATATATATATATATATATATATATATATATATATATATATATATATATATATATATATATATATATATATATATATATATATATATATATATATATATATATATATATATATATATATATATATATATATATATATATATATATATATATATAGGCATATAGTACATATCTGTAGGCATTAGTCTGCTGAGTATAAACTCCTTAGCAGACAGAACTAATTAACCTTATAATATATATATATATATATATATATATATATATATATATATATATATATATATATATATATATATATATATATATATATATATATATATATATATATATATATATATATATATATATATATATATATATATATATATATATATATATATATATATATGGCGCGACGGCAATGTTTAGCAAATAAAAACTTACAAGAATTATATACATAATTTAACATAGTGTGATTCAACACAAGAACCTAACCATTAGCTATAATTACAGCAATTATTACATATATTCTTATTCTGTGGCAGCTTGACTTTGTAGATTGAATATATTGTTTAACTTTAATTTTAAATAGATTGAGATTAGCTATTATTTTTATGTCATCTGGTAATGCATTCCAACATTTCGGGCCAAAACAGTGTATAGAAAATTTGTACAGTGTTGTTCTTGGTTGTGGACATAACAAATTGACATTATTACCTCTGGTACCCTGGCTGTGCTGAATAACTCTAAACATTTTACTACTGTGACTATTGTTAATTATATCATTATAAACTGTGAGAAGACAAAAATATTTCAGTAAAAAGTCAAATCTTAATAATTTCAAATCGTTAAATAAAAAATATGTCGTATCATGTTTCCCTCTATATGTTATAGTTCTTATCAACTTCTTCTGAGTTGTTATGATTTCTTTTACATATGTTGGCCACGTACAACCCCAGACTGACAAACAGTATATAATAATAGGGTAACACAAAGAGTAATATACACTTTTCAATGCCTCAATTGTTAAATTATGACGTACTTTATATAATATTCCACATATTTTTGACAATTTTAAGCAAACTGATTGTATATGATTTTTCCAATTCAAATTTTCATCTATGATGACCCCCTAAAATTTTGTATATGCAACCCTCTTTAATTCACAGCCTTCTAAAAATACTGGTCCCATGTTGTGTACTACGGATCGATTTTGAAATAGTATATAATTAGTTTTTGTAATATTTATCTTTAATTTGTTAGCTATAACCCATTTATTAATATTTTCTAATTCAATATTCAGCGCAGTATGCAAGTGATCCAAGTTGTTATCAAATAATAAGAGTTGTATCATCTGCATAAAGAACATAATTAAATTTGTTACTGGCACTTGACATATCGTTGATATATACTAAGAACAACAATGGGCCCAGTATTGATCCCTGAGGTACTCCCTTGTCAATATTTTTCAGCAACGATGTATTCTTGTTACAATATACTGCCTGCTTCCGGTTGTTTAAATAATTTTTGAATAACTTTAATGGTGTTCCTCTTATTTCTATATTATTTAATTTATCAATTAATATTTCATGGTCCAGAGAATCAAATGCTTTAGATAAGTCCAGGAATATGCCAGCAACATAGTGTCTTCTTTCTAAATTTCTATATACTTCACTTGTAAATCTCATTACAGATTTGATGGTTGTAGTGGTGGTAGTAGTGGGGATAGTCGCAAAAATGAAGCATAGCAATGAAATAAGTGAATGACGGCTTTTTTTCTTTCAGACACTCGATGTGGATAAATGGAGAGTGGGTTGAAGTGATGGATATTCCCTATTGCTCTATCTGTCTTCACCAGTAACCACCCCACGTTGTAATATCGATACGAGAGACAGAAAAGTGCGCATCTCACATAAAGACAAACGAGTTAGAGAGAGGAAGAAAGGGTATTTATTATTTTTTCTCTTTCTCCCTTTTTTTTCAGAATGTTTTATTAATCCATACTTGAGGCGGACAGTTTTTTTTTCTTTTTTTATTCTTTTCTCCCATCCATTTTGTCAATCTTTTTTCCTTTTTTTCTTCTTTTTATCACTCTTCATATTTAGTGTTTTCATTTTTATTTCTCGATCCAGGTCTGAATTTCCTCTTTCTCTCTCTCTCTCTCTCTCTCTCTCTCTCTCTCTCTCTCTCTCTCTCTCTCTCTCTCTCTCTCTCACCACCCTCTCCCCCATCAATTTTGCGCGAGCTTTGCAGTTTTGGCGGCCCACCCTCATATTTCACGACAATTAAATGCAGGAAAAATGTAGCCTGCATTGAAAAAAGAAAATTATAATATTAATTCGTATAAATACTGCCGCGCGTGAACCTGCACCCGCTTTCTTTGTTGTTGTTATTGTTGCTATTGTTGTTGAAGCTGCCTAACTTGTTACTCTTCTTTATTAAGACAGTGGTGATGTGTGTGTGTGTGTGTGTGTGTGTGTGTGTGTGTGTGTGTGTGTGTGTGTGTTTCACTGGTGTTACGGCATAAGTTACTGAAATTGTGATATCTACGTATTTTTGCCTTCACTCTACCTACGAAGTCACTGTCATCTTTTTTTCAAGATTGGATTAGTTTTAGGTTATACAGAGAGTGATACAAAGGAAGAACATAAAATGAGAATGAGGGATTATGCAGCGTTTCTATATTTATCTCTACACACACACACACACACACACACACACACACACTAATGCACGAACACACACCAAATCCTCACGACCGGAATAAATCTGTTCACGGATTTTGCTTCTTGAAATTTGCATGAGAGAGAGAGAGAGAGAGAGAGAGAGAGAGAGAGAGAGAGAGAGAGAGAGAGAGAGAAACACTCCATCACTCACACTTCACACACACATATATTTCCTTCAAATTTCGTTTTCTTTATGCATTTCGTAAAAATAACATTCATTAATATTCTCTCAGCGTTCTACAGTACCCCTATTCTCTCTCTCTCTCTCTCTCTCTCTCTCTCTCTCTCTCTCAGCCAGGAGGTAAAAAGGAAGATAAAGAGTAAAAGGAGGAAGAGAGGTAACCCACACAAATGTACTGGAGAGGAGGAGAAGTGTGTATGGTTGAAGAAATGGTAGTCGGGAAGGAGGTGGGTGGGGTGTAATGGGAGTTTTGGCCCATGTATACGAGAGTTTAATGGCAGGAAATGAGTGCAGGAAAAAAAAGGAACGTGAGGGAAAGAGAGAGTTTTCTGGTGAGGGAATTATGGAGAGAGAGAGAGAGAGAGAGAGAGAGAGAGAGAGAGAGAGAGAGAGAGAGAGAGAGAGAGAGAGCGCACGTGCAGGAGAAGGAAAAGGAAGAAAACTAGAAAGAAGAGGACGATGTTAGAAGTTAAGTCGTTATTACTTATAAGCGTGAAAGACTTTACACACACACACACACACACACACACACACACACACACACACACACACACACACACGCACACACACACGTTATGAAAGAGCGTAAGCCGGCTTGGTTCCGTGTGTCTGAGGGCAATACTGGCAATGGTGACCGGGCGGCTGCGAACATTTAGGATCCGAAGCTTTGGGCAGCGCGATTACACGGCTTGTTGACGCCCCGGATGATACTAACCCCGTCCTCACCCCGCCCCTGTCCCCGACTAGAGAGAGAGAGAGAGAGAGAGAGAGAGAGATTAAAGGTTTGGGTTCAGTTAGTAATTAGATAATTATGATTCTGTGGTTGTGAAGGTTTACGGATACCACTTAGAATGTCTTTATGGAAACAGAGAGGAGTATATAAAGAAGGGTTTAAAAACGTGGGGGAATAAAATAGAATGCTGACGTAAAGATGATATCACATTTCTGACTCTCTCCCTGTATTCCCTCTCTCTCTCTCTCTCTCTCTCTCTCTCTCTCTCTCTCTCTCTCTCTCTCTCTCTCTCTCTCTCTCTCTCTCTCCCCCTTCGCACCGCAATCCCACCTCTTCTGCTGCGGTACATAAGAAGTGCCAAAAGAAATCCGTATAAAAGACACATTTTCCCTGCAATATGCAATATGAGAGGGAAAGGCCAACCCGCATCAATTTGTTTTTACCTGTTAGGCATATATTTTTTTTCTTCTCTTTTTTTCTCGACCAGCGCTCACACGAAGTATCAGATATTATATTCCACTTATTCATTGATGCCTTCCTCCATTATTCACCATAAATGTATTCACCTCTAACCTCTTTCCTCTCCTCTTTTATTCATGGGGGCCTTGACGGAGGAGCAACAGCTGCATCAATAACTAACTTAACTTAACTGGCCATTACTTGTGCATCAACCACGCTACTCACATTGACGATACACGACACAAGAAGACCCTTTGAAAAAAAAAAAAAATTGCACTTAATCACGCACTATTCATAACTATAGATAAGATCGTTCTCTGACGTGAAGACCAGATCGCTACCTTCTCATACCTGGCGGGGGACGAGAACTTAGGTAATTAGACGTAGGGGCTCGAGGGGAAGGTGAGGTCACGAGGGAGTCTCAGCAGGTGGAGGAAGAGGAGGAGAAGGAGGTGGTGGAGATTAAAGCAGGAGACGAGGAAGTGGATGGAATGGAGGATGTGACGAAATAGATGCGGGGAGTGTCATTTTTACCTGTAAAGGAATCTAATTTGGTATTAAAAAAACGGCCTAAAAAGTTGATTTGATATGAAGGAGACGAGAGCAGAGTGAGTAAGAGGTGGGAGTGGAGAGTCAGTCAGAGATGTGAGGAGAGTGAAGGATGGGAAGTGAGAGAGGAATGAAGAGCAGATGAAGAGAAAGTGAAGAGTAAAGAGTGTGACAAAAATTAAAGGGAGGGAGGATCAACGATGAGTAGAGAGTGGAGAGAGAGAGAGAGAGAGAGAGAGAGAGAGAGAGAGAGAGAGAGAGAGAGAGAGAGAGAGTTAAGGGGAGAATGAGGAGTGACAGTTAAGGAGTGATGGTGTAGAATAGGGATGAAAACAGAGAGAGAGAGAGAGAGAGAGAGAGAGAGAGAGAGAGAGAGAGAGAGAGAGAGAGAGAGAGAGAGAGAAACTAATTGAACACATAAATCAAAACAAGACGATCCTACCAAAATCTCACAAACTAAAGAAAAAATAACAAAAAATATAAATAAAACAAATAAAAATACAAAAGAAAAAAGAGAAAACTTCAAATAGACCTGGTGAAGAAAGACTATATATGGCTGTGTGTGTGTGTGTGTGTGTGTGTGTGTGTGTGTGTGTGTGTGTGTGTGTGTGTGTGTGTGTAGGAAAGGAAAAGAAAACAACACACACCGACAAACACACACACACATGACACCACCACACCACCACGAAACAAATCCTAACCAACAACAACAAAGAGAAATTCGCACACACACACACACACACACACACACACACACACACACACACACACACACACACACACACACACACACAACAGGTTTCGTTTCGTCTTTCCTGAGTCTTCCCTCAATCGCGCGGGTCTGAAAACGTATATACACTCGAAATAAATGCTCCATCTTCTCCTCTCGACACTGCCAGTCAGAAAATACTTTTACGGCAGGAAGCAATAAGGTGGAAGAATTACAGGAAGGGAACACAAAGGTACGATGCGTTATGAAAGAGAAGAAGAAGGAGGGAGAGAGAGAGAGAGAGAGAGAGAGAGAGAGAGGGAGAGGGTGAGGGTGAGGGAGGAGTAATGAAAGGGACAGTGAGCAAGGGGGAAAGTTGCTGAATGGACCTGACTTCTGAGAGCCATTGTAGCGGATGATTTAGTGTCACAGAGAGAGAGAGAGAGAGAGAGAGAGAGAGACAGGCACACACATGCACTAAACGACACCAATTGCAGTACTAAATCATTTCCGAGTTCACTTTTACTCATCTATTTCTTATTCCCTTTTTTCCTATTTTCTTTCAACCTCTTTCTCTCCTCTCTATTCTTTTTTAACCTACCTCAGTAATTTCCACCCTATTTGCTGAGTAGTAATACTTTTTTGCATCTCCTTTCTTTTTATTAATCAATTCTTTGCTACCCTTTTTCTTATTTTGTCTCTTTTACTCAATGTCCCTCTCCTCTCTGTTCTCCCTTATCGCAGTCTTAATCATTTCCATCTTATTTGCAGATGAATAATGTACTTGTCAACGCTTCTCATTCCCTCCCACGCTCAGCACAGCCACACTCACGCCATCAATGTAACACTATGCTTCACTCAACACTAAAAACACTACACTCTAAAGTTTTATTGCCTTAGAAACGTATTACTTTTCCACCTAAATCTATGAGGTAGTGGATAAGTCTACACACACACACACATACTCTCTCTCTCTCTCTCTCTCTCTCTCTCTCTCTCTCTCTCTCTCTCTCTCTCTCTCTCTCTCTCTCTCTCTCTTATGACTGCTATTGATTCCCGCCCCAGTAAGCTTATAAAATGCAGCGAGGGTCGGGTGCAAATTGAGATAAGCTCGCACACTGTAGTAAATTCCGTCCCCTTGGCCACCTTGATGCTGTAGTTTAGCACTCCCTTCCCTCCTCTCACTTTCCGCCCCACCCACCCTTTTCTTCAGTCTATATTCCCCTCCCCCCCATCTCTCTCTCTCTCTCTCTCTCTCTCTCTCTCTCTCTCTCTGCTGACACTTTTTTCGTTTCTTTCTTCCTTTCCATCGTTCTTGTAGCCTTTTTCTCTACGTTTTTTGGTCACTTATCACCTCCGATCACCCTCTCTCTCTCTCTCTCTCTCTCTCTCTCTCTCTCTCTCTCTCTTAATTCTGGTAGGTAAGGAAGAGAGGGAGGATAAAGTCATGGTGTGAGTAAAAAATAGGAAAAATGGGATAAAAAGGGTAGGGAAATGATTGTATGGGTATGGGAAGCTACTGTATATGTGTAGGTTTTCCGTTTTCTTTGTGTGTGTTTTTGGGGTTAGTTTTCGTGTGGGGGGGGGAGGGAGGATGGGAGTTGAGTTGTGTGTTTTCTAATCTATTTTATGTGTTTTTCTTGGCGGAGTTGTGTGTTTTCTACTCTTTTTTTTTTTTTTTTTTTTTTGTGTCTTTTCTTGCTTTAGTATTCCGATATCGTTCGTTTCTTCTTTGTTTTTGTTTTTCTCTCATTTGTTATTCAGTTTTCCTTGCGGTATTTCTTTCCTCTCAAGTCATTATTTTTTTTTTTTTGTTTTTTATTTCACATTTCTTTGTCCTTTTCTCTTTTTTTCTTACTTTTTTTAATTTCCGTTGTTCATGTTAGTATCATGTCTCCTTATTGTTGTTGTTTGTACTGTTGTTCTTGTTACTTCTTCTTCTTTTTCTTCTTCTTCTTCTTCTTCTTCTTCTTCGTCGTCGTCGTCTAGTTCTTGTTCTTGTTCTTCTTTTCTTTTCTTTATTTCCTTTCTTCTTCTTCTTCTTCTTCTTCTTCTTCTTCTTCTTCTTCTTCTTCTTCTTCATCGTCTCCTTTTTACTCCTTTCTCCTTCTCCTCCTTCTCCTCCTCCTCCTACTTCTCCTCCTCCATTTAAATTCACTTTTCTCCCTAATACCTGAGTGAATGCTTGATGAAGGAGCGACTTGGTGA
This sequence comes from Portunus trituberculatus, assembly GCF_017591435.1. Lineage (NCBI taxonomy): Eukaryota > Metazoa > Arthropoda > Malacostraca > Decapoda > Portunidae > Portunus > Portunus trituberculatus. Next base: position 24,984,189 of record NC_059301.1, on the reverse strand, counting down.
GCTGAGGCGAGCTGTGATACCAGAGAGAGAGAGAGAGAGAGAGAGAGAGAGACTCCTCCCCTCTTTCCGCCTGTCGCCGCTGTTCATATTAGTCTCAATGAAGGGGCTAAGGGGCTGGGAAAGAGCAGCTATTGTTTCTGAAATAAGGAGTCACTACCACTGCAGAGAGAGAGAGAGAGAGAGAGAGAGAGAGAGAGAGAGAGAGAGAGAGAGAGAGAGAGAGAGAGAGAGAGAGAGAGAGAGAGAGAATGGAAATGATAAAAAAAAAAAACGGAAAGGAAAAGGCCACAAGAACGATGAAAGGAAAGAAGAAAGGGAAAAGAAGAATATATTAAAAAGAGGAGGAGAAGGAGGAGGAGGAGGAGGAGGAGAAGGAGGAGGAGGAGGAGGAGGAGGAGGAAATGGGAGTTACCGAGCAACCCATTGGAGCGAGAAAGCCTGTCCAGGAAGATAGTGAGAGAGAGAGAAAGAGAGAGAGAGAGAGAGAGAGAGAGAGAGAGAGAGAGAGAGAGAGAGAGGAATTATGGGGAGATATTAAAGTAAGAGACAGTGTATAAAAAGTAAGTGCAGGGGAGAAGAGAGGGAAGGAACGCTGACACAGGAAGGGGCGCTGGAAGAGGACAGATGAGGAGAGAGCAAGATGAAAAGGGAAGGGAGGCGAAAGGATAAAGGGTGGAATCTGCTGCTTCTAATTAATAAAGAGAAAAAGCTCGAGTATTCACAGCACTAGCAGAAGCAAAAGGGGTCGTTGTGATAGTAGTAGTAGTAGAAGTAGTAGTAGTAGTAGTAGTAGTAGTAGTAGTAGTAGTAGTAGTAGTAGTAAAGCTAGTGGTGGAGGTGGTATTAAGTAAAGTATTGCCATATAAATTTCATACAAGATTTTTATATACAATCGTAGTAGTATAGTAGTATAGTAGTAGTAGTAGTAGTAGTAGTAGTAGTAGTAGTAGTAGTAGTAGAGGTAATAGTAGTAAAAGTTGTCGTTGTAGTAGTAGTTGTAGAAGTAGTAATAGCGGTAGTAGTAGTAGTAGTAGTAGTAGTAGTATTAGTAGTAGTAGTAGTAGGTAGTAGTAGTAGTAGTAGTAGTAGTAGTAGTAGTAGTAGTAGTAGTAGTAGTAGTTGTAGTTGAAAAATTTGTAGCAATATTGAGCCATGAACCAATATCACCAAAATCAACATTTAACTCATCAGAAAATTTACCTTTTTATCATTACCATTAATATTGAACCTTCCCTCACCATGCAGTCACCTTGAAAATCCTCATCGTGTCCTTTTCCTATCCATTACCCTTTTGTTTTTCCTTATACCCTTCTCTCCCTTCATTCCCTCGCTCCTTTCCCTGCTTCTCCCCTTCCCTCTCCACTGCGCTGTTCACCCTCATCCATCCCTAACATACTCTGCCTCTCCCGCTACTCTCACAGCACTTTCACACAGTACTATAATGCAGTTTATATTTGCAGTTTTTCATCCCTGGTTGGACTGTATACCGTTTATGAGTTGGGAGTTTTAGTAATCTGTCGTTTTAATTGGAATGAAGTTTTAATTAATCGGCTTCCTCATTATCCTGCCCTTGCCTCCCCTCCCACTACTCTCTCTCTCTCTCTCTCTCTCTCTCTCTCTCTCTCTCTCTCTCTCTCTCTCTCTCTCTCTCTCTCTCTCTCTCTCTCTCTCTCAATCCGTACTTAATTTAGTTTCCTTACACACACACCTGTTACACTCTCTAGTATCCCAAACACACACACACACACACACACACACACACACACACACACACACACACACACACACACACACACACACACACACACACACACACATCATTATCACCATCAAACCACAAGCACACAGACCCCCACCCTTGCGTACCTCACCTCACCACACCGCACAGCATGACCATCCTGTCTCGCCCTGACAGTGTGTTAGCTGGTGCGAGAGACACGTAGACGCTGAGGAGGAAGGAAGGGGGTAAGGGGGGATGAGGAGGAGAAGGAAGAGGAGGAGGAAGTGAGTCGACCTGTGGAGGAAGGAGAGGAAGGAAGGAAGGAAGGGTGACACCAGGAACCCCGCAGCGAGGAGCGACTGTGCGAGTGAGAAGTGTAACCGTATTCTGAAACAGTTCAACACAGCACCTCTAGTTTCAAATGCCTCTGGTTAAAACCTACATTAAATTGAAAGCTTGTACGGTTTCATTAACAGATCGACAATACTATTACATCATGAATAGGTAAAACACAAAGCATCTCTGCGGCTTTGGAAAATAGTAGTGGTGAGTGAGCAAAGCGTTTCTGAACACGGGCCTGAGAACAGCCGGTCACTGACACCACACCCCGTCTCCAGTTATCGTCGGCCGCCTCCCCCGCCGCGGTAATTATTGCTAATGGATGGGGCGCTGGTGGGAAACGCGGAAACAGTGTCGCCTGTGACTTGTGCTGCGCTGTGATGAAGTAGGGAGAGGTATAGGGGAAGGAGGAGGAACAGGAGAGGGGGAAAGGGATAGCAAGAAAGGCGTGAGAGAGAGTGAAGAGAGATGGTGTATAGCCTTTCTTTGTTTTCCTCTCTCTCTCTCTCTCTCTCTCTCTCTCTCTCTCTCTCTCTCTCTCTCTCTCTCTCTCTCTCTCTCTCTCTCTCTCTCTCTCTCTCTCTCTCTCTCTCTCTCTCTCTCTACACAAAATGTTTCCGTGCCACTAGACACACTCGCCGTTGGACTTCGCGCGTCGGAACTCAGACTGTCGTGCGTGAAATTCAGCACTGAGAGAAACGCGGGAACGAGGCAAAAATAGAGCAACCAAATTAAGCAGAGAGAGAGAGAGAGAGAGAGAGAGAGAGAGAGAGAGAGAGAGAGAGAGTTTTAGCATTCATCAATCGGAAGTTGCATTCATTTTTTTTTTTTTACTTTTTTACCGTCATTCAGTCCATTACAATTTCCGAGTCACACACACACACACACACACACACACACACACACACACACACACACACACACACACACACACACACACATGGACAACGAATTTGGTTTCGGAACAGAACGAATCGACTCAGTAATTCATTTCCCTTCCTCTTACTGGCTAAGGTTTTGTGATTTCTGTGTCCGCCTCATCTCTCTCTCTCTCTCTCTCTCTCTCTCTCTCTCTCTCTCTCTCGGATTGGTTATTTCTAAATTCGTCGTGGAATGGTCGTAGCTGTGTAGTAAGAGAGGCACAGCTCATTATGGAATACGTACAATAAGAAGTATTGTATGTTCCTTGTTCCGGCACTGTTCGTCACTTGCAGTTTTGACACCTAATTTCTTTATATGATGGATTACCCAGCAACTCTGTGCTCCCTTATATTTACATTATCTTCCTTCTTTTGTTTTCCCTCTAGTCCTGCATTAATTTTTTCATGTGTCCGTATTGATGTAACTTTTACTAAACTGTTTAACTGATCCCCTGGGAAGTCCGCCATTATTTCATGCGGTGAGAAGTACTAGCATTCGTAATCCCTTCTGTACCATGACGCGTTTCCATATTTATTCTGCTTACTATTTGGCGTTTTCATACAGCTTCAGAAATTCATGTGAGGATTAAAATAGTGAAGATTCAGGCCATTAATCTTCTAACCTCCATAGAACCTTGCTAATGTAAATAAAGTCGTTTAATCATACTTATAACTCATGATAAAAGTATACCCCTGTAATGAAGGGGTTATACTGTAATGTATATTTATTTTCAGGTACCACTTCTCACCTGCAGTTTGAAACACCTATAGGATTTTACAATTGTTCTGTAAGACGAGAACACTTTATTATTTTGAGGTGTACTAAAGATGCAGCCTTGAAAACCGCACTATAGTATGTATTCCAGGTAGACTATGAGTTGGGTAAAGAGGTGACGCTCCCAATTCTAATCTTAATGTTTGATATTCTTCACTGATATGGCATTCCTTATACGTGAGACTGACTGTGGCTGTGACGGGCAAGTAGATGGAGGAAGAGAAGAGATATGGAAGCGTAGGGTAATCGGACGAAAGGTTACGAGAGAGAGAGAGAGAGAGAGAGAGAGAGAGAGAGAGAGAGAGAGAGAGAGCACACCCTCCCCCTCAGTGCTTCACATAATTTGAGCGTAAAGGTGCTAATGGACTCACCAGGTGGACATTGCTGTTGCCAGGGTAACGCCACCTAACCCGCTGCCTGTATGTGCGTTGCCTGGCACTTGCAAATTTATGTCGTGATTGCTTTTGACATTTTCTACCCCCTACATATATTATTTTAGTTTTGGTTCATGTTTATCTGTGTTTTTCTCGTCTTTTTTTCTTTTTATTCTGTTTGGTGGTTGGTTGACAGAGTATTGCAGTGTGTGTGTGTGTGTGTGTGTGTGTGTGTGTGTGTATGTGTCAGTAAGTGAGGTAAAAGAAAAAAAACACTTATCCTGATATAGTATAGTTTCACGTTACATATGCTAATCTAATTTAACTTAACCTAACCTAACTTGGTACAGCTACAACTCGTTACCTAGCTTTGTCTAAATTAACATAAAAAAAAAGTCCTGTTGTATATACGTATGTATGTGTGTATTATTGTAGTCATCTTCAGGCAGTGTTTGATATCAGGGTTGTTATTTATCGCGTAATTAATAATATCAGTGTTGCAACAAAATGATTTATTGATGAGCGCAAATATTATGAGTTTGGAGAATGTTATGTATTAAACTTTGTGTGTTGCTTGGAATTGTATAGGTGTTGTATGTGTGTGCGGAGTGTGTGTGTGTGTGTATGTGTGTGTGTGCGTGTAGTTGGGTTCAAAAGAGCGTGTCAATTAATATTCCAACATTTATCAATTTAGCCTATACGACACAGCGCTGAGCACACCATGAAATGAATTGCAAATACTCATCTGTCGTAATACCTAATGGCTTTCAGACTCAATGTATGTACGCACCGACCTTCCCTTCCCTTCCCTTCCATTCCCTTCACCCTATATCTTCCCTTCCCACTCCTTCCCTCCGTCATCCACCGCATAATGACCCCCACTCCTTCACTCTTTGCATCTCTCTTTCTCTCCACCATCACGTTTTCTACACAAGTTCCCCTATTTGCATCCACTACATCTCCACCACTCGCTGCTCCACCCCATCACCCAATACAGCTGGATTTCTTACGTCTTTCTCATGTTTTCTTTCCTTTTTTTCCTTCCCTGTGTTGCTCTTGTGGTGTTTAGTCTAAGATGTAGGATGGCAAAATGCGAAGTTCTTTTCTTATTTACTTTTTATTTTTACTGATCTTTTTCGCTGCTCCTGCTACTACTGTTAATACTACTATACTATATTATTATCATTACTACTACAACTACTACTATTACTACTACTATTATTACTTCTATTTATACTTCTTCTTCTTCTTCTTCTTCTTCTTCTTCTTCTTCTTCTTCTTCTTCTTCTTTTTTCTATTTCTTTTTCTTTTCTTCTTCTACTACTGCTACTGCTACTACTACTACTACTACTACTACTACTACTACTACTACTACTACTACTACTACTACTACTACTACTACTACACTACTACTATTATTATCTCTCTCTCTCTCTCTCTCTCTCTCTCTCTCTCTCTCTCTCTCTCTCTCTCTCTCTCTCTCTCTCTCTCTCTCTCTCTCTCTCTCTCTCTCTCTCTCTTCTCCTTCCTTCCTCTCCCCTTCCCTTTCCTTCCCATCCCATCCCTTTCCTTCCCTTCCCATCCCTTCCCTCTCCTCCATTTCCCTTCCCATTTCCTCCTTTTTTTCCCTCCTTTATTCCTTTCCCCCTTCTTACCTTTCCTCTCGCACTTCCCTTCCCCACCCACCAACACACAGAGATGTACAGTCCCTCGTCCATTCCTTCCCTTAGCCTCAGTTCTCGGAAGGAAATCAGCTCCAGTCTGAGTTTATTACACATTATTATTGCTCGGTAAATGTCATGCCCGATGCCGAATTCCCTCGCTAAATCAATTTTACATCCTATCAGGGTACGATTTTCTGTCTGGTTTCATCCGACTTTATGAAATTCGAGGCCCTTGCTGATGTCAGGTAGCGGAGGGAGTCTCGGGTGTAATTCCATGTTTCCCTTTACGGAGCATTGCCCTCTCTCTCTCTCTCTCTCTCTCTCTCTCTCTCTCTCTGATTCAGCCACCTCCACCCACCCACAAGCACCCCCACACACACACACACACACACACACACACACACACACACACACACACACACACACACACACACACACACACAGGCGAATTAGGTAATAGTTTAATATCGGTCTTGTCGCCTTTCTCCCTCCCTCCCTCTACACTCCTCACACAATCCCCCTCAGTTCTCTCTCCCATCCTTCCTTCCCTCCCTCCTCCCTCCCTCCACCACCCAACTGCAGCACACCAGGAGTCGCACAGCTTAGAGGGTTTGAGTGACGGCGGGGAGGGGGAGGGTGAGGGATGAGAGGTTTGCTGGGGGGAAGGATAATCACCCTTTGATTCTAGGATGTTATTTTTGCCGTGCAAGTGTCGGCTGGGAACCTGGGAGTGCGGGGTAATTATTCTGTCCTTTGCATGCTTTATGACGAAATTATTGGGCAAGTTGTGAGTTACGAGTGGAAGGAGGAGGAGGAGTAAGTAGGTTTTGCATGTCTTTGTGGTTCTGCGTGTGTGTGTGTGTGTGTGTGTGTGTGTGTGTGTGTGTGTTGATGGCGGTGGTGGTAGTTGCTATGTTCTGAGAGAGAGAGAGAGAGAGAGAGAGAGAGAGAGAGAGAGAGAGAGAGAGAGAGAGAGAGAGAGCTGTCGATGCTGCTAGTGCTAGTGTTCTTGTTGCTGCTGTTACTTCTTATAATCAAGAACCATTTCAGAATTACTATTTAATCTACCTAATCATTATTTCTATTCCAACGCTACATCACCTATCCAATCCACCTCTTCCCTTCCTCTGTTCCATCTCCTCCCCTGCATTAGTGGTGGTGCTGGTGGATGGTGGTGGTGGTGGTGATGGTGGTGGTGGTGGCGGCTTGGTCAAGGGCCCCATGCGTATAATTCGTGTTTCTGTCGTTCATCACTATTAATGGTGGAACACAATGGTTAGTAGCGCAAATTACAGGGTTTGAGTGAATGTAGTGTTGCAATTAATCCCGGACCAATTAAGTATAGCCGAGTGTAATTAGTCTTCGTGACTTAGTTATTAGCTGAGCAGTACTTATTAGGCGGCTATTGGCCAGGTTTATGGTACTCCCCAAACACCCGCCACCACAACCACCACCGCCCCCTCCATCTCCACCACCTTTAAAGCGGGGAGTCGTGTTAATAGGTCACAAGACACAGGTTCAGATCCCACTCGCCAACGCTTCCCCGACACCTTGCCTCTGCCGGCCGCTCACGAGTTCAGGACGAGTTTGTGGGGGTGGGTGGGTGGGTGGATGGTGTGGATGGTTTAGAGGTGCCACTTAACACCTCCCGTAACTCCATGTCCACCGTCTCATACATTTGGCTTTTACTCCACCTTGCATTCACTCCACTATCCTTCGTATTTTATTTATTATTTTTTTCATCTATCATTTACTCCATTTTCCTTGCTATTCTTCTTGTTTTGTTGTTTTATTTTTCTTGCTTTTTACTTTTTTTTCTTTATCTTGGTTCTCATGACTATTCCATCCCCCTTTTCCTCTTGTCTGACATATTTCATCTAGAATTTTCTCTCCATTTTTCCTCCATTTCTTTCTTTATTCTTATTACTCTTCCTCCATTTCATCTTATTTTCATATTAGCCTCATTTTCTCATTGCCTCCTCTTTTCTTCAGTCTGTTTTAAGTATCAATCCTTTTCTTCCTCTATTTTCCTAAAACATCTGTCTTAATTCTCCTTGCACGGTCAACCACCACCACCACCACCACTACCACCACCACCACTACCACTATCCTCCACTTTCCCGCCTCCAACATTTCGCTTCCCTATCTCCAAAACGCTGAGACTCAAGACCCGTGTATGTGGTCAAGACAGAATTTCCACCGCCCGAAGGAGTTGGACTGGGACGTGAAGGGGGTGGAAGAGGGGAGGGGTAACGTCCTGCGTGAGTCATCGTGAGGGGTCAGCGGTTATCAGGACGGAAATTGACAGAAATGCACACTGCTGTCCGCCCTTTGCAAAGATTGGAAGATTGTTGGGAAACTTATGCAATATTTCCTTTTACCTTGCATTATAGAGGCCACGGGGTAAGGGATAAAGCTCACAGTTTATGGGTTTAGCCAATTACAAAGTCTCTATTTTACTCCCTTTTTTTCCATCACCACCACCACCACCACCACCTCCTCCTTCCCACCTCAACCTCGTCCTCAAAAATTCTCTTTAAGTTATTGGATCAGGTTTTTTTTTGAGCGAGGTGAGAATTCAAGGCTGAGTGTGGGAATGAAGTTTAGTTGTTCGTGTTTCTTTTCTTTTCTTTCTCATTTTTTTCTTT